>NC_142014.1:51661372-52005955 GCF_049901735.1 Notechis scutatus
TGAGGGACAGATTCATAGTGTAGCAGTATTCACTATTCTTTTTTACTGGGGTACAGTATATTTTATTCCTTCTTCTATACCTAGCTATAAAATAAATACTTGGCACATCTTTAGTTTTACATATTTGCTAGTTTGACAATTTTCCATGGCAGTTCTTCCCATAGCCTGTTTATTTCATTGGTACTTTCATCCTTATATTTAGTAGCCACTGACAAACTCTCAATTTCAATCCTTTCTCCTTGATAAATCCCTTCCTAGCTTTTGTTATTCCTGGTTTTAATCACCTCCTCTCCTCTTAGTATTTCATGTTGTGTGGTAGCTTCTTTGGTAATCCCTCTGATCATACACTACATCAGTGTCCAGGTCAATCACAGGGTGCATTTGTTAGGTCTTTGTTGAATTTTGATAGCTGGTCCAAAATAGCATGTTGTATTTACTCATAGTTTCTTGTCCTAAATTTTGCTTTTTAAGTCATACTTTATGAAATGATTCAAATATAATCTAACCAAGTGCATAGTACCTATTAATTTTACTGTAATTTTTCTATTTTATACTATATTTTATGATGGATTGAAGCATAAAACATTAAAGCATGTACATTAAAACTCACATCATATTATCCTAGTGATACATTTCAATACTTCATTACTTTACAGGATCCAGAAGTAATGGCAGCTTTCCAAGATGTTGCCCAGAATCCAGCAAATATGTCAAAATACCAGAATAATCCTAAAGTCATGAATCTCATTGGCAAACTTTCATCCAAATTTGGAAGTCAACCATAAAATTTGTTTTCATTGTAAGACATGGGGGAAGTATTGATCGCTTATTATATCTCGCAATAACACAAGCCATTGTACTGCTAATTCTCAAATGAGAACTAGGGTGCTCTGGATAGAATCCATTTTCCTCTGTTTCAAAAATGAATATTCATAACTGTATGCAAGGTTCATATAAAACCACCCCACCTTTCTACCATGCCCTTAATTTTCTTACTGAAAACACAGTTTGTTTTTAAATTGTATAATTTTTATTTCTTAGTAGATGCAAAAATATAGAGTGGTTGGGGATAAAGTTTGGAATGGAGGAATGATGTTTCTGTTTATGATGGTTTGGGATAATTGGACTGTTTAATTTCTAACACAAATGAGGCTCACTGTTTTTATTTTAATTGGAAGAATTCATTTTCAATTCTTAAATTTACAAGAATTACTTATTAAACTGTTGAAATCAACTCTTCTTGGATCATATCCTTACACTGGAAAGAAGCACCCTAAATGTTGCATGCTTTGGCTTTAACTATATTGATACAAATGATACTGAGACTGGAAACTCTACAATCAGTGTTGAGCAGATTAACATGCTACTCATCTATATCGCAGTGAGCAAATGTTTTATCAACACCAGTAAGCTGATTACTTGAATGATTGGGAGCCCTTTAGTTATTTGTACTGATTTTGCTATTGAATATGACTAATTTCTTAGTTTTGAGGGAGGGAAGCAAAATTGTTCCCATTACCATGTAATATTCATTATTCAATTCAGAATATACGTAAAATATAATTGTGATAAATGGTAATGGCCTAGACACTACTTTAGAAAGTTACATATATCATCTATCTCTAATGTCATGTCATATGAATACATATGGGGCAAAAGGAAGAACAAAAACTATTGAAATCCTTGTTATGAAATATTTACTGACGGCTAACACAAATTTTGTTTTGGTCTCTACCTTTTTAATTATCTGCTCAATGTTGGAGGGCCTGTTATAATTAGGTTTTGGTTTTTTTTCTAGGGCTTTTGAATGTTTCCAGTTCTGTGCTTTGTAATTTTGTCTGAATCCACAAGTGATGTATGTTTTCTGTTTTTAATTAAACCTCAACTGGTTCAGAAATTCAATATATTCTTAAAATAAAATCCACATAGTAATTATCTTGTCAAACTAAAGGAAATATGACTTCATTTTGCTTAAGAAATAGTTATGAAAGTACTTCTAGTTGCCTTTAAAATAATAAAGAATGGTTTTGAAGAATCTTGGTTTATCTGTCAACATTTAATTAATGGGAGGTAATATTCACAATCTCTATATTCTATGGATCAGGAGAAATCTTCCTTTTGATTAAGGAAAATATAATTGGATTGTTCAATGAATATAGGTAGTCCTTGACTTATGGCTTGCAATTAGGATCAGAATTTTGGTCATAAATCATTGCAATCATAAGTCAAGGCATCATATTACCAAGCCTGATTTTTAGACGGTTTTTCATAGTGGTCATTAAATGAATTACTTCAAATTCATTCTCCCAAATGGTTTTTTTGCCTGAAACTAGTAAAAAACATTGCAAATCACAGTCATGTGACCATGGGATAATAACTAGTAATGCAATTAAGGAGGCACAGTGTACCATGAAATGAAGGCCACAAGTGCTTTACAGACCATAAAGCACCTTTTATAAGGCTGTCATAACTGAATGGTTGTTAAATGGCTGGTTGTAAGTTGATGATTACTTGCATATTGCAAATACTTTCAAGATACATTATTTTCTAAAAATAGTATTTTCAGGATATTTAAAATCTCTTCAGGATGAGTTGGGGATTCATGATAACTAGAGCAATAGCAACTAACTTGATAAATGCTCAGATGTAATTTGCAGCTTCATTACAAAATAGGAATCTAATTCTTTACTCTTTTTCGTGGTTAAATGAAAGTAAAGTTATGTTTAATATATTGGAACAGCCTGCTGCAAAAGTTCAGTTTTTTTTAAATTTTGCAAAAGTATATGAATATTTTATTTACTTCATTTTCTTAATAAGAAGTACAGGTAGGCCTTGGCTTACAACCAGGGGTGGGATTCAACTGGTGTTAGTATCAGTTCGGTGATTATGTTTTGCACACGCATGCGTGCTTTGCATGCGCATGTGTAAAAAACCTTAAGCTGTGCCACCAGGACAGCTGATAAGCACTGTGCACAGGTGCACAGCGTTTGAAAAGCCTCTTTTTTCCTGCTTTTTCAACCTCAATTCTGCCACGCAAAACAGCTGAGGTTGAAAAAGCAGGAAATAAAGGACAGATAAGAGCCCAGGCAGGCTGGTGGGCCAAACATCAGCAAATATAGACCCAGTTTGGTGTCTGCTGCTCTTCAGAGCTACTGGTTCTGTAGAGCTGGGCAGAACCGGTAGCATCCCACCCCTGCTTACAACCGCAATTAAATCAGCATTTCTGTTGCTAAACAAGGCAGTTGTGAGTCTTGCCCCATTTTATGACCTTTTTGCCATGTTTGTTAAGTGAATCACTACAGTTATGTGAATAATGTGGTCGTTCAGAGAATCTGGCCTTCCCTCATTGACTTTGCTTGTCAGAAGTTCAGAAGGTTGCAGATGATAATATCAGGACCGTGTGATACTGCAACTGCTGTTAAATACATGCCAGTTGCCAAGTATCCAAAGTTTGATTATGTTCACTATGTAGGTCCTATAATGGTCATAAGTATGTGAATTGGACATGTCACTTTTTAAGGCCATTTTAACTTTGAATGGTTATTAAATAAGTCAAGGTCTACCTGTTTAAGAAAGTGATCTAACTCAGTTGATTACATTGTAGGTCTTACCTATTACTGCTTGTGAAAATTCCACTGTTGCAGACCTTGGCTTGTACCTATGTTATTAGAAGCAGGTAATACCTGAAAAACTGGTTTGAGGCAAAGGCAGCTCAAAAATGTACGTGTTAGAGACTAACTGTTTTACAAAAACTACCCTAGATCTTATATTTGTACACAGACTGAGAAATACATTTAAAAACAAATACTAGCATAATGTTATATAAAACTTGCACAGCAAAAAAAAAATGCAAATTACTCGGTGTGTGTACCTAGTATGGATAAATAAAACAATCTGGCTATCTTGCCCCTATTATCAGTTCAGCATTTTTCCTACAGACTGGTGGTGTAACACTTATCACCCCATTTTATAAACAAAGGAAATAAACTATACCTTGACAACTATAGATGCATCTGCTTGCTGTATATAATTGAATTCTGTTAATCCACTTGGATCAAAAGTGAAAACATTTTTGCTGAGCAACAGGCAGATTTTAGAAGTGACTAAGTTCTGGACCACTTTCTGGTTTTCCATTTTTAGCCAAGAAATATGCTTCCTAGCCCAGACTATGTTTTCACAGTCCATATTGATTCTAAATCAACTTTCTTTTAATCCCAAGAAGAGGCTGTGGGATCCTCAACACAAAAGGTTATTGCTTCTCTTTCTCTAATGTAAACTCTTAAAGTGAACAGTTTGTGATTATTTTCCCTGGAGCATCTCTCTGGAGCTGTCACTACATCCTGCAGTTATTATGCCTCGAGGATAAGGCAAGGGTGTCAAGATTGGAGCTGCTTATGCTTCTTTTGAATCCTATCGCTTTTCAAATTGCCAAAGAACTCAGGGGAAGGAGGGGGTGAGATGGAACGCAGAGGCTCCAGACATCAAACCATGAGAGCCAAGTACCCACCAAGGACACTTCTGCGGATGTCAGCCAAAACGTGGACTACAGGTGAAACTTGAAAAATTAGAATATCATGCAAAAGTTCATTTATTTCAGTAATGCAACTTAAAACGTGAAACTAATATATGAGATAGACCAGTGGTTCCCAAACTTTTTAAGTCCACCGCCCCTTGGTGCTACAAACTCATCCTCGATGCCCCCCACCCAGGGGTGGGATTCAAATTTCTGTGTGCGTGGCCTAATTTGAGGGTGTGGCTTGCTGGTCATGTGACTGGGTGGGCCTGGCCAGGTGACTGGCAAACCAAATACAAGTGGTCCTTACTAAATGGCTGGTTGTTTAGCAAGTGTTCTAATTTATGACTGGCCTCCCCAGAGCTACTTGACCTATTTTTGGAGTTTTGACGGCTTTAGATCAGGGGTCTAAATCCCACCCCTGCCTGTGTGTGTGAGAGAGAGAGGGAAAGAGAGGTTGGATCAGATCTCTCTCTCTCTCTCCCACCAACACCAGAAAAGCCACCGTCAGTGAAAATTCATATTAGTGGTCTCCGGGATTTAAAATTATGAGTTTGGTGGTCCCTGAGGTCCAAAAGTTTGGCGACCCCTGATCTAAAGGGGTGAGCCTGAGAGAGGGAAAGAGAGAGAGAAGAGAAAGAGAGGAAGGAAAAGAGAAAAGGGAAAGAAAGAAAGAAAAGGACAAAGAAGGGATGGAAGGAAGGGACAGAAAGAAAAAGAAATGGAGGGAGGGAGGGAGGAGAAAGATAATGAGATATCTATTCTAATCCAATCACCTGCTCCAGCAGTGTTAGAAGTGGGGGTGTGGGTGGGTGTGGGGGTGTTTTCTCCTTGTAATTTACCAGTATATTTTGGTTTTGTCTTCTTCAGAAT
This sequence comes from Notechis scutatus, assembly GCF_049901735.1. Taxonomy (NCBI): domain Eukaryota; kingdom Metazoa; phylum Chordata; class Lepidosauria; order Squamata; family Elapidae; genus Notechis; species Notechis scutatus. The sequence continues at coordinate 51,666,759 of NC_142014.1, forward strand.
TGGCACTGTAATACATTGGGGCAAAGTATTTTTTAGGGTGGAATGGATCCTGTTTAAAGTGTCAACAAAGTGAGAGCTTCCTGATAGTCTTGATCATGTTTTGTCCACAAAACCTTTAATAGAAGCCAAAGAGGTTTCAATGTGCTGGCAAAGATCTTTCAATGTGGAAAAGGGCCTCAGTCTAAACTAGGCCTCATTCAATCTGATGCATCAGGACTCCCTCACTCCCTCTCTCTTTCTCCCTCCCTCCCTCCCTCCCTCCCAGACTGGCTTTGCTCTACTTGATGAATGGACAGATGGATGGATGGATGGATGAATGGATTGGATAGATAGACAGAAAAAGAGGCAGGCAGGCAGACAGATATATTGGTAGATGGATGGATGGATGGGTGGGTGGGTGGTAGGCAGGCAGGCAGGCAGGCAGGAAGACCTTTTGAATGAATGTATGGATAGGTAGGCAGGCAGGCAGGCAAGCAGGCAGGAAGACAGACCTTTTGGATGGATGGATAGGTAGGTAGATAGGTAGACAGACAGGTAGGCAGGAAGGCAGGCAGGCAAACAGACCTTTTGGATGGATGGATGGATGGACGGACAGATAGAATGCGACAGCGGCGGCACCTTGGGAAAGCGGTGGCAGCAGTTTTTCCCAACGTGCTGCTGCATTCGAGGTGCCGGTTCCAGTGCGGTACAAGAGTCAATGGGGTGAGCCTGCAGGGTCAGTGCCTCGAACGCCCCCCTGCCGCCTCTTAGCGTCCCCAGGGGGGCTGGCAGAGGGGTGCTAAGAAGCGGCAGGGGGGTGTTCGAAGTGCTGGCTGGCCCTGCAGTTTCACCCATTGACTAGCACCGCTCTGGAGCCAGCGCCTCCAATGCGGAAGCAGCACGTTACGTGCCACTGGGGCCGCATTCAATGTGCCGCCCCCCTGCTGCCTCTTAGCGCCCCTCTGCTGGGGCCCCCTTGGGGACACTAAGAGGTGGCAGAGGGGGTGATGTGTTGAACACGGTTGTGGCGGCACATAATGTGCCACTGCTTCCACATTGGAGGCGCCGGCTTTGGAGCGGTGCTACAGTCAATCAGTGAACCTGCAGGGCTGGGGCCTTGAACGCCCCCTGCCACCTCTTAGCGCCCTCCTGCCGGCCCCCTTGCCTCTTAGCGCCCCCCTAAGGCATCCTACCCTCCCAGGGGGCAGTACCACCCACTTTGGGAACCACTAAGATAGACTCATTACATGCAAAGCAAGATAGTTCAAGCCATGATATGTCATAATTGTGATGATTATGGCTTATAGCTCATGAAAACCCCAAATGCACAATCTCAGAAAATTAGAATATTACATGCAATTAATAAAACAAAAATTGTACACAGAACAATATCGGACCTCTGAAAAGTATAAGCATGCATACGTACTCAGTACTTGGCTTGGGCCCCTTTTGCAGCAATTACTGTCTCAATGCGGCATGGCATGGAAGCTATCAGCCTGTGGCACTGCTGAGGTATTACGGAAGACCAGGATGCTTCAATAGTGGCCTTCAGCTCTTCTGCATTGTTCGGTCTCATGTCTCTCATCTTTCTCTTGGCAATGCCCCATAGATTCTCTATGGGGTTCAGGTCAGGTGAGTTTGCTGGCCAATCAAGCACAATAATCCCACGGTCATTGAACCATGTTTTGGTGGTTTGGGCAGTGTGGGCAGGTGCCAAGTCCTGCTGGAAAATGAAGTCAGCACCCCCATAAAGCTCGTCTGCAGAAGGAAGCATGGAGTGCTCCAAAATCTCCTCGTAGATGGCTGCGTTGACCCTGGACTTAATGAAGCACAGTGGACCAACAGCAGCAGATGACATGGCTCCCCAAATCAACACAGACTGTGGAAACTTCACACTGGACTTCAAGCATCTTGCAGTGTGTGCCTCTCCATTCTTCCTCCAGACTCTGGGTCCTTGGTTTCCAAATGAGATGCAAAAGTTCTGATGTTGTTTGTTGTTCAGGAGCAGCTTGACAAGAGGAATACGACATTTGAAGCCCATGTCCAGGATCTGTCTGTGGCTCTTGATGCACTGATTCCAGCCTCAGTCCACTCCTTGTGAATGTCCCCAACACTTTTGAATGGCCTTTTCCTGACAATCCTCTCCAGACTGCGGTCATCCCTGCTACTTGTGCACCTTTTTCTTCCACACTTTTCCCTTCCACATAACTTTCTATTAATGTGCTTTGATACAGCACTTTGGGAACATCCAACTTCTTTTGCAATTACCTTTTGAGGCTTTCCCTCCTTATGGAGGGTGTCAATGATGGTTTTCTGCACAACTCTCAGGTCAGCAGTCTTTCCCATGATTGTGATTCCTACTGAACCAGACTGAGAGACCATTTAAAGGCTCGGCAACCCTTTGCAGGTGTTATGGCTTAATTAGCTGATTAAAGTGGGACACTTTGAGCCTAGAATATTGAACCTTTTCACAATATTCTAATTTTATGAGATTATGGATTTGGGGTTTTCATGAGCTGTAAGTCATAATCAACTCAATTATGACAAATCACGGCTTGAACTATCTTGCTTTGCATGTAATGAGTCTATTTCATATATTAGGTTCACCTTTTAAGTTGCATTACTGAAATAAATGAACTTTTGCACAATATTCTATTTTTTTGAGTTTCACCTATATTCTCAAAGCAAAACACCATTTCATAATATGACAACTTAACCTGTTTCATGGGAGGAGGGGAGAATGCTATTATTTTAACTATGCAAGCTTGCGTGGGAAAAGTTTGTTTGTTTTGTGCTGAAATGATGTACTCAATATATCAGTGCCGAAATGATGTACTCAAAGTTTTGCTTTTGGTAATTCCAGAAAGTCTACTTCTGTTGGGTTCGTTAGTTGGAACATTGACAGTTTTATTTTAGTCTCTCCCTACTTTTTAATTTGTATATTTGCACAGTATTTCTTGCTTCCTACATATCTCCCCGCCTAGGTTGAGTGGTCGGTCCCAGGGCTTTTACATGCAGCCAGCAGTCATTTGAAAGGTGCTTTCTTCATCCTTCTTTCTCTCATTTCCCCCAAATTACAACCGTGAGGAGTTGGAGCAAGAGAGAAAATCCAGCCCCAAACCACCTAACCGGCTTCCATTGCTATAGCAAAACTGGAATTTATCATCTCGTTTCTAGCCTGGTTCATTAACCAAGAATTGTATTAATATCCATCCATCTATCATTTTATTTGTACTGAGCACTAGATTTATTGCTATTAAAATGAATTATTGAAAAAAGTTTCATAAATAATTGTCAGGATTAGCCATTTTATTGTGTGAAATTTCAAATGAGCATATTGAGTCTCTGCCTAATTTTATCTGTTGTTCTTGTGCAGTGGCATAATAGGCAAAATATGAAATTAGTGGTAACCATTATAGCAAAGGATGCTACAAGAACTTTGCTTACAGCAATGATTCTTAATACTACACATTTATGGAATATTTATTGAATCATGAAACAATAAATATTAAACCCATTAGGTACTAATACAAAATATTTTTCATGAAAAACCCTCTATATTTAACAAAAAAAATGAAGCGAAGATGACTTTTGAAATATTTGCAAAGCGTATTCAGTATCTGGCAAATAATTTTGATTTTTGGATCTGAGAGAGTCTTGAAGAACCCCCAGGAATGCTCAGACTATGGAATATTGGCTTAAGGAATGTCTTTACCAGCACTTCATGTTACATTTGATATAAAGCTAGTACTACCGCTGAATGACATTCCAAAGATATTCCCCCTAATCAGAAAGAACTGGAAGCAACCTTGGAGGTCTTCTACTCCAGCTCCCTGCTCAAGCATTTTCAGACAAGTTCTTAAAAACCTCCAGTGATGAAGCACCCACACAACTTCTGAAGGCAAGCTGTTCCACTGGTTACTTGTCCTCACTGTTAGGAAGTTTCTCCTTAGTTCCAGGTTGCTTCTCTCCTTTTTTAGTTTCCATCCATTGTTTCTTATCCTGCCCTCTGGTGCTTTGGAAAACTTCCAATGATGAAATACCCACAACTTCTGAGAAAGCTCTGTATTTTGCTTTGCGCATCGGCCAGTTTGACAGAACTCTCAAAAAGCAAAGTTTGACAGACAAACAAAAACAGTGCTAAACCGTCACTAAGAGAACAACTTGAGGTCTCTGGTCTTAAATCGCTGGTCTTAAATCGCTGGGGCCCCCATGGGAGTGAGCGGGATAAGCAGGGCGCGTGCTCGGACAGCCTTTCTTCCTCTCGGACATCTTTCCCAATCCGTGTAAGGGCCGCCGTGTGATTGGCTGAATGCAGGAAACGTCACATAATACGGCAGCGGCCTGGCCGAGGGTGGTGCCAGCGATACGTTGCATCCCTCTCTAGCTTCTCCTTTTCTGTGCTCTCTTTCATGCAGCCGGAGGAGATCGTAGCAGCGGCGAAGGAGCAGCTATGGTCGGCGTCTTCTCCTACGAGAGCTTGGTCCATGCCATGGCTGGAGCTGTGGTGAGTAGGATGCGGAGGGAGCGGGTGTGAGGAAGACCCGGAAATGAGGGTCTGGAAATGAGGATTTGGCTGGATTAAAGGAAGGCACGGAGATGGAGGGGAACCTTGGATTTGTTCCACCTGCCTTCGGTGCGTTGGGCTAGAAAAATAAACTGCTGTTAGCTTTTGAAGTCGAGCTGTCCTCCTAACTTTTGTCTCAGTGGCTGCCTGTTAGTCTGAACTGCCATCCTAAGTATTTATTTCCTTAGTTATTATTTACTGTTACGCTCCGTTTGCATAGGAGCTTGAAGAGCATAGATTATCAATAAAACCACTGCTGCAGAAGAAAAGATTACATTTTTCGTTGTGGATGGTTTCATAAAAATTGAGTTCAGCTTGATATGCACAAGATAACTACAGTCTTGAAAGGAAGATTGATACTTTTAAGGTATACATTGAAATATGTTTTCTGCCTTGAGTTATTTGTAAAAGTAATAAGACAAGATACAGACAAATAAATAAATAAATAAATTACAACCTTGTTAATTGTACAATCCATTAGATTAAATGTCCACTTGCTTATCTATTTTTGCCTAATTGCAAATCTATTTATCAATAACTAGGGTCCAGAATCTTGTCAGGATATGCCAATGTTTGTTACTAAACTTGACTTGCTGGATGACTTGGCTTTTGTTTTAGATGCCACTTTAAATTTTTCTCATCTAGAAAATATTTCTGTTTCTAATCTCAATTTACACTAGTTTCTTTTCAAATCCTTTGATGATCATGTCTTATCAAATTGGTGCCAACTCTTAGCATTAATATAGGTTTTTTTTTAGGAATTCAGATTTATAACCTGAATAGAAAAATGTTCAGTATTATGGGAATTTTTATTCTTTTTCATTTTTTAAAAAAAGTTTAGGAACTTTGGTACCAAGGCTGACTCGTCCTTCTATCCTTCTGAGGTCAATAAATTGAGGGCCCAGATATGCTGACTGTAAACTACTTAGAGAGAGCTATAAAGCACTGCTGTAAAGATAAGCAATATGTGACTTTGTAAACTGCTTAGAGAGAGCTATAAAGCACTGTGAAGCAGTATATAAGTCTAAGTGCTATTAGTTTTCTCTTAATAGCTTCTATGATTACTTGTTTGATACACTTCATCAACATGCCTGTTAAAAGGATTTTTAACATTTTAATTAATATATATTAATATATCACCGATACAACAATGAGAAACTGCAAACAGTTTGCAAATCTAATGGATTATAGTTATTTATGATTATTTTAATATCTGGATTATTGTAATAAAACAGTATAATTTATACACCCAGTAGTGTACAATCCAGGAATCAACATAGATGGTACATCTCTTTATTATCAGTGATCCAGATTAAAAACATAATCGGGTACAGTGTAAAGAATCAAGGAAAATTAATGACTTCATTAAGAAGCCTCTGCTAACCATGTCAGTCAGAATAAAATGTCTAATGTTAATATTGTATATATAATCACCCACACAAATGGATTCATAAAATTATACTTAACAAACAAAAAAGGGAGCCAATTTTTGAAAAAGTTGTTTCCCCCCAAATTCACCCTATTATAATCTCTTCTACTAGAGTAAGTTCAGAATTCTAAATAAAGTATGCTGTCATTTTCATATGTCATCCACTATGATGAGTTCTTTTTGGTAAATGCTACATCCAAAAAAGGGGTTTAATTTTTCTTTCCTTTGTTACAAGGGAATTTTTATTATACCAAAAACACAGTGATCCTTAAACAGAATGTATGATACTTCCTATTTCTTACCTATGACCCTATTTTTACATATTTTGTGTTACCTCAAAGGATTTTTATCTATAGCTTCTATGAATATTCATACAATCCTTGTTCTCTTCCCCCTTCCTCCTTTACAGACAGATTTGAATTACTTATACCTGTGAAAAGATACAGCATTGGTTAGCTATATCTTGGACTGCTCTCTCAGCTGTAGAGACTGCTGGGCAAATTCCTTAGTTGCAATTGCATCTACCTCTTAACAATCATTAGATACATTAAAATTACTTGGCTTTGTTTCTGTCGTTTGATTCAATATTTTCAGCCAAGTACCAATTGCTGCCATCCTGACCTCTAATGGGACTTAAGCATCTTATAATTTTTTGCTAGGAAAGGAAAAGTTCCTTACCAGCAGTTGGATGGCTGTTACTTGTCAGTGTTTTTATTTTTGAGTCTGAATTCCACACACTTCATCTCCCACACTGACATTTACCCCTCTTTGCCTGGCATTTCCTTCTCTTTCACTTGCAATCTTAATTTCTTCTGTTGTCCCAAATAATTGCAATTGCCCATCTCAAAATACAGTATACACCCATATCTAAGTACTGAAGACATCTTTCTTTTGGAGCATAGGTGTGGCCCAGCTACTCATGCTGTCTTAAAAGTGTGGGAGGGTGTTACTGGATAAAATAAGGGAAGTCTTATATTGACTGTTGTAAGGCTCTTCCATACACAGAAATTAGATTATATAATTATACAAATATATTGTCTTGCATTTTGTATCGTTTTATATATTATATGTGAGGGTAGTTCCTCAGTCCAGAAAAGCAGTTCATAATTGCTCAGTTAAAAAAATAATAGTTCGAGACTGATTTGCATGTGAAATGTGAACAGCCATTCTGTTATAACTTGTTTAAACCTGCATAGGTGGATCAAGGATGAGAATGTCATAAAATTATTTCATGAGCTCATTGTCTTCTGGCTCATGGATTTAACGATTGCTAAATAAGTTTCACATTTCTTATGTGTCTGAATAATGTTGATAATCAAATAAGAAATTAGATCTTATCTAGTTGCTTGTGTGTGGACATATTATATAGCAATGCTTAAAAGTTTGTGAATCTTTTTTATTTTCAATATTTTTGCATAACTATGACCTAATAGTTTTGAAATATTATCTAAAATGTGATTTGTTTGTCACACAATTCTATAAATAGATTTGATTAAACAAATGTCAAAAACTATATACTTATTGTATATATTAGGAATGCAATATATTTTTGTATTAATTCCTCCTTTGATAAGTAAAATAAAGATTAATGTTAAAACTATAGATAGAAAGCTACAGGGATAGATTGTGTATAATATATCAATATTGTGCTTCACCCAAATATCTTATCAGAACTGTACTATGACCAGTTGTAAATAAAATATAAATATTAAATTATTGCAGTGTGCCTGGAATATGCATAAAATCTGTTTCAAATGCTTACAGTATCAAACAATTTTAATTTATTGTGAACCACATTTTTAATGGGCAGTTGTATGCAGATTTTTTTAAAGTAAATATTTTCATAGCAACGGTCAGATCCAGAGAGTTCTGTTTAAGTTGAAAGTGAATTCATGTACAAGAAGCTTTTTCACTGCCATATTTCATAATGTTTGATGTAGCTTTCTTTCAGGCAAGGATTTAAAAATATCCTCCTGAGTTGCCCAGTTTGTGCTATTGCCAGTACAATATGCTGCACCATGAATTAAGTCTGGTTACTTATTTATCACTTTTATAGCAATATTTTTATTTTATTATATATGTTCTTATTTTTGATCCAATTTTAATCATTATTTTGCTGAATATTTGGATATTGGATATTTTACTTTATCTGGTCAAACGGCTGCAATAAACTTATTTGATTTAATATAGGTCATTGTATATTTGCAAAAAAAATCTGCATGCTCTACATAATTATTTTTTTGTGTGTGCTAAATGTTTTAGGGTAGTGTGACAGCAATGACTGTATTTTTTCCTCTGGATACAGCTAGACTAAGACTTCAAGGTAAGCAACCCATTATTTTACATTTAGCCTTTGAGAATATTATATATAACATACCAACTTGTTTTTGCATTTATATCTTAAAATTCGTTCAGGGTAATAGCTGATCTTTATTTTGTTAGCTGCTAGTATTTTTTTGTATTTAGTTAGTTCACTCTATTTTTGTTTTTGTTCTTTCAAGTTTTGTTGACATGTTATTGGGTGATTGATTTGTTTTATCCAATAATTTTTGGAGAAATGCTAGGCTCCTGATAAAGCTGATGAATATCCTTAATATGATATTGTTAGAGTCATTAGAGAAAAGACTCATTAACAACTATATTATTGTGGATTTCTAAACTGCATGAAAATCTGGATGTTCCAAAAGATTATTTATTATTCTTTATTCTCAATACTGTAGACATAAAAGAAAATTATATTCACATTTCAAATATACGTTTTAGCACAATACAGTAACCAGTTTGAGAAATGCAGAAAGGTGATGGAGAAATCCTTTCAATAATTAATTTTAGGATTTTGCGGTTAAGTATAAAAGACAGATATTTAAAACTGAAAACAGGCAACTAATGTAATTATTCTTAGAGCAGATATAAAATACTCTTTTGATGTAATCTTAAACTTTCCAATGAGGAAAAGCAAAAAGTCTATGTATTTCTTTTTTTTAATTTATATAAATGCAAACTTTTCTAACCCTATTTCTTAATTTGTGTTCAGTTGCAGACCTATCCATGAAGGAGAAAACAACTGTTCTGTTTTAGATTGAATCAGTGAACCTGAAGATTAAATAATTAATGCACTTTTACTTCTGCCCTAGCTTCCTCATAATATTAGAAGATGATCTCAAAGCAATATTGAAATATATAACTTAAAAAACATTTCTTGTTTTCTAGTTGATGAAAAACGCAAATCAAAAACCACACATGCAGTTCTTTTGGAGATAATTAAAGAAGAAGGCATGTAAGTACAGGGCTATTTTGCTAGGAGAATTAGTTTTTTAAAACTTCTGTGGAGAACAATGTGTACAGGACATCTTCCTAAATTTCCGTTAAATAATTTGAATGGTTGTAATTTAAACAGAGCCACTAAATCTCTTTTAGAAAGCACAGAAAAAAACAAAACAAAAAAAAAGAATTGATGAACATATTTTTCTTTGTAATTCAAACACTTACAAAAATTAAAAGGCAGGTTTAATCTTCCATACTAAGGGACTTCTTGTAATATTGTTGCTTCTTCAAGAAGAATTTCTAGGCAGGAATTACATTGGCTGAAATCTTGCCTGAATAAATTGGCCTATATGTAGTTAAAACTTCTATCACATAAAAACATTTGTGATGTCTTTAGTATGAACAGAATATTGTTAATTATACTGTATAATTATAGTATGTTAATTTTTAAAATATGCCTCCATAAAATTATCTCTGAAAGGTAATACTTGAACAAGAAACAATGTGTTTGAATTGGATGTTTCTTGCCTTCAGACTGGAATTGTATTTCTTTTGATTTTTCAAATAATTAATAAACAAAAAACAAAAAAATAACTCTTGGGTTATTTTCATAGTTATTCAGAAATAAATATGTTCAGTTAAATTTAGTCCTTAGTATAGAATCGTATTCTGTCAAATAATTAAATATGTTTTATTTTGTCACTTGGTTTCTTGAACTCTTAACCCAAAACCTTTTAATTAGTAGATATATTTAATAGATTAGGTTGGGAATGGGGTGCAGATATGCTTTTTTGCTATGATGATTGCATTATTTTCTTTTGCTTTTGTTATTTTATTCCTTAGCATTGCACCCTATCGAGGGTGGTTCCCTGTTATCTCCAGCCTTTGTTGTTCCAACTTCGTCTATTTCTATACATTTAATAGTTTAAAAACTCTTTGGGCTAAAGGTCATCATTCAACCACAGGAAAGGACTTGATTCTTGGGGTGGTTGCAGGTAATAAAATCCTATCAGAAATTTATTGAATTTGGGATATGGATTAATTTATCCATGAAGGCAATTTAAAATAATGAAGTGGTAAATGTATTTTTAACTTGAAAGGATTTGTCTCATTTCTTCTTTTCTAATTTTACTTCTCTTAGATTTTTTTACTTTTGTATAACTGAATGTTTCTCTTCATTTCATTATCTTATTTTTGAACATGAGCATGTGCTGAGTTGATGCTTATACTCATATCTTTGGAAAATCATTCATTTGATATTAGCAGTGAAATTTCATAATTTTATGAAGTATTTTAATATAGTGTGAGTGGTAAATATAACGGTATATACAAATATAACTGAAAATGTATATTATGAATTTAACATCAGATGTTTTCCAAAGCAAAAATCAAAAAATGTAAATATTTGGCAAATTTAGTATTTATCTGATATTATTTATTCTGTGAAATACATGTTCTTTATTAGCAATATTCCATTACTATTTGTATATATAAATTATACACACACACATCCCTATCAATTTATATAGCCACCTATTTTACTAATATGATTATGGGGAATGTACAATGAAGCAAACAGTCAAAGCCATCTAAAGCAACAATTGAAAACAAACACAAATATAAATAAGACAGCAGTAGAATGCATCAGCATATTACACACGGCATAGCAATCTCACAAGCTGACTATTTTCCTGGGATTCTCAGCCTGTTGGAGGAACTAATTTTTATTTCCTCTTAAGCAGGAATGATGTCACAGAGTGGGTTCCATGGTAGAAAAGATCTCTGGGTTCCTGTCAAATGGAAATCTTTAGCAGAAGGAACCTGTAACACACCCTTCCTGCCAGACCTGATGGAACAGTTAGGTTCTCTCTGGGGAGAGATAATCCCTCAAATAATCTGGTCCCATGTTAAAACAGCATCTGAAATTGAATCTGGAAATAAACCAGCAACCAATACAGCTCACAGTGCAGAGATATAATGTGTGTCTTTCTATGGCTGCCAGCACTGCTGCATATTTCTTGATCTGTATTATTTATTTTGGTTTATTATTTATTCTAACTTGTGAAACTCTCTGATGTTATGTGCCACTTCAGATTATCTAAAATATGCCTTTTGAATCCTTAATTTTATTTAACAGTTTAGCACTTCTGATTTTCTCAATACATGATTTCATAATGAAGAATAATGTGGGAAGTTTGCATCAAGTTATGAAAAATATTTGGAAATAATTAGGTGTGCACCTGTTGTGAAAACAAACTTGCTTTTCTTGCCTTGCTCAATTAAATGTGTAATAATTGGTAAAGAACCAAAATAAAGTAAGCTCTATGGATGTCTATGGACTAAAAAAGTTCCTTGGATGAGAAACGAAATGTTTTTAAGGCAAAAAACAAGAAAGTCCAGTTGCCTTTTGGAAAAGCACCTTTAGGACAAGTTTCCTAGACTTTCCATTTTAAATACTTTTTCCTCCAGAATAATTTCAGTCTAGATTTTGTGAAGTATTTCAAATAGTATGTCTTCTATTTTACACATTAAACTGATTAAAGTTAAAATTTTAATTTGATTTTAATTTTCTGAGGCCTCTTTTTACTGAATTTTGCTTTTGTTTCCTTAGGTGTAGTGAATGTACTGTTGACTACTCCGCTGTGGGTGGTAAACACCCGTCTTAAACTCCAGGGGGCAAAATTTAGAAATGAAGATATTATACCAACCAATTACAAAGGCATTGTAGGTACGTTGTTGGGGGGGGGTTGCCCTCATTTTTATATTTAAATTATGCTTTTTCAAACTCAGTATACCAACACATACCTCTACCACTCTTGAGGCAGCATATTGACATAGTTTTCCGTGCTCATCAAACATCCTTTTTCCCCCCCAAAAAATTGGTGAATTACACTGATATTAGTAAATTACACTGGAACACCACTCCAAAGAGAAAACAGAGTGTGCCACTCCACAAGGATTCTTTCGGTTTTAAAAAAATGCCATTTGGTCTACATGGGGCACCTGCTACCTTCATGGAGTTAATGAATAAAACCTTACCAGATCAAGGGGAATACTGTATTGCTCATTTAGATGATATTCTCAACTAAGCATGACTTGGGAAGAACACATTCAACACCCAAGGCAAACAATTGATTGTCTAGGGCAGGGATGTCAAACTCCCGGCCAATTGGCTGAATGAGTCACGTGCTGGCCACGCCCATACCTCATTTAGCAAAGGGAAAAAAGTCCCGATACATCACATGATGCTGCTGTGACGACGTGAGTTTGACACCCCTGGTCTAGGGAAAGCTGGCTTAACCATAAACAGAAAAAGTGCCATCTGAGATATCAGGAAACCCAGTACTTGGGGTTTGATCAGAGAAAGGTGGCAACCTTGAAACAGGTAGAAACTCCCAAACCAAAGATGTTTGCTCTTTTCTGGGTTTGGAGGGATGCTATCAAAGGTTTATCCCTCTAAGACAGCGGTCGCTAACCGGTGGGCTGCGGCCCACTGGTGGGCCGTGAGAAAATTTTGGTGGGCCGCAGAGAAATCTCACCCCCACAAAGCAATTAATCCAGGCTGTGCAGAAACACAAGGCTGCGCCGCCCACATGGCCCACGGGAACCCTCCCCGCCCACTCCTTACCGGTAAACTTGCATGCTAAATTGCTATTTTTCCTTTTTCTGACCATCGTCTGTTCTGCTGTGCAGGGAGATTTAGATTAGCTAGGAAACAGGAAATGGTTGGATTTCTTGCTTTCTAGCTAGTCTTTAGATCTTCAGCTCAGCACAGCTGAGCCTCCCTTAGGACTGAAGGTTTGCTTGCAAGCAAATTCAGTGCAGACTCACGGGAAGCAAATTTGTGAGATTGAGCTAGCCGATGGCAGATAGATAGATCGCTCAATGATTCTGTGAGCAACTCAATCTGCCTGCTTTGCCTGATTTTGGGTAAAAGTTGCTCTTTTTTAATAAAAAAATCAATATTTACATACATGGTGTGTTGTGAATTAATTTTGTGAGTTTGCTTGCAAGCAAATTTTATGAGTTTGCTTGCAAGCAAATTTTATGTGACAGACTGAGCTAGCCAATAGCAGATAGATTGATCTCTGAATGAATCTGTGATTCTGTGAGCAATTCAATCTGCCTGCCTGCTTTGCTTGATTTTGGGTAAAAGTTGCTCTTTTTTAATAAAAAATTCAATATTTATATAAATATTTATAATATTTACATACAAGCCATACCCAGCCAGTCACATGACCACCAAGCCACACCCACAAATTACACCATGCCCACAGAACCGGTTAGTGGTCCCTGGGATCTAAAATTATGAGTTTGGTGGTTCCTGAGGTCTAAAAGGTTGGCGACCCCTGCTCTAAGAGACCAATGAGAAAAGTAGAACCTTTGAAAGTACAGTGGTCTAAGGAATGGCAGGAGACATTTTTGAAAATAAAAGATGCATTATGTAGGAAGCCAGTATTAAAAGGGCCAGATTTCTCCCAACAGTTTGTTGTATAGATAGATGCGTCTAATGTAGGCTTGGTGCAGTGTTTATTCAAATCCGGTGATCTACTTGTCAAAGAAATTCCTTCCAAGGGAACAAAAATATGGCACAATTGAAAAGGAAGCCTATGGACGGAAATTGAAATGGGTAATCAGTGCTCTTTGTGTGTATTTCTGGGGTTGTGAATTCACTATAATAATTGACCACCGACCACTCACATGGCTGTTAGCAGACGAAGGATACCAATTCCTGATTAAGTATTATACAGTGGGCAGGATATCAAAATGTCATCAGTGATTTCCTATTGAGATATGGGAAGCACACAGAGATGGAAAAAATATCAAAAATACTTTAATTAAAATTATTAAAAGGGGTGAGGCATGTTACAGGACAGGCTGACTACAAAATGGCCAGCACTTGTGCTGCTGTTGTCCTGTTCTTTTAAATCATTTTCCTAGGCAGCACAGCAATTGTTGACTATAAAAGTTGAGCAGAGAGGCAGCTGGATGCAGTGGTATGTGTGCTCATAAAGCAGCCTGAAACAGAAAGAGATACTGTTCTGCAGCAGTAGCACTCAAAAAAAGTAGTAGTTGGAGGAGCAGGAGGAGGAGATGTAATAAAAGTGGGAAAGAGCAGAATAGCGAGCAGTGAGTACTAGCCTTTTCAAACAGGGAAAAGAGACCATCTTTTCCAAAACAGAAAAGTAACAAATTTATCACACTTTGTGCCTCTTCTGTGTAGCTATGTAAGCAAATCATTTTGCATGCAAGGAAGGTTTTAATGAGAAATTCACATACACAGTTATTGAAGCCAGATTTTCAGATATGAAAAGGGGACTGTTCTTAACTCTGTCCTTAACCCACATTTCTATGTAGGATGGCACTCATAAATGGACTGCTTATTACTAAAAATAGCAGATGGCATTGTCCTTCCTTGAGCTGATGATACAATGCTTTTAGAAACCTCTGAAAATAGGCTGTATATTAAAAATACGCAGCTTCAGCATTGTGCACCTTCAACAGTTCATCGGTTAAAGGAATGAGAACGCTGTCCGCCATTTTTTGCAATAGATGGGCATTTCTATCTAGGGGTTGTCTTTTTAAGTTTGATGTTTTTAACCTGAGGATGCCTATACAGGCAAAATAAAGAACATAACAGTTCTATTTGAATAGACTAAGTATTCTCATGGATCCAGCCAGAAAAGTATTTTACTGCTGAGAATCAGTCTTCCTAATGATTTGATGAGTGAATAATAAAGGCAGTGTCTGGTTTCCTCCAGTTGTGCCATTGAATAAAAAGGATTACATTAAAGAAACTTTAGGGACAAACAAAATGAATTATGTCTATTCAGGTCTTTTAGCAGGGAATGAACCAAGCAGATGCTTTAGGGGGCATTATTTATCACAAATATATTTTTCACATGCACATGGCTTTCAGGAGACCTATTTTAGTTGATTTATGAGTTCCATGTAATATTGAAAAGAGTTTTTTTTAAATTTCAAATGGCATAGATAACAGCCCATTCTTCAAACTGGTGATTTCTTAATTGATAAGGTTTTGTGAACATAAGAAATTATTGTATTTGTCTCATCTGAAACTAAGGATTAGAGTAAAATATTTTCAACAGAAACTTGCTACCCATCAATCACCAAATCTCTAAACTTTCCATTGCTTCTCCTTGGGATAATGGAAACAATGTATGCTGAAGAATAGAAGGAATTGAAATGAATGGTAAAATCAAGAAAAAGATCAGTATTTCTATTAGACAATTGCTGGCTAAGATCATTAGAACTCTGGGGAGATTTAGCAGTAACTATACACACATTTAATTTATATTAAACATACATGACATGGTATCAGAAGTGTTACTTTGCAATCAGCTAATTAAATCAATCAATGATAGAAGCAAGTAAATCAAAAAGTAATTTTCTGCACGCCAAACCTCTTTAAGTTGAGAAGCAGAAGGGTTAGTCTGCCTTTACTAAATTCTGCTTATTTGATCAGCCTTGCATTGCTGAAAGAAAAATTAACACTGCTTAGAGTAGTGCGGCATAGAAACATTATAAATACATCTTTGAATTATGTCACAATTACAGGAAAAAAATTGAATTGATTCATAAGACAGCTTTTGTGTGCTGTAGTTTTGTCTGTCCAGTTTTAAGAACTCCCACACCCTTCCTGCCACCTTGAATTTGATCGTTCCAGCTTATTAAAATTTTTGCATGATCAATACTGAACAATAAAGTAAAATCTGCTACAGTGAGTCCATACAAAATTAATTATTTGAATTCTGATCTAAATTGCAAAATAAATGTAGAACATTATGAATAATGTTAAACTTCCAGACTGATCAAATGTATAATTCTGCATCCTCTGTAAAATTCTTATTTCCCTTATTTATTTTTCTAATCAGATGCATTTCATCAGATAATACGAGAGGAAGGAATCTTGGCTTTGTGGAATGGTACTTTCCCCTCACTGCTGTTAGTATTTAATCCTGCCATACAATTCATGTTTTATGAAGGGCTTAAGAGGAAAATTTTAAAAAGACAACTGCAGGTGAGATTCCAAGACTTACAAGAAAGATGATGTTTAACTTTGATCTCAGAAATTGTTCCATTCAACTAAATCGTTACCATTTTGGTTTAGGGTTAGGATGGATTCGAAGGTGCTTAATTTTTTTTTTTTTTGAATCAAGATACTAATTTTTTTTCCATATTGTTTTAGCTGTCTTCACTGGATGCCTTTGCTATTGGAGCAATAGCCAAAGCAATTGCTACTACTCTCACTTACCCTATGCAGACAGTACAGTCAATTTTACGGGTATGTAATGTCAAATCACTTTCATTCACACCTTAACTTGTAGGGTGTTCCATTTAATAGTTCTTAATTTGTTTGTTCCATTTAATAGTTCTTAATTTGTTATTAGACAAGCACAGCTTTTAATTGAGGCTAACAAAGCTCTTAAAAAACTTTCTCAGACTTTCACAATTAGAATATTATGAATTAATAGTAGCATATGGCTTTCATAATGGATGCTGCATTAGCATATTAGAGTATATTTATTACTGTTAGGCAGGATTTCTCCTTTGCCTCTCTGCATAAAATGTTGCATGGCATTATGTAATAGTGAGGTAAGCCTGGTAGCTTCATACTCTTCATACTTTGTAAACCATTTCTATTAACACCACAGCTCAAGTTATATGCCAGAATTTAAAATAATTATACTTATTTCTCATTTGGAAGACTGGAGGAAAAGAAGTGGAAGAGTAGCTGACAGCACTCTTCCAAGATAGCCAACAGCTAAACATGGACGAACTTTTTTACAACAAGAAACAGTAAACTAATCTCATTTTCCATTTCTAAAAAAAAAATGAGGTTTTTGAATGGGACTTTAAAACAGAAATAGAAAAAAAGCAATTATTTGAGCTTTCTTGTTTTTCTTAGTTACAAGTTAATTGACTGGCCCTATTCTACACCACCCCTTCCCCATCCTTCTTCAGGCCATTTCACTAGTTCTCTGGCTTCTTCTAACAAAAATAAGAAGACCACCTCAATACTGGGCGAAGATCCTGTCATAGAATGGCTCAGTTGAATTCATGGCAAAACAATATTTGCTCACAGCAAAGACTGACATTTTAATATTCAAGTAAATTAGCCTTCATTAAAAATAATCTGGATCTGTGCAAAAGCAACTTTGAAGTTTTGCACAAAAGCATACAGAAAGACACACAGACATTATTGAAACCCATGCCCAAGCAGACAACTTAGTTAAGCAATAACCCTTAGGACCAAGTAATAATAAATTATAAGCCAATAAAGGTGTCAGTGGGCTGACTCTGGTGTGCAAGCAGTTAAAGAAGTTACTTCATCAAAGCTTATTCCCTGTTATTAAATCAGGTTCCTCTTCATTGCACAGCCTTAATTCTAGTCAATGGATCCAAAAGAGCAATTGCAACTTCTCTGGGACAGCTTCTTCGTTGCCAAATAGATTTTTGCTTGTTTGAGTGGCTCCCACATTTGCCTTGCAGTAAATGAATCTCTCTGACTTTTAAGCAATTTGTTATACCTCACATGTCACTTAAAAGGCAACAATTTATTGCTATTTTTAAATTGTTCCAATCAAAGGGTACATGTTGGATGGGCAACTCCTTTGTTCAGTTCTGCTACATGTGAACTACATAGTATTTTAATTAATTAATAGCAGTATCTCATCTCCCCATTTGTCCTTGGTTAAGCAGGCAGATATGCAGAATGAGGCCAAGTATGATACAGAAGAAGCTGTACTTATCAACACTTTTGGAGCTTTGCCCATGGTCAGGCAAGATGATACTTTACAAAAGGTGGATAGCTTTAAAAGAGAACTCTGCTATCAACCTGACTGACCAAAGTTAATAACAAGTTCCAGTCTTTAGGACTCTCTTTGGAAAACCTCTGTCCATTAGTGTTTGAAAATGCCATATATCTTTTCCTTTTTAAAGACTTACTTTGATAGATATCACAATGACTATCTGTCACTACTGTTATTTAACCAGGATACTGACATATATTTCTAGATTGCACAAATTTTGGTGTTAAAGTCTACTATCTGTGTTAAAGTCATTATACTGAATTTAATGTAATGTAATGCATTATATGTCTTTTTAAATAACAATTACAGGTGTACATGTTTCATTATTGTGCTCTCTGGCCCAAAGGCCATAATAAGTTTAAGTTATGTTTAAGTTATGTACAGGAATATAAAAGTTTGATCACAATACTTTATATTAACAACCAAAATATTTCATAATTTTGCACACTTCTGTAAGCAGAAATTAAGAGGAAAAATGTTCATTTATTCATTTTGTCTCCTTTTCAGTTTGGACATCACCGAATGAACCCTGAAAACAGGAGATTAGGTAGTCTTAAAAATGTCCTCTACCTTCTTCAGCAAAGAATAAAGTAAGCTTTGCATTTTTAACTGGCTTCTACTTAACCCAGTTTAATATCTTACTAGATTGCTGTAAATTGGGCACTTTGTAAATGGATAGTTACAGAGAGATAAATTTATTATACACACATACACAACAGCAAAATTTTAAATTGTAATAATAGAATAAAAGCCCTGGAATTATTCTTTGATAAAACTATTTATAATATCTTAAAATTAGAAGGGACAAAAGAGGTCATCTAGTTCAATTTATTGCTTAGTGAACAATCCACTATAGCATCTCTAGAGATGACTATCCAGCCTCTGACTAAATACCTCTAATGAAGGAGTTGTCACTACATTATTTGGAAGCCTGTTCCAATGATTGACAGTTCATATAGTTCCTCTTCTGCATATTGTAGATATTAAGATAACAATTACTTTTCTCCTAGGTGCCACCTTCAGTTCTTCAACCATTTTCTCCCTTTCATTGGGGATTAGGTCCAGGATAGCAGACCCACTATTTTCCACATTCTTATAAATGAAGTTGTCAGCAAGAGAGTAAAAGAATTTATTGAATCTCTGATTCTTGGCAGAATTAAATTTCCAGCAGATGTTAGGATAAGGGAAATCCATGATGTCTGTTGCATGCCTGTTTGAAAGACTGGTTTCCTGATACATTAAGGCCTCATTCGTATCTTGTCTACTCAAATCTCCACAAACAAACTATAAATCTCTACAATTCTCATTTTTCTTTCTCACTGTTTATTCTTAAACCAAATACTTTCTACAGGATTTCCATGCTCCAGTTCATAAATTTCTGTGCAAGTATATTTTTTATTTATATATAGTGCACCATCCCCAGGCTTTTCACTGGGCCTCCTGTTTTAGAAGAAACTATCTGATGATCATGGGCAAGTTTCTACCAAGTTTCATTGATGCTTGTACATCACATTTGGTTTCCTGGATCTCTAGTTCTCCCTGTTTATTAAAACATATCAGCTCAATTTATTATGATCTGGCAGCATGCAGGAAGAGAAGAATTTATAATATTTCTTGCTGCCAGCCAGCAGAAAATATGATTAAACCCTCTCTTTTTTGTATTGTATTAATTATGGTAGTATGTTTATTTTTTAGCTGCCTGAATGCTCAATTTGACTGGAAAGGTAGATTATAAATCTGATAAAAATTATGATTGCAGTCTGTAAATCCACACAATACCTAATTATTCTGAGAAGATAAATTAAAACCCATCTATTGGAAATGCCAGTCTCTTTTCCAAGATGTAGCTACCTCTAGAAGTCCAGTGGAAGACAGAATCTGCAGTTCATTCTTCTCAGTTAATACAGCCAATGGAGCACTGGTCTTATTGGCATCTGGTCAAAGAGCGCATCATATCCATAAATCCTTAGTGATTCTTAATAATTGCATTCAAAGAGTAGAAGAGAGCAAAATTGATGTATGTTTGCTATAGAAGGAATAATTATCTGCCTTTTATTTTTTTTAATCAATATAATGTTTAATATGTTTTTTTTATAGGCGTTTCGGATTAGTAGGACTCTATAAAGGATTAGAAGCAAAGCTGCTCCAGACAGTCCTCACTGCGGCACTCATGTTTCTGATCTATGAAAAACTTACTGCTATTACTTTCACAGTCATGGGGTTAAAGCATCCATTAAAGAACTAAGATATTTGACTATAAAGCATATAGAACTTAGAGGGGGAAAATCAGAATCCCTGACAAATGATTGGGTGCCATAAACAATTTTATCCTAAGGCCAAAATTTTATTTTACTGTGCTTGTATTCTCAATCAAAACTGTTGAATGTATCTATGTTCCAGTTTCTAGAAGGCATCACCTTTATTCAGTTTTATGTAAAGATTGGGGCATTCTTCGACTTTTCATATATTTTAAAATACCCTTTAAGCATTAATTCCCCATTTGCTGTCTGATGATATTTCAAATATTTGGTGTTATATGATCATCTTAATAATGAGTCCAGTAAAGATTTTGTTTAAAAATTGTCCTTAGAAGATAAGCTTTAATTGGCTAAGAATATTTTAATTGTCTTGGAAGAACTGAGTTGTGTTCTCTTATGCCTTCCTGTGCAGCAACCTAAGAATTTGAAGAATGGATTTGAAATTGTTTTAAGCATCAATTTTATTACCATTTTAATGCTGAATTAAATATTATGCTAGGCTTCCCTAGTATGATAAAATTGGATAATATACATAAATATAGAATGTTAATCATGTCAGATTTCTGACATTTAAGAAATTAAAATTATTCCATACATACTCTTCTCCCTCTTCTATCATATGACCCATTTTAACATAAATGGCAGAATTGGGAATTATCTTTTTATATTAGTAGAAGCCCCATCTTTAAAAAAAATTTGATTACCATGTGAGATTGTTCAAACATTGTAATTATTTATTGTATATCAAAGTTGGTAACTATGAATCTTGGGTTTATATGTTACCTCTCTGATTTAATTATGGGGCAGTTGAAAACTTCAATTTTTAAATTGCATTTTTCCTTTGGTTCTAATTCAAGTCAACTTCAAACATAGGCATAAAATGATTTATTATTTTCAAGAAATTATAGTTAAGATTTAACTATGCTACTGGTTTAAACAGTATTTTAAGCAATATTTATATATGGTTAATAAACAAAATTAGTTACTGCAGCTATGCTGATAGAAGAGAATAAAGATGGAATGTGCAAGTTTATGATTGATTCTTATTGTGGTAATAGTATTGTACTATCTGTATAATAAATAAATGCCCATATGTCCTATTATATAAAAATGTAATTAAATTTTGAAAGAAGAACCAAGCCACCGCAAATAATAAACATTCCGTATTGTAACTGTAATATGTGAAAGACTAAGAATTATTCAAGAATATTTATTATTTCTCCAGATCCATAACTGATTAATAAAGAATAAACCTGTTTTGAAATTGGTTAAGTTATTTTGTTTCTCAAAACAGAAACATTGTTTGAGCTGTTTCTTACTTTTGTTTTGCCAAATATTAGATCACAGTAACTCTTAATCTGCTTCCAAACAATCTTACGAATCACACAAGTTATTATTGACATGGTGGGAAGGCCAAGCAGCCTCAGTGGACAGGAAGGAACTAATAAACTTGAGAGGAGACAAGCTAAGCATAATCCACAATGGATGAGGAAGGTGGGGCTCTGAAGGCATGAGAGGAAAGCCATCCATCTAGAAGGAACTCCTAAATCAAACTCAAAAGGACATGAAAGCAAACATCTGTACCTTTGTCAATGAAACAGACATAGCTTTTATGTTTAAATAAATTTGAGCTTATGAGAAGTCTTAGGTTGGAAGACACTCATGTAATAACCTGGGAAGAATATGAAGTTTCTACAGTTTGTAGTTGAGGATGTGGCAAGATAAATACCTCAAGGACTGTTGGTTACTAATCACTGAAATAATAGTTCCCCAAATAACAAGTACATGCATATATTAATTGAAAGTGAGGATGAATTAAAAAAAAGCAAAATTGTCAAAATAGAAATGAAACTATTTGTATCTTTCAAGGAAGAATTGAAATTATGAAAACAAACAAGGCCATTGTAACTCCTATGTTTACATGGTGTGCTTGTACATGTATTCTGTGTGTGACTTTGTCAATAATACTTAAAAAGGCTTGTCTTGCTTTCAGTATTCTTGAAATGGTAGAAAACCGCACAAGACAATTGATCTTATGTATTAATCAACATGGAAGTCTTAAATTGTGATATGGAGAATTAGATATAAGAGGGGATCGGTTGATAGATGATGAGGGTAATTTTTAACATGCTGTACTGAGAGACAAATACCTATCAGATATAACTCAATGGCAATATTTACAGCTACAACATTAGTTAACGCTCAGTCTAGCAGCATTTTTAACTTCTGTGGCACCTGAGATACTAAAACAACTGGGTAAATCTTTTGAAACTTAAAAAAATCACACCATTAGTTTTTATAAGCACTTGTTTTTAATAAATCTGTTATGCAGCAGTTAAAAGATGAGTGGAATAAAGAATTAGAGCTTCCTGTATTGCTTAGATGGAGAGACTAATGGCAAGAATGTCAATTGCTCTTAAACTATGACTTCTATAACAAAAATAATATGTGGAATTTATTGGACTCCATTATGTTTGTATAGGAAAGGATTGTGTAAGACAGCATTTTGTTGGAGATGTAAGAGGACAATGCTTCCTTAAAATATATGTTTGTATAATGTCCTATGTACAACATCTTTACTACAGTAGGTTTTGGGAAAAATAGTGGACTATATAAACATGATGGTGACAAAAGCTAACGTTTTCAGAGGATAATATTATCTTGAATTACATACTTAGTACAGAATGTGGAACTTGAACTGAACAATATAAATGTTTTCTCTGAGTTCTTACTATTTTAAAAGCCTCATACTGCAATATTGGAAAGATAAATGTATATCCTCATTTACTTCATGGATTGAAGATTTGATTAAACTTGCTATGAGCAAATTGCATACAGACATAAACTTTGTTGGATAATTATAATGAAATATGGGACTCGTTTATACAACATACAGTAGGGGAAAATGATATATAATTGTATTAGTGTATATGTATAATGTTTATATTATACAACTATAGAATTATAGCTGTTTATTGCACTGACATATACTTTATATACATATATTTTCTGTTGTATTTCTTTGTACTCATTTTAAGTACATTATGTATCTTTTTTTACTACACATGTATGTTTGTGTCTTTTTTGTCATTTTTTATTAATTGAAAACTGGCTTAAGGCTTCTACCACTGAGCTTCAGCGAGAACATGCATGATAGTTGCTTTGCAAGAGATCAATCTTTAAATGGAAAAATTAAAAAAGTTAATTCAACATCCTGGATTGGTGGAGAGGAGGTCATATAGCTGTTATTATGGTGGCTTTTAGTTACTGGTATATGCAGTATTTATATCTATTTGCTAAATAATAAAGAACAAGTTACATAGTACAGCCACTAGAGGTCACAGGCTGTTAGGAAAATAAAGGGTGCTCTGTATCACTTTATAGCAGAAACACATTTGTAGATCTTTACTGACAGGTCTCTGGGTGATCTGCACTACATCAGCAAATAATTCTCTTTCCTAATTACTTAACCAGAGTAACAACAAAATGATTCCATCTCATACTACATGGTATAATTTGTAGTTCTTAAATGAAAACCAGTTCTGTTGGCCACTTGGTTTTTGTTTCAAAGGAATGTAAATTACATTTCTGGTATTCAAAACATATTTTTCTGAGAATTATTTAAGTAACATTTTTTGTACCAGGCTCCAGTTGGAAAGTCTAAAAAAATGTGACCAAAACCAGAGTAGATTCCAGAAAATAATAAAAAACAAAAACCCTAAGAAATTACTTACAATATGTCTTACCTTTAATAAATTAATGATGTTTAATTGTTTGACATTGTTTAACATTCATTGTTCTAACAAATACAGAGATTTAAGTTTGATTAGTTGTCACGTTTTCCCTATACCATGGATTCTTACTGCACAAGTGAATATGTGGACTGTATATATACTTTAGATAGACTGTAATTGACAATGTTGTGGTTTTTGTGTGTGTTTAGGTAGCATTATTTAATCAAATTATTGAACAATCCACTGAAGGATTAATCAGATCATGCTGATGCTGACAGGTTAAAACTGAATTTCAAAACTAAAATATAAAGATACAGGTAATAGGTAAAAATAGGTAAAAACATATTTTTAACATGACATAGAAAGAATTTTATAGTAGACCAGAAGTTAATATGGGTCTGCAATGTAAGACAACTGAAAAGACTAAAGCAATCTAATACATCAATCTAATACATGAACAGAATTATAGTATCAGTAATCTATCTGCATCACAATTTGCAGCCATACTGCTGTCTTGGAAAGATGCCAACAGACTGGCAAAGAGATGAACAAAAACTAAAGGGTTTGTGCATGGCTTCCCTGTTCCCTAAATTACTTAAGATGTTATTGAAACAAAGCCAGGATGTCAATTATTCACCATCTTGACCTTACTAGTTAAAATTCTCTTCCAAGGACATTCTGTGTCCTCTTCCTAACCACCTTATCCATTTTTCTACTAATATTCTACTTGTAAATATTTTTCCAGTCCACCAAGTCATAGGTATAATTTGTCTACAGGGAGTCCTAGAGTTATGACAATTGAGCCCAAAAATTATGCTGCTAAGTATAACATTAAGTGAATTTTGCGCCATTTTACAACCCTTCTTGCCGTAGTTAAGTGAATCCATTGCAGTAGTTCAGTTAGGTACATGGCTGTTAAGTGAATCTGGCTTCCCCATTGACTTTGCTTGTCAGAAGGTCGCAAAATGGGATCACATGAGCCTGGGATACTGCAACTATCATAAATATGAATCAACTGATCACGTGATCATGGGGATGCTACAACAGTCATAAGTGTGAAAAACAGCCATAAGTCACTTTTTTCAGTGCCGTTGTAACTGAATGGCCACTAAACAAATTATTGTAAGTCGAGGACTATGTGTTAAAATATGCTTTATATTGCATTTGGTATTGCTGAATGAGAATATGGGAGCTGTAGTGCAATTTGTATGAAAGGCATTTGGACCAAGAAGAGTGTGCAGAGGGTAAATCCTGAACCTGATTTAGGGTTTGAAATTATAATAAAGAGGATTTTCAGTTAAATCGGCAAAATCATCCTGGTGACATGAGTGAAGGTGAGATCAACTGTTTTCCATTTATCAAAAATGTCTAAGAAGAGACTTTCTGGAATATCAGAAGCAGACCATCCTAAAGCATGTCCAAGAAAGTTACATGCCTCTACAATACACATGTTGATGTACTATCCCTTTAAGAATTCCTCCATCTCCTTCCTCCCAGGGCCATGACAGCGTTTGAGTACTCTAACTTCACCTAGGGGCCATGATATAATTCCTATCTTCTAATTGGCTGCTTTCTCCTTCAGTCATTTTCTTTTTTCTTTTTTTTTTGCCTTCCCGCCCATCCCCCCCCCCCCCAACTCGCCACCCAGAGGCCGTTAACATTTCTAGTTACTCCGCAACCGTTGACGGGAACTGGTGTCGTTCATCGCTGTTCCTCCTTTTCATTGGCTATTGCAGCTTGTCAATTTTGAACTCCGGCAATTGATGGGCGGGAGCTTCCGCGGCGGTGAGAGAGAGGCTCCGAGCCGGCGGCAACGGCGGTGCTGGCCAGAGCGGTCTCTTTGCGCCTTACAGACAACTTTTCCGTCGGGGGAGGGGTCGACTTTGGAAGGCAAGGACGACCGCTAGGATGCATTCATGATCAGGTGAGTGAAAAGGGGCTGCGGTTTTGCACGAAGAGGACGGACCGGCTGCTCATCCCCTCCCACCCTTGGACTCTTCCATGTACGGGGCAGGGAACCGCCCCTCTGCCAAAACACAAACCGGGGCTGCTCGGGGTTTGGCCGGGATCGCCGCGCTCCTTCCGTTTCTCGCGATGTGAGGGACCGTGCTGGGCCGCCGCCCTTCATCCTGGGAACCTCCCGAGTGAACAGCCGCTGCCGGCGGACACTCTTGGTTTTTTTCCCTCCAGTGAGTCAGACGTGCGATCCCTCCCTCGGCGGCGGCCTTCTTCTCTAGCCAGTTCTTTGAATCGGCCTGACTCCGGGATGCCCCCTCGCCCTCTTCCCGTCTCCTGCAGGACCTCCTAATCAAAGAGTGTAGATCTCTTTCCCCATGGATCTCCTTCGGTGAACACCCTGCTCCTCTCCTCCTTTCCTAGGTGAGCTACGGGGCTTCTGTTCTCTGCTGTGACGCCTCCTGCAATCGGGTCACTCCATGCTTTTGCGTTTTGCCTCAACGCGTTGCTTCCTCGTTTCTTTCTGCCGTTGGAGGGGAAGGGTTTTTGTTAGTAAATGTTAGGCTGGTGGTCGACTGGGAAAAAGAATTCTTAACAAACTTTGGCTACAACGAAGATTTCCTTGGAGGTCTTTTTTAACGTCCTCCCTCCCTCCCTCCCCAATCGTTTAATAATACAGGCATTGAAATATTCTGAATCTGTATGGGGAGTACTGGATCTGCGTGCTGAAATTCACAGCATCGAAAGATTGCAGCGAAGAGATACAAAAAAAAAAGGCTATTTGCTGCCCTATAGCGATCCTCTGGAGTTTTGCAGGTCACGTATGGTATGTGACACATATAGTATGGTTGCTGTGCAACACCACCACATGCAGGCTTCAGTTTCAAAAATATATTGGGAAGAACGTTCTTTTTCTAAATACTGGAATATAGTAGGCAAAAGTGACCTATGATTGGTTTAATGGGCTACAGACTATTAGGCGTTATTTGCCTAGTACTGTTCACATTGTACTGCATACCTTGATAACCATAAGAATAGCCTTTTCTGTAAAAATAGGTCTTATGCCGCTTTCATGTGAATGCATTTATTGTACTTTGTACTTTCATATTATTCATACTATGTACACATTCTAAAGTGGACTGTTAAGCCACTAGATTTGTTAGTTTTTCTGATATGATTTCTTCCCTTTGCAATACCACACATGCTTGTCTCAGAAGTGCATATTTCTACCTGCTTCTGTTGATGGAATGGTTTCTCAGAACATTCCTTTATTTAAAAGTATATGATTAAGGTTCCATTTATCAGGCAACATAACCGGATATTGACTGTAGTTGTTTGTTTCCATGAAAATTATCCTAAAGTGCAGCTCATTTGCTTTAATGAGCACATCAGTAAATGGTACATTAATAATTTATTGCTTTGGATTAGGTACTAAATAAAATGTTAAAATATTTTGATACTAGCAAGTTGAGAAAGCAAGATCTAGATTGCCATTCTCTATTCCATCTCAATAATTTAGTTTTCCTCATCTAAACAATGTTCTTCAGCCATACTTGTGCATTTTGTACATATCTTATGATAATGTGATGACCTAAATATGAAAGATACCTAAAAAAATAATTTGCATATTTCTGATTAAGATGTTGAATTATATGCAAAAATGGATAACGACATAATATATTTTGGAATTAAATATATGAGAACTATCTATTAGTTATAATGGATAAAAAGTAAAACAATGATTTTGACTGCGTAATGTTTTCTTTGTTGTCTTCTGCAACTTCTCCAAAAGGTATATTTTATTTTAAGAATTATTTATATATCTTCTCAACATCCCTCTTTGGTTTGGACATATATTTTTTTAAAACCTTGACTATGCATTCATGTGAACATCAGCAGCAACTGATTATACAGAATAATAGCTGTAGCATATGTGAACCCACTGGCATATTTACTGTTTTGAATCCTAAAGTAATTGAAATAAAGGAAATTTGGAATGAAAATACTTCCAAAGTGCTTGTAAAACACATATTTTTCTGAATTTTAATTGTTAAATTAGGTACAAGGTAATATTCTGAAATATACAGTATATGGTATTTACTACTTACATATTTGTGAAAAAAGGAAAACATCAAGGTTTAACTGCTCTATGCAGTAAGAATATTAAAATTATGTTAACTGTTGTTTATGTGCTCAGCCATGTAACTGTGTATCTTCAATTTTTTGGCATATTGCGAAGATTCTGTAAGATCTACAGAAATAATATAGTTCATAACATTATCTTTGAAGTTTTCAGAAAAATGAATTGTGAATTAATGGTGAGTGCAACCATGTATGCTAACAGTTTCTAACTATTTGTTGTAGGAAGTTGGTAAAACTAATAACTGCTATTCTGCAATTATTTAGTTGTCTATAGTTTTCAATATTTGTGCAACATTACAGAAAAGTACACAGTTTGGTCTTACTGGATTCAGAATGCAGCATTCTTCATGGCTGTGGAATTCAGAAACTAAACAACATGCACTCCTTAATTTATTTATATTATTTATTTTCTGTTCTCTGCTGCATAGACTTTATTTTTCTTTATATCAATCTAATATTTTATCCATTGGAGTGAACTTTAGATAGGTTTATTCTCCTCTTCTTTTCTGTTTTAATATATTTTAAAACTATATGCATATATTTTAAATTGTATATTGCAGCAATATATGTGGAAATAAGTTTGAACTCAGTAGAACTTACTTCTGAATTAGCTCATATAGTGTTCTGCTGCATGTATATTAGGTAGTCCTTGTCTGGTGACTGCCTCAGACAGCAATTGTTCACAGTTATGACACTGATAAAAAAATAACATGTTTAGAAAAACATGGAGGCTTATGAAGTTTTATAATTAAGAAAACTAGATGCGGCATTCCTTTATGTAGAAAGGAAGTTGCAGTTAAAGCTGAGTTAATTTAAAATTAGTGAAACAAGATGATGATCTTTGGGGAATTTTAGATTAAAAATCTAATGAGGGAAACTTTTGGAATAGTTACTTGAAAGTATGTACTAGGCATTCATTCTCTATAGTCAGACAATATCTGTTTTCTTTTTAATAGCATGACAGTTATTGTCATTATGAACTCTGTGTGATAAAGGGAAGGAATGTCTGACTACATGACGTGTGATGTTTGAATGTAGTCATTCTTTTTCAGCTGAAAACTGTCTGAAAATTACAAACTAATTTAAAAACTTCTGAAAGTGAAACTCATTCTTTTGCACAGTTGCTATTCTCAGCAGGATGTTCCACTCCATAAAGATGATAGTGTCTCCTTTGAAATGCACTTTTTAAAGAAAGTTGTATGAATCAATTCGTTTTAAATCTTAATAGTTCAGATATTAATCCTTCTAAAATTTAACTATTAATAGAATTGACTAATAACTCATCTATAGGTAGTTTGATTGAGCTGATAAAAATATTTCCCATATTTTGTAGAAATACAACATATTTAGTAGAATACAGTATAAATTTCTGAAGATGTGCTGAAATTGCTTAGAGCAAACCATTGATGCTAATGATATATTACATTTCTATACCATCAGCTATTGATTTGTTGTTTGTATTGGATTATGTGTTTTGGCTGTTTGGCTATCAAGGAAGAAAAAATCATACAGATTACAATAATGCTGGTTTTAAGGGCAAAGTACAGAATCTTTGAAACCACGACAGGAACTCTCAACTTTTATTTCATGAGTTAACTGAACAAGATTTCCTTGAACAATTTGTCACTTTTCCTTGTTTTATGAGTGGGGAGAAGACAAATAAAATCCAAGTTCTTGTATTGAGATCAGAGACTTTTTGAGCGCCAGCTGGAAACTTTCCATGTTGCTCAGCTACTCTGAAGCTCTGACTCACAAGTAGTGGAAGGCAGATAACCCATTGTAATTGTTGAAATAGCAACAGCTTGGCCTGGACATGTAAACAGTGATATATAAACATTTCCACTGAATTGAGAAATTTATTAGTAAGACAAGACTTCTACGTCTTTTCAAGATGAAGTTATGTTCTGAGAAGAAAAAATTCCATTCCCCTCTTACCCTCTCATAATCTCATCCTGTTTAGATGGGAAACAGAATATCTCTATTCTGTTATCAACTCTAGTAATGAGAATGAAAAGTAATGAAAAATTTATGCACATTTTAATATTTGATCATGGAATCCATATAATAAAAATAGTACCCTTGCATGGATAGGGAATAAAAAGTATATTGGGGACTTTTAGTAGAATTTCTCAGGTGTAGATCAGCGTAAATGTATGATTCTTGATAAAAGTAGCAAATAAAAAAATAGGTTGAAATATTTGTCTTGGCTGTTTTCAGTTGCTGACATTGTCTTTAAGAATACCGGAAGAGTCCGGCTGGATCAGGCAAAAGGCCTATCTGACTTACTGTTTTTAGAATCATTGCAAGCTCTATAATATTCATCTTGAAGTGCAATGGCTAGTGTAACAATGCTCCAATTGTGATTTTACCACAGACTTACATAAGAGCAATTATTTGGGTGCTAGTTCTAGCTTCAGTTTCTTAATGATCATAATAATGAAAATTGCCTTTTTTACAGCAATAGAACACATGGGTTGACATATTATTGAAGAGTCCACTATAATTCTATAAACAAATTTGGATTCTTTTGTGCCAGCATGCATTACGTTGTATAGCTTTATATTGAAATGCATCTGCGTTTGAAGTCCATTCACCCAATTTGGACACTTTACAATCCATTTTAATTTTATCATTGTGAATAGTTTGGTATTGTTTGGAGTCATGTTGGTTATTTTTCAGTTGCGGGGAACAGATGTCAGTGTTAAAGGGACACTTATTTTTTGTAAAAAGGTTAGCAATTTCATATTTAAATAGTTTGACAGTTTATTAATTGATTGTATTTATTAAACAAAATTATATAACTGCCCAACTCATAGTGACTCTAGATAAAGCACAACGTTAAAAATCCACAGTTAAAATTCACAGTTTAACCTCCTCCATTTATATAGCTATCCTTCTCAATATGTGACTCTCAGCAGTTCACAAATAAAAACATTATAAAAACACCAAAATAATATAACAATAAAACAATAAAGATAAAAGCATATTAAAAAAACAATCACAAAATCCAAAACCCACAGCTGACATGAGCACCTCAATATAGTGCTTGAGTATATACTATCTAAATTAGGTGATTACTTATTTTGAATTTCTCAATTTGCCATATAACATAACTTATTGTTATTTTTATCTCAGTTCTTCTAATTTTCCTCTTGGAAAAGTTGGATATTGGACTTAAGTTTCAATGTTAAAAGCAGAAGTGTTCAGTATCTTTCCTCCTCATGTAGCATATTTTTAATTACCTTTGCCCTTCAGTGACCTTTCAATTGGGTTCCTATTTCAGATACATTTGTTGTTTGAAGAACACACAGCAAAGAGCATTGAGACAAAGGTGGGGGGAGTTTGCATCTTTTATTGATAAAAAGATTGCATTTTTGCCAAAGTTGCAAAGTTGTGTAGAACTTCAGGTTGTTGGTTTTTTAAGAAGGTTTCCTTGCCTTTAATAGTTGTGATGCTGCTCATTAACCACTGTAGTGTCCTCTTGGACTTCATAAATGTTTCCTCATTTTAAACATAACAGTCTAGCTGAGATTCTGTTACCTTTTCTGAAGTCAAATCAAATTGGATTGGAAGTTGAGCCATGACAACTGGACTTATTTTCTTTTTTTGGTTTGAAACATTTCACTACTTATCCAAGTAGCTTCTTCAGTCTGAAGAAGCCTGAAGAAGCTACTGGATAAGTAATGAAATGTTTCAATCCAAAAAGAAAAAAAAAGTCCAGTAGCCATATGTCTCAACTTCTAGACAACTACCTGGATGACTAAGAATCTTTATAGAACATGTTAGACTTTCTCAGCAGTACTTCCTTAAACATTAAAAGGTGTAACATTATGATAACTATTCCAGTCAGTTCAAGTATGTTTAGATCTTTAGTGAGATTCTGGATATTGCAACATTTTAACATCCAGTGTAGCATTGGTTTCTTCACTCTTCCAGCACAGTATTTTATAAAATATATAGAAAATTGGTATGTTTATTATACCAGTATCAATAGTTTTCTAGAGTGTGGGAGGATAATTGAAATAGTTCGTTGCTATTATTTTTTAGATGTCTCTCTAATTTCATTATTTTTCTTACTGCTACAGCTAGTTGCTATTTTACCAAATGTGTGTGCAATTTGATTGATGGTTGTAAAATTTTGTGGCATAAAATTGCAATCAGTATTATCTGAGATACTATATATCAGTATTACTAAATGAGAACCACCCAGAGTTTCTGGGAGTTGGGTGGCATATACATATAATTCATTACACATACTTCAGAGTTGGCAGTTCATAGGAATTGCTCTGTAATCAGCTCCACCCCTGGGAAATCACTTTACATTTACCTCCATTCTGATATTATATTTTGCAGCCCATGCCTAAGGTAACTAAAATACTATCAGCATTTTTCCTTTACTGTTGAGGTACTTTTGAGTAAAAAGACCCATCCCTATCAAGATAATATAAGGCATAATATATTAGGCATAACTCTATATTTCCACTCTTGATGACCCAAGTGATGCTGTGGCTGCCCTTTTGTGGTGCCTTGGAGGCTGTGGGACCTGGATGGGGACAACAGGCTTTGATTGCATCCTGGTAGGACTGAATGACTTTGGGTACATGCGGCTCCAGGATCCAGGACTTTATCATCTTTGATTCTTGATGTGGTGCCACTGCTCCAGAAAGACCCAGTCCGCAAGTTGGGGATGCTCCTAGACTTGCGACTCCTGTTCGAGGAGCAGGTGGCAGTTGGGGCTAAGAGGGCCTTTGCACAATTTGGTGTTGTGCACAATTTGGTGTTGCAGCTTTTTCCTGGATCAGGATTCCCTGCGCTCAGTCATTCAGTCCTTAGTCATCTTACAGCTGGACTATTGTAATGGATTACATGGGGCAACTCTTGAAGAGCATTTGGAAGCTACAACTTGTGCAAAGTGCGGCAGCGTGGGTAGTTTTTGGGGCCCCAAGAATGGCCCCCGTAACACCATTGCTCTGTGAGCTGCTTTGGTTACCAGTCTGATTCTGGGTGAAATTCAGGTATTGGTGATCGCCTTTAAAGCCCTTCATGGTATAGGCCTAGGTTATCTGAGGGATTGTCTCACTCCACTGGGATTGGCCCGTACCACTCATGCCGGCAGAGGAAGCATGCTGTGGGTCCTGTCAGCCTGATTATTCTGGCTGACAGGGTCTAGGACGGGCGGACCTTCTCTGCTGTTGCTTGTGCTTTCTGGAACATCTTGTCCCCCAATGTGAGGTTGGCCCCAACCTTCCTACCTTTTAGTAAGAGCCTAAAGGTGTGGCTTTGTCAGTTGGCTTGGGGTCCCAGTGAACAGCGCAATGGAGGTGGTTGATTGAGTAAAAACAGATCCCACCTCCCATCTCTGCCCCTCCCCTCCCCATGTGTCCATGGTTTTAGTGTTTAATTTTAACTTTGTTTTAACTATATGTAACTGTAAGCTGTCCTGTAAGCCCTATGATAAGCAGTCAATAAATTTAATAAGTAAATAAATAAATCTATTATTGCTCTTTCTAGCATATGTCCAGTATATGTGCTGTCCATTTATTTAGTGTATGGCAAGTATAGGTCTGTATGATATGCAGACTATTTATTTATTTATTTATTTATTTATTTATTATTTATTTATTTATTTATTTATTTATTTATTTAATTTGTCAATTGCTTACAAGATAATAGGTATAAGTATATACATAGTTATGAGTACATGAAATGGGTACATATAAGAAAAATAAAAGAAACAATAGGACAGGGACGGTAGGCACGTTGGTGTGCTTATGCACGCCCCCTACAGACCTCTTAGGAAAGGGGTGAGGTCAATAGTAGACAGTCTAAGGTTAAAGTTTTTGGGTTTGGGGAAGAAACCACAAAGTCAGGTAGAGTATTCCAGAGATTGATCACTCTGTTGCTGAAGTCGTATTACCTGCAATCAAGTTTGGTGCGGTTAACCTTGAGTTTGTATCTATTGTGTGCTCTTGTGTTGTTATGGTTGACAGGTAAGTCGTTGCAATGTATGATTTTATATACCATACTTAGATCAGACCGAAGACGGCGTAATTCAGGGTTTTCTAGGTCTAGAATTTCAAGTCTGGTGGCATAAGGTATTCTGCAACAAGTAGAGGAGTGGAGAACTCTTCTTGTAAAATATTTCTGGACTTTCTCAACTGTGTTAATATCAGATACGTAATGTGGGTTCCAGACTGATGAGCTGTATTCGAGTATTGGTCTGGCAAATGTTTTGTATGCTCTAGTTAGTAGTGTGATATTACCAGAGAAAAAGCTATGTAAGATTAGGTTAACAACTCTTAATGCCTTTTTGGCTATGTGGTTACAGTGGGCTCTAGCACTTAGATCATTAGAGATGAGTATTCCAAGGTTCTTTACAGAGCTTGGATCATCAACAAGGTCTTGACTATTCAGCTTGTATTTTATTTTCTGATTTTTTTTGCCAATATGTAAGACAGAGCATTTATTTGTTGAGATTTGAAGTTGCCATTTGTTTGACCATTCTGATACATAGTCAAGATCTTTTTGAAGGGTAGCAATATTGTCTGTGGTATTGAACAGCTTTACATTATCAGCGAAGAGAACGCAGTTGCTCTTAATGTGATCACAGCGGTCATATATGTAAAGTATGAAGAGAGTTGGTCCTAGAACAGTGCCTTGGGGGACACCACTATTGACAGGTACAGAATTTGATAGGCCACTCCCAATTTTGACCATTTGTTGTCTGTTTGACAGGAATGCTTCTATCCAGTTATGCAGTTGTCCAGAGATACCATAAGATTTTAGTTTTAGGAGTAGTTTGTCGTGTATCACTGAATCAAAGGCTTTACAGAAGTCTATGTAGATTGTGTCTATTGCTTTGCCCTAATCGAGTTGTGTAGTCCATATGTTTTTGTAGTGTAAGAGTTGCAGATTACAGGATAGTTTTTTTCTGAAACCAAATTGTTTATTGGAGAGTAGGTTGTTTGTCTCTAAGTGGAGGATGATGGATTGGTTAATAATTGATTCCATGACTTTACAGGTGACGCAGCATAAGGAGATTGGTCTGTAATTTTCAACTAGGCTTGGGTCTCCCTTTTTGAAGATGGGGATGACTGTGGCTTGTGACCATAGGTTAGGCAAGGAGCTGGTCCTGAAAGATTTTTCAAAGATTATGCTTAGAGGTTCTGCTATGGCAGTGGATAGCTTTTTTAAGAAGTAGGCACATATTCCGTCTGGTCCAAGATAGAGATGGTTTTAGATTGCGTAGTGCTTTTTCAACATTGTCTTCTGTAAAATCGATATGTATTAGATCATTGTAGTTTTCTGTGGTTCGGCTAGGAAATACTGGGCATGATCCATTGCTGTTTACAAATACTGAGCCAAAAAATGTGTTAAAGATGTTGGCTTTAATGGTGTCGTGGTTACAGTCTTTACCATTGGGTCCTATCGGGTGGGATGGACCTTGAATCTTTTAATTTGTTGTTTACAAAATTGTAAAAAGCGCGGGTGGAATTGGTGCGTAGTTTCAAGTATCTATTAGCCCCGTAAGGAATTACAGCTGCGCATTAGGCTCTGTCTGGTTTTTGTGTTACTAAAACTTTTGGTATGTTTTTGGACTGTCTGTCCAATAGGATCTGAAGGGCTTCTAAAAGGTGTCATTGGGCTTCTAATGGGAATTTATAGCAAGCAATATCTGATAAATTGTGTTTAATTACAATTAAATCTCAGATAACCATCCAATACTTTGTCCCACTTACTTTCAGTATACAGTCAAGATTTGAACAAAAATGAATGATTTGTTAGCAGAAGGCTTCCAGACCTTTCATAATAGCACAAAGGGATATTTTCCTTTTAAAATCTTGTAATAGTTGTATGGTTTTGTTTAGGAAACCTTAAAAGATATTAACACCCCCCCCCCCATATACAGTAGTTATGCTTTTAGTTTATATTCCCCTTGCAGAATTTGTACTATTTAGTAAGTAAATGTGAGTGATCAGTGAAACCACAGTGTGATTCAAATTAAACTAATAGGCATTGTAGAATAGTACTGCCATTAAACTTAAGAGTAGTTGTTTGATATCAGGTTGTGCAGGGAATAGTACAGACAGTATTAAAACTTTAAAATGTTAGCTTATGCAAACAAAGTGGGAAGCAAAGCCTAAAGCAAGTTTGAAAGTGTACCTGCCTTGCCTGCACAACCTGATAGGTTGCTTGGGAGGAGGGGAAGGAGGTAACCTACAGTATGAGAATTCCTGATTTATAATCTCAGAACATTTTTCAGATTGATTTCCTTTGTAGTTTTTAAAATTTGGGAAAGAAATACAGATTTACTACCACAATTGAGCCCAAAATTTCCATTGCTAAGCAAGACAGTTGTTAAATGAGCTGTGCCCCATTTTTTGCCACAGTTGTTAACTGAATCACGGCAGTTGTTAAGCAAATCATGTACTTGTTAAATAAATCTAGCTTTCCCCATTGACTTCATTTGTTTGAAGCCAGCTAAGATGGTAATAAATGGTGATCACATGACCCTGGGACAGTGCAACTTTCATAAATACATGTTAATTGTCAACAGCATTTTAATCACATGATCATAGAGATGCTGCAACGGTCATGTGAAAAGCAGTCATAAGTCCTTTTTTTCAGTGCCATTGTAACTTCGAATGGGCACTAAATGAATAGTTGAAAGTAGAGGAATACCTGTGAACATATCACTTATTTGGAAATTTCTAAAGTATCTGTTGCTCTGTGGACCTTTTAGAAATAATATGAAGGCTCAGACACAGGGACGATGATTATTCTTCTCTACTCCTCTTGTTAAATTACTAATGCTGAAATGCAACAGTTTAAAATAGTTTTATTAGGCTATCTTGTGGGTGGCTTAAAAGTAACCAGAAAGACTTAAAAATAACCAGAATCTTTTGCCCCCTCAGAAATTATGTTTATCCATTTTGAAAATGAGTTGAATGAAAATTAGGTATATATTCATTTACACACAACACAAGCATGAATAGAAAATGGAAAGTAAGGAAATAAACATTTTGTCCTTGATTTCATTGAAACAAAACATACAAACTGATAGAAAAAGAATTAGACATCACCTTTAATTAATACCTAACGTTGGATAATTATAAATGATTTTGTCTGTGGAGAGTTAAATTATTTTATGTACATCTATAATATTGATGGGCAATCTGCATTCTAGCATTTTCTTGATTGGCAAATTTAAATTTCCATTTTGAATTTATTGGCAGGTTAGACATCAAATAGGCATGAAGAATATTGTAACTCTTAGAAATACCCTTCAGTTTAAAATTCCCTTCCTTAATCCAACTATCAATGCAGCTATATATGTAATAATTATATTAATTAATCTATACTCTATTAATCTATTAATGTATTCTGCATTTGTATAAACACTCAAGGTGCCTTACAATAGCAATAGCACTTATATACCCCTTCACAGTGCTTTACAGTTCTCTGTAAGCGGTTTACAGAGTCAGCATATTGCCCCCAAGAAATAATTGCAAAATAGTAATAAAGTATAACAAAATTATCTGTTATTAAGTTCAATTAAAAGGGAGGAGGTATAGAATTACTATAAAGGTGAAGATTTTTATTTCCAACTCTGGTGGGCGCTGCTCATCTCGGTTTCTTAGCCAAGGGAGCCAGCATTGTCTGAAGACACTTCTGTGGTCGTGACCAGCACCATTATACACTGAGGCACACAGAACACTGTTACCTTCTCACCGAAGTGGTACCTATTTATCTACTCCAATTTGCATGTTTTCAAACTTCTAGATGGGCAGGAGCTGGGGAAGTAACAGGAGCTCACCCATTGCACGGCCCTTGGTTCTTGAACCCGGGCTGTCAGCTTTCTAGCTGACAAGCTCAGCATTTTTAACTGCTGAGCCACTGTATAAATATATAAACTGGCAGCAAACCCCTCTCCTTCCTAGCACTGATAGTGTTACCTAGTTTGGGTAATGTCTGCAAGAAAACAACCAAGCTCAGAGAGCATCAAGGATTCCTCATTTCAATCCTAAACTACAGTTATTCTCCTTTAAAGATTCAATATTTGGGAAAACTTTACTGTGACATGACTTTATTGAAAACATCCTATTCACCATTTTAATTAGAAAAAGTAATAGAAGAACTAGATTAATCAGCCCTCTTAAGAGTAAGTTGAGTCAAATGTTCTAATAAGTGAGATCACAATTAGATATGAGTTTGATGGTTCATCAACATAAAGAGCAAACATTTTGATTGTCATCATTGGACATCATTTGCTGTTCATGTCATAAATTTGTAAAAGCAAATCATGTACTGATCAAAAGGTGCTTTTGTAGAACTGAGACAGAAGTGTTGATTTTTTTTCTATAAAGTTTATACAGACATCAATCCCAACAAAAAACTCTAGGAGGCTCACAAAAGTATAAGAAGATAAAAGCACAAAGTAAAAGATAAGACATAAAAAAATAAAAGCAGAATTACGGTCTAACCAAAATCTCTAGTTATCACATGATCAAATGAGCCTGGCTCAATTAACATCCTGTGGGAAAAGCTAGCGAGGCTTTCTGGAAGGCTAACCAGAGACAGAGCCATTCAGATTTCAGGGGGTTGCTACTCCACAGGAAGGCATTGCGTAAGAGAAGACATGATTCTTAGGTCCTGCTAGATGACATTGTTTAATAGAAGACCTTAAGAATGTCCATGCCATTGGATATTAGTGGGAGCCAGTACAACATGTGAAGAAGTAGTATTGCGGTTAAGCTAGATCAATTGCAGTTATTGGATATTCTTTAAAGCAGGCAATGGCTATATGAGGCTGGAAAAGGTTGCCAAGCCCATTATCAAAACCTTTGGCTTGAGTTCACCATCAGTTAGGTATTGTACAAATGAGGAAAATGCAACCCCCTTATTAATTTTCTCATTCACAAAACCACTAATGTAATAGTGGCCAAGGATTTTTCAGCTACTCCTGCATACAGTATTTTGATATCAGGGTTTATGATTCCGCTATTAAGAAAACACTGAACAAGAATACCATTCAGAGAAGTTGAAGCTTAAATTTATGTGAGTCATTGAGCATGACTGCAGTCTTGAGCACACAAATATACAATAGAATTGCTGAAACAGAAGAAATGTAAGCCCTGATTTTAATTGAGGCATGGGTCACTTCAAGCAAGTAGCTTATGAAAGGGAGCCTGAAATAATGAGTTCAAGCAATTCTGTAAGAGTAATAGGTAAAATATTTTTGAATTGATTTGTAGGATTGAACCAATAGGTAAAAGTTGATGTCACTATTGCTAAAGAAGTTGCCATTAATTTCTAAATCTGAAGATTCACATATTTTTTATGAGCAAAGAAGTGACTGTTGGGTCAATGTATCCAAAAATGTCATCTAGTCATTTTCTACCAATGAGATTGTAAACTGTACCTGTTGAAATGATTAAAAAAACTATGCATTTTGTCTAATAATTGATACATGTTAAGGCAATTTTCATTTTTGAAAGATGTTTCCTACATTGCATTGTTTTCTTCTGAAAAAAGAAGAATTTGGGGAATAACCTAATTATGAGGTGAAGGGAAATTCTTGCCTTTCTTTTTAACAGTGCTGTTTCTTGATCTGAATTCTTCCTCCATTGTATGTGTACGTGTGTCTGTACATATATATGTGTGTGTATATGTACGTATACACACACACACACACACTCATATGTCTTTCTTCAGGAAGGGAGAATGCAGCGGCATTATATCACATTAATTTATGTTTAGGATGGTATTCCTGGTTACAATGAAAGATATCTAGAAAGCTCCTCCTTTTTAATAAAAAGGCTCACTTATATTCTCTCAAGAAGAGCTTTATAACTTTTTATTAATCCTATTTAACAACTTACTGTCCTTTTTCTCTCACAGTTATACTGGCAGTAATATAGAGGATGCACTATATTAATCGCTGTTTATGCTGAATACTAGGATATTAATCAAAATCTTAGTGCTTTTGAGTTTAGTAGTCAGTATTAGGGTTGGTGTTTTTTTTAAATGGGAGAAAATAAGGATGAAATTTTCTCATCTGCAAAATGGAAATAAAAAATGTCTATGTAAAATATTCGATAATAAGTGTAAAGATAGTCATGAATGGCATCCCATCTAGAGTTGCAGTTGGAGACATACGCAACTGTGGACCATACTTGGCACCTGATGAAATCCATCAGCTGATACTAGTCTCCTTTGGCAGATTTAGAAAGCTTTTACTGCTTTGATCTACCTATATCCTCATTGTGTTTCTGCTCTGCTGGAGCCTGTAATACTTGAAAAAGAAACAAATGTTGTCAAATAGGGTCTCAGGCTGCATACTGAAGATCAAGTTTTGAAAAGACTTTGCAACTCTTTTGCTTTAGAATTGGGACAGACCAAAGCTAGCCAGTTTTAAAATCTCACATAACTTTCCTCAGTCAAATTCAATATTTTAACCTTTTCCTAATAATAGTGTTAATAGTGTGGTTCTTACATTGTTAACTATGTATATAGTTTATATTCAGTTGGAGTATTAACTAGATTTGAATTATGATTGTAATTCCTTCACTGAAAGGAGATTTAAAAGAAGGAAAATAACTCTTGACTGCTTTGACCTGTAGTACATAACTAATTTGTGCATTAAAAAAAATAAACACTGTTTGAACAGCTACTTTTATTTTGAACTTGTGAAAAAAAGACCTGCAGATAGAGAACAAATTAAAAAATCAAATAATTTCTAACTTTATTCTCTTTTCAGGCTGTTGTCACAAAAGCCAAAGTGGATTTCTCTGGTGTCCTGTGCCTGCCCCCTTCCGTCATTGCTGGAAATGGGCTGGACGGAGGAGGGGTTGGCGAGAATGAAGATGAAACACTCTCAGTGTCTCTTTTGGCTGCACCAAGCCCACAGAGTGAAGCTGTTGCCAATGAACTGCAAGAACTTTCCTTGCAGCCCGAGCTGACTGTAGGCCTCCATCCTGGCCGGAACCCAAATCTTCCTCCTCTTAGTGAGAGGAAGAATGGTAAGTGAAACAATAAGGCCTGCCATAATGAATGTTTTTGCACAGTAGTTTTTAATTTCTCAGTAGATATATGGACATCTCCATTTCATCAGGTGTAATGTAACCTATCCTAATGTATCTGCATCTGTATTAAGTTAAGAAAGGTTATGTTCATTGGTGTTAGGAGATCAAAACTGAATAAAGCTTTTACATAGGAACATTATCCTGTATCTCTACTGTATTCTATATAAATATAGAATATTTATACTCGTTTGTTATTGATTACATAGAAAAACTGAGTAGCAGACCATTAGTTAGAAATAGTTGCATTTATGATTTTATTTATGTTTAACTAACCATAGAATACAATGTGGTTTCTCTGGATGGGCTTCATGTCCTGTGTGCACTTAAAACTTGTGGAATATAACCTGTGATTCACAGCAAAGTAGCCTTCAAGATGTTACTAAAATACAAATCTCTTTTCTCAAAAGAAATAAGAAACTGCTGTACAAATTAGTACTACCGTATGCACAAAGATTTTATACAGGATCAGGAAAGCTGAGGCTCAGAATGAACAAAGACTTACAACAAATGTCAAAAATAATTAAAAAAAAGGTTTATTCAACTTGTGTGAAACAAGAAAAAAGTAAAGGAAAGGATTGATCCACTAATAGATGATGATGGGCAGCATGGAGAAAGTGGAACTGCTTAAGTCATTCTTTGTATCTGTCTTTAGGAAAAACAGTGTAAACTATCAAAGCAGTCTTGTGAAAGACATATTAATCAAGTCAAAATAGGCAAGAAAATGGTAATACAACATTTGTCTACTCCAGATGAATTCAGATCACCAGGATCTGATAAATTACATCTCAGAGTTCTGAAGGAGCTGGCATATGTGATCTTAGAACTACTGAACCATGTCTTTCAAAGATCCTGGAGCACTGGGACTAGCTAGTTAGAGGACTAGCAAAGAGAAGTATGCAACGGAGTACATCAGGGTTCTGTATTAGTAATCTTCAATATCTTCATAAACAATTTAGATGAGGGGTTAAAAGGGGAACTCATCAAAAATGTAAATGACACAAACTGTGCAAATGATACCAAGGGAATAGACAACACTCCAGAAGGATCTTGACAGACTTGAATACTGGGACCTATCCAACAAAATGTAATTCTGTGGTGAGAAAAGGTTCAACACTTGGGCAAGAAAAACCAAATGCATAGGTATAAAATACATGGTTCCTGACTCAATATCAGTAACTATGAGAGGGATCAAGGAGTCCTAGTAGACAATCATTTAAATAGTTGCCAGCAGTGTTTTGCAGCTGCCAAGAAAGTCAGTGTAGTCCTAGGCTGCATCAACATAGGGCTAGTATCAAGATCACATGAAGTGTTAGTGCTGCTTTGATAAAACCACACTTGGATGTGTCCAGTTTTGGTCACTATGATACAAGCAAGTTTTTGAGACTTTAGAAAGAATACAGAAAAGAGAAACAAAGATGTATTGGAGATAGGAAGCTAAAACATGAAGAATGATTGCAGGAACTGGATATGTTTAGTCTAAAAAGAGAAGGACTAGAGGTGACATGATAGCAGTCTTCCAATATTTTAGGGGCTATCGCAGAGAAGAGGGGGTCAATCTGTTTTTCAAGCACTTGAGGGCAAGACAAGAAATAACAGGTGGAAACTTATCAAGGAGAGATCCAACTGATCTAACAACTAAGGAAAAATTTCCAGACAGAATAATTAATCAGTGGACCACGTTACCTTCAGAAGCTGTGGGTGCTTCATCGCTGGAAGTTTTTGAGAAGAGATTGGATAGTCATTTGTCCAGAAAAGTATAAACTCTCCTGCTTCAGAAGAGAGTTGAACTATAAGACCTCCAAGGTCCCTTCCAACTGTGTTATTCTGTTATTCTCTGTTCAGATTTTCAAGGAAGTAAGACTTCTATCCAAATAATTGTGTGCCTTTTCTTTTGTGGGTTTCTTCTCTGACTTTATCTAACCTATATAGCATTCGAGTATTTTAATAATCATATTTTATGGAGAAAGTAATGAGTTCCTATTGTATGTGATTTTTGTTATACTTGTATTTTACCAATTCAATATAATTTATTTTGCAATATTAAATATGGTGAAGATAAGCCTGATATTAGCTCTTGAGTGTAGTTAGCTTTTTGTACTGCACTTGGAAGCTTTTAACAATCACTAAAGAAAATAAAGTTTCTTGTTTGTTTATGTATCTCCCTAGATGAGTTACCAAGTAATTTTATGGACAATAATGTAATTGAGAGAGCCAATTTGGTATAGTAGTTAAGGTTCACCAGGCTAGAAACTAGGAAACCAAAAGTCAATGCTAACTTAAATCCCCCCCCCCAAAAAAAATTTATTGGAAGTTTAATATTTACAAAAAATGTTATAAATTAAGCTGTGGAAAAACTATTTTCCACATTTATGTATTGGTATTCAGAATAAGTAAAGTAGGGGCGGGCTTCAAAAATTTTAGCAAGGGGTTCTCTGCCTGGCTGCTGGGTGGGGGTTGCCATGGTGGGTGTGGCCTAGTCTGCCTCCTGCACCATGGTGGCTGGGGGGGTTTGCCCTCCCCGGGCTCCAGAGGCTTTCCTTGAGCTTCTGGGAAGGTGAAAACAGCCTCACTGGGCTCCAGAGGCTCTCTGGAAGCTGGAACCGGGCCTATTTCTGGCTTTCCTGAACTTCTGGGGGGCCCG
This sequence comes from Notechis scutatus, assembly GCF_049901735.1. Taxonomy (NCBI): domain Eukaryota; kingdom Metazoa; phylum Chordata; class Lepidosauria; order Squamata; family Elapidae; genus Notechis; species Notechis scutatus. The sequence continues at coordinate 51,710,648 of NC_142014.1, forward strand.
TTTTTCACCCTCCCTGAGCCCCCGTGTGCTCCCTGCACTTACCTGCATCTAAAATGGGCCGTGTGAGGACTCCTGGGAGAAGTGGGATGGGCAGGGGCCATCCAGGAGTGGGATTTGGGGGTTCTCCAAACTGTGCAGAATCTTAGCTAGGGGCTCTCCCGAACCCCTGCGAACCCCCAGCAGTCCACCCCGAGGTAAAGGAACAGTCTAACTTTTTTATGTGTCCCACAATTAAAATTCTTTTTTTAATTAAATATATTTCTATTGCAGCTGCATGGCTATTCTTCAGTCTTTCACAAATATGAATTCAGATACATTTGTAATATTGTTATTCTATCTCAATCACCCCCTATTTTATTTTAAAAGTTATTGTTTACCTGGTGAATACTTTTACTCAACTACAATATCATATGCCTCAGTTTAAATGGAAAGAAAGAATCTTATTTCTGATTATATATATTCAGCTTACTAATAATTTAAAATATACTTCATCAACTAAAATGTATTATAAATTCTTATATTACTGTTGTTTGGAATAATAGATTCTTATATCTACTATTGTTTTGTATATATTAAACCCACACACATACTATTTACGGACTTGAGAAAGGGTTTTAATTCTCAACAACAACTATAGTAATGCAATGGATATGTTAATAAACTTTGAATTAAAAAAATAGAATTGAATATTCATTCAAATGTTATGCCTGTGTGCAGTATTAGTTGTGGAACAACATATACTTTTTTGAAGGTGAAAGCTACAGTGTGTAATCACTATAATAAAACATGTAATCTAGGTATACATTAGCAATATTTTGTGACTTTTATATTAGCATACAGTTATTATGGAAATAGATGTATAATACTTTTTCACAAGCAGTAGTATTTATATATTAGATGTGATGATTTTCCTTTTCATTTCCAATGTTGATGTAAATAATTGATAGTGCTATTGAGGTTAAGTACACTGTTTACATTCTTTTGATATTATCAAATTAACTCTGGAGAATAGCTTTTTTCTAAATGTTTGTTTTTTCTGTTTAAAATTTTGTTCTGTTTTTTCTAAAATACTGTTTTTTTTGTTTAAAATTTTGTTCTGGAGGATATTTAATTAAATCATAACATTATTTTAAATTTTAGTGTATTTGAAAGAACCCTTTTGTTATGGAGTTGGCTGAAATGGAAAAAATTGACTATTTTGATTAAAGAAAAGAATATAAATGCTTTTGTTTCCACATGGAGACTGCTTCTGAAATTTATGCTTGAAGTGCAAAAGAATGAAACTTTGATTTTGGGTTTTACCAGTTAGACTGATCCTTATAGAAATGGCTAGTTTATAATATTATGAAAAAACAAAGCTGTGATTTGATGTTAAGACCTTATTTTACTGCAACAGAGGGAGTCGGAAGTTAATGCTTTTTTTTCTTAATCCTTCCTCACTTTTTCTTCTCCTTCCTCCCCATTATTTTTCTCCATTTTCTTTTGTTTTTTGTATCTTATTTTATCTTATAATTCAATACAAATGTTAAAACAGAAGAAAGAGCCCTTTTGTTAAGCCAGAAAATAAGTTGGTGATGATTTAAAAATACAAATAAATATTGTAATGGAATAGACCACACCTAATTTTTTACATTGGAGAATGAAGAAAATGGACTTGGAACAATAGGAAGGAGTCATTAAAATATTGTCTGATTTTTGTTGCTACTGAAGTTTTGTTCTGTTTTCAGCTTAAGGCACAGACTGCTGAGTTACAACTGAGTTCATTGTATGTCCTGAGTGGCTCAGAACAGGTTACCTCTTGGTAGACTATAAATGTGTGTATATTTTAGAAGTAGTTTAGAATAATACACAAATAAAATCTTAGGCATGCACATATGAGGTCTGAAATTTCATAATAGTTTTTTGCACTTCATTGATAGCTTGTTTTTTTCATTTAAATTTCAATCACTTTGACATACTGTAAAAAAGAGATACCTACTATCAATTACCTAACCTACCCAAAATTTATGACAATCAAACTCTGAAATTATCTAATTTAATCCAAATAACTTTATCTGAAAATTGAAGATTTTTAATTATTCTTTACATAGGTGTCTTCCAGTAATATTAGCTATTACCCTTAAATTTACCCTGAAGCATGATTAAACTTGGACTCCAAATGTTTTGATTTCAGTACATCTTGTTTATTTATGTGAGATTACTTTTTATGATGATTGCTGCTGTTTTATGCAGATCAGCAAGATTAACATAGTTTTCTAACTAGCTGTTTACTTTTTTATTCTGTTAATGGAATAGAAAAATGAAAAAAACTAAAAATATTATAAATATATGGGCTACATATATACATATATACATATTTGTGTGTGTGTATGAATGAGTAAAGCCTTACAAATAGTTTCAATAAAAATGACTATTTCATTGTAATCATCTGCATTTAGCCTGTATTTATTAGAAACTCTTTCATTATTTTAAATTTTTTAAATCTTGCCTTTATTCCTTTATAAGTAACTCAAGGCAATGAACATACATAAATACTCCTTACTCCTCATTTTCCCTGTAACAACTAGCCTGTGAGGTGTGTCGGGCTGAGAGAGAGTGATTAGCCGAAGGTCACTCAGCTATTTTTCATACCTATGGTGGGACGAACTCACAATTTCCTGGTTTCTAGCCTTGTACCTTAATTATTGCAAGTAACATGAATTCACTGAATGCTGAAGGAATAATTTTTGACAATAAAAGGGGCACAAAAATCCAGTTCCCATTAACTATTACCTCATTTCTGTGAGAGAAATGATTTACTGAAGCTACTCTAAGGAGAGACGTCATTTCCTTTTGTATCATTCTTTTTAGTGCAGGTAAGGCAGTATTAAAGGTCGCATAAAGGTCACGTTGTGAAGGATAACTATTTCATTGTGATTAATGTATTCTATATTTTTTATTATATTTAATTAAATTATATTCTATTATAATTTTATAATATTCTATAGCGGACCCTGCACTTGTGGGAATATGCTAGGAAGAAGAAGAAGAATGTATTCTACATTGAGCCTATTGAAAAATTCAGTGCATATTTTTCCTTCATGGTCTGGACTGCTATGACAGTTCTTTTGAGAGAAATATTAAACTGTTATGTTTCTTGTCATGTAGTGACAAGCAGTTGGAACAGTTTGAAAGTTTTGTATATATACCATTAATATTTTAGATTTCTATGAAGAAATAATATTTTGGAAGAATTTGGGGTGAGGTTATGTGATCAACTGCTCATATTAGATCAGTGGCTCCCAACCGTTTGGGGCCAGGGAGTGGTTCCATGAACAATTTTTTTCGAGTACCAGAAGGGGTATGGTTTCGTGCGCTGCCTGCATTCCACAGATGGGGCTACGCTTGTTTGTGTGGCCCAGTTTCTGGCATAATGTGGACTGCTGCTGGTCCATAAATTGGGGGGTTGGGGATCCCTACTTCGCTTTATTCAAATCTTAAGTATGATAAAGCCCACCATAACATGATTCCTAATAGTTAATTTTCCTGAATTATACAATTCCCTTGTGTTGTTTAAAACTTTCCTGTGTTTATAATTTCATTGATAAATAATTCAGTTAATTTTGATAGTTTAATTTGGCATACTTATACATGTTTTATATATTAGTGAGTAGCTGGCAGCAACTGGTTTCTAATATTGTAGGCTAGATTTCTAATTAATACTTAAAAAAACCCTCACTTTTTTACTCACAACTTTTGCTGTCATTTACAATCAATCATCATATAATGTTTTTGCTTTTTGTCCCCAGCACATCTTTAGTTAACTGAAGCAGTAATCTCATCTACCCCAAGGCCTCCAAAGCTCTGATTATTATCAATTTTGGTCTGATTTTGATTATTTCACATTCCTGGCAATTTGACTCTCTGGGTCACACATCAAATCAGGTTGGCTGGAACTTGCAGTAGCTTGTTCATCTGCCTGGACATATCAACTAAGCAGTTTTTATTGTGAAGAAAAATACATTTGGGAGAAACTCAGTTTAAAGAAATGTGTGGAATTTTAGTCTTGGGTAATGGAGAGTTTCCTTTCAACTAGTCACTTTATAGCACTCTTATCAAATATGGCAGAGAAATTCTGCATATGTTCTTGAGATGGCTATATTGGCAGTCCTCACTTACCAACTACCTTGTTCAGCAACCATTCAGAGTTATAATGGTTCTGAAAAAATAACTGCATTTGCAACCAATGCCTGCATTTACAAATTTTGCAGTGTCTCAGTCACATGATTGCGATTACAGCCAGTGCGTGTCATGTGCCTGACCATTTGTTCTTCTCCCCACCCTTGCAGAGCAGACAGATTAGAGAGGAAGGGATTACAAGTGAGCAAGTAGGTACACATTACAGTAATGTGCTGGCACTGGTAGCTATGAATGGGATACCCAAACAGTCCAATGCACAATGTGCCTGCATTGATTTTTTATTTTTATTTGATGTTTTGTAATTCTTTCCTCTCTGCAAAGAGAGAGAAGAGAAAAACCAAGCCATTTGTATAGGCAATGTCTCCTGTGCCTGACCCATTTCCTCCTTCCCCGTTGTCACCTTGCTTGCTTTATATTTGTTCAGTTTCATTTTGCATGTAGCCACATAAAAGGAAACTAACTGCTGGATATTCATTGATTACCTGTGAAATGTCAAAAGCTTCATTGTTTCAAATACTACTAGTTACCTCACTGTACTACATGTCAGTAATCAGATGATCTTGTTTAGGCCTGGAAGTTAAGCAAGGTTGGCCCTAGTTATTAGTAGGATATCATACTACTTGGGAATAATAATTTAGATTGTTAAATTAAAATAATTGTATTCAAAAGCAGTGGCACTTTTTTTTGGTCCATGAAAATTTCATGAGTAAATGCATTAAGTTTTTAAGTGTTGAGTTTAGCTTGAAAGTTTGAACCATTGTTTTAATCACTGTTTCTTAAAGTACAATAACATATAATAAATGTGATATTTTAGGGTCTTTTGAATAGACATAACTTGAATAAAATGTACATATTTGATTTTCACATATAAAAAGGAAGTAGTTTTCAGTGTGATCCAAGACAATTCTGGCATATCTAAGAAATTTGAACTCATGTTGCATAACTGCGTATAAATTGCACACTCTTGATCCAAGAGCAAGCGTTAAGCTTCAGTTGGTTATGTTTGAAATTGGTTCTTATTTAGGTAAACATGAAATTTATAGAACATATGGCAAATTAAAAATGCAATTGTAAGTTGTAGTGCCGGTCATTGAAATCAAAGAATATTCCCGTGTTAGATGATAGCCATGATCCAGAATTACTCAAGTATTTGAATTAAGGCCTGTCACACTTCTTGTGACAAAGGAGGCCATATAAATTTGATAGATAGATGGGCAGACAGATAGACATGTAATTATTTCAATATCTTTAGCAAGGAAAACACATTCTAACTGATCTGAAGATTTGGACTGGAAAAAATGGGTAAAACGGACCTATGTTATTTTTAAAAACTGTGTGTTGTTTAAAATACCCTGAGACAAATTTAGCAGAAAGATTTCAGTCTACTGTTAAAATATGTTTGTAGTTTTAATACTCTCCCAATTTATTCATTTAATTTACAAAACAGAACATCTTCCTCAAGGAAACCAGACATAGTGACATCAGAGTAACCTGAGCCTTCCTGTATCTAATAAACTTAGCATTGTAACTTACTGAGATCATATCATGTTCTGCCAAAGAAAGATTTGCATGAAAAGAATCTCTTGATATTTTTATTAAATTGATATGTGAATCAACATATTTTGCCCTCTGAAAATCAATGCCAAACGAAATGGAAGTGAATTACTCTAGTAAAAGTTTTAGCCTGGTCTTCTGAATTGTAATCATTTTTAACATGGTCAGAATGTTTATCCTTTGGGGGTTGAACACTAATGTTTCCACCAAGGCATGGAGTGCCTGATTCCTGGAAGACAGCTGCCATCAATATAGCTATCTAGGGAATCCAAGGGTCCACGTACAGCCTCTTTTTCCTATCCCCAAGTAGGAAAGATTGAAGAGGAAAGAGACTTTTATTTAGCAAAAAAGAAATTAAATTATTCTCCTTTATGTATAGTTAATTAGCTCAAATCTGTTGGAATTACTGTGTAACTTGATTCTGGACTGTACCTATAAAGTAGCTAATTTGAGTCTGAAAGTTCATAGAGTTAAAGAAATACGTTTAAAAAGTAAACTTTGAATATCTGCAGTCTACTCTCATTATCTAGTTAAATCCACACTGAAAAGAATGATTCTGCAAGAACAGGAAATTCTGATGATGCCAGTTGGTCAATAGCAGAAGATTTATTACAATAATTATAATGTGAACAACAGTATCAAATGCTTGTAAATGTGAAGATAGTCAATATTTAATTTTGAAATTCAACTATGAAGAAAGTTGCCCTTTTCTTTCCTCTCTCTTGCTTCTGCTGCATAGTTTCAGATGACTCAAGAGTAAGGATAGTTTTCTGAAATTCAAATAAATAGCTGACAAATGTTTCGTAATTTAATGAAGGAAATCCCTATTCTCCTACATCTTTATAGATCATTTATTAATGTATTCTTGGTCACCAGTAGTCACATTTGAGGCTATTAAAAATACTAATTCACTGCATGTGTTAAAGATTCTGAATCCAATATTGAAGAGGAATATTTATCATGTTAGAGATGGAATCACTTGGAATTAGAGCCTGACAATTAGCTTCCAGTCTTTGGTGAAAGAATGTGTGATGTCTAGACCAAGGAAAATTCTAATTTTCTACCTTCAACAGTTTGATTTCCTGATACTCCTTAATTCAAAAGATATGTTCTACTGAAATCCTAGAATAGTTCTTCATGCATTTGTGAATTATTAGAGAATCACACAATTTAGCTCCCTCTACAGATTTAAAAAGCCATGTTTTCATTCAAAATATTCCCAGTGCATTTGATAAATCAGTGATTTGGAAAGCATATTGATTTCCAGAATAGTATGACTCCCTCCAAACCTGCTTACAGCAGCAAACCTGCTTTTCTGTTGTTCCCCATCCAGCTCCCTACAGCCGCCAGGCATCATGAGAGGGCAGAGACATCATTACTCGGGTCACCATGTGTAAAGATGTAGAGCTGAGTATCATCAGCATATTGATAATATCTCAACCCAGGATGATGAATGATCTCACCCAACAGCTTCAGGTAGATGTTAAGTAAGCCCTGAGGGACAACTAGTAGAAAATAATATGGAATACAATAAGAATCTCTTTGTCGCATTTGTAGACCAAGAGAAAGCATTTGATAGAGTTGCCCGGAAATTGTTATGGCAAACATTGACCCAATATGGAGTAAGTGAACAGAGTATGCAAAAGCCTATATAGTGATTGCAGAAGTATAGTCAGAACAAACCAAAGAACATTGGAACCCTTCACAATAACATCAGGAGTAAAACAGGGATGGCTACTATCATCACTATTCTTTATCACCTATATTGGCAGCATAAGCAAATAAGCCAAACCCAAGAATGGAAATAATATCAATGAACTATTCTTTGCAGATGACCAGGCATTGATAGCAAGTACAGCTAAGAAACTACAACATCATCTTATGGCCATGAACCAAGAATGCCAGAGTATAATATGAGAACCGATAGAAAATGGAAGTGATGGCAATTAGAAGAAAAAAGCATACTCTAAATCAGGGGTCACCAACCTTTTGGACGTCAGGGACCTCCAAACTCAATTTTTAATCCTGCGGACCCTGGGAAAATCCCAAAAAAAGTCTATATATATATATATTAGAAGTCTTTCTTTCTCTCCCCCAAATTCTGCCAGAAATGATCTTTGTGAAACTTGTCGCGCCAGCGCAGCCTCTTGAAGCAGGATACCTTGCAGGGTCCCACAGACTCATTTCTGGCGGAGTTTTGGGGAGAGAGAGACTTTTGCTGCTTTCCTTGCGTGCAGCCAAAAGCAGAAGAAGAAAGAAGCGAAAAGAAGCAGCCCGGTGGCCAGGCAAGGCGTGTGGGGCGCATGGGGCAAATTCCTCCCTCTCCTCACTACCTCGTATTGTTTGCAATGCAAGCGACACAAGCCTTGTGTTTCTACGGGCCATGTGGGCAACGTAGCCTTGTGTTTCCACACAGCCTGGATTACTTGCTTTGGGGTGTGCTTTGTGGTGACATTTCTCTGCGGACCAGCAAAATTTTCTCACGGACCACCAGGGGTCCCCCGCCCACTGGTTGGCGACCACTGCTCTAAATATAGTAATTGGAACAAACATTAAACAAGTATCAAAGTTCAAATATCTAAGAACAACATTCACTAAAGATGATAAAATGGATGAAGAGTTAACATACGATGCAGTAAGGCAAACCAAGTATTAGAACACCTTGCTCTATTCATACAATACATGGCAATATAAGAAGCATTTTATACAAAGCATATTCATCCCCACCCTATGTTACCAGTACCAAACGTGCACACTTACAACAAAACATGAATAAAGGGAATAGATTGGTTAAGAATAGTTAATATTACCATGTTTAATGTTTTTAACAATGTGGTTTTGACTGCTTGTTTTTAAGTTCTCTATTATCGTGAAGGGGAAAAAAAATGGGACATTCTGAAAGCAAAACTCTGTTAAATTCTCAAGAGAGGGAGAGAAATGTCCTCAAATACAGCTTCTTGGATTCACGCCGGTTGATCTTAACTGCCCTTTCAAATATAATTGTGTGTATCTGTGAGACTTAATAAGCATTTATATATCCAAATGTTCTTGGCAGAATCTGGACAGAAATACAGAGTGACTTCTTAATTGATTGTCATCTTCAATGGACATAGTGTACTTGAACATTGAATTATATTTTTGACAATTTATTACATTACTCAAACAACTTATTAATTATTAGATATATATTTTAGTAAATCACAAATACAGTGCTGGGATAAGATAGGGAAGCCATTTGTCTCCAGAGGATAATCCTCCCCTCCTCTCCTCTCCTCTCCTCCCCCCCTCCCGTCCCCTCCATCATTCTTATAGAAGTAACAATTATGGTTAACTGTGATAGTTTCTCCAGCCTTCATTTGCTATTCCTGCATTTTTATTTTGTGGTATTTAAAACAACGTTTATGCAGAAGAAACAGACATATATCCTATGTACATGCAGGTCTGTTAGGAGAGTAGGAACTGCTGCAGAGCAACAAATTTAGGCAGAAATGCAGATTCCTAAGTTGATTATCTGTTCTGCTTTGAGATAAATTTCTTTTTGGCCACCTGTCCACCATTGCTAGGAAACTCCTGAACTGCTTGAGCAGCTGCAGCCAGTTGTCTGGAAGGATAAAATGCATACTCTCTGCAGACATGTACAGTTTATGTTATATTAAAAAATATTTTAAAAGCCAAATGACTAGTGATAAAACTCCCAAGTAGAAATAATTTCTGATAGCTTAAATAATTCCTATGAAGATAGATTGAAAGCCTTTAAACTTGTACATGTAGCCCTTGCTGAACAGCTGCCTCTTTTAGTGACCAGAGTTACAACAGTGATGAAAAACTTTACAATCAGTCCTAAAAATTATGGTCTTCATAGGTCTGTCAAGTAAAGGAATACTGAAGTAAGTTCAGAAGCACAGTCCCAGTTTCACTTAATGACTATTTAATGATTGAGTTGCCTGTCCCAATTGTGATTGTTCAGTGAGGGCTACCTATATTCCCTCTTGTTTTCACAGCAATCAGTGTAATTATTTGGAGAAGCCCTATATATTTGGGGTTCTCAATATGAAATTTAAAAGGGGTGGATATTTTGTTTTTGTTCAGCAAAAACATCTCTTTGTCCCCAGAGACAGTCTGGAAGTTTCCCAAGGATGAAATTGCTCCATTCTTTCCTTTGTAGAAGCAGTTGTGTAAGAAATGATTTTGCTAGAGCATTATATTTGTATTAATTACTTCTTACTTTCCATATGAAAGGCTCCTAAATGTTGAAACCCAAACCTAGCAAACCAAAAGCCTATGTATATTTTTACAAAGATTTACTGACAGCCTTTGCCAAAGTAAAGTGTACCAGATAGTGCTTTGGAAATTTTCAAAAAAAGTTGTAAGGAATGTTTAAAAGTACTCTGGGTATATGTTTATTTTGTGTTAGGCTAAATAATAATATAGAGCTTTTATTTTATTTTTTAATTTTACAGATTGACCTGAAGGAGTGGAGTATAGTATTTTTTCATGGAATTATTAAAGGTGAAATCTTGAAAGATGTAAAGATGTTGCAATTCTGTTTTTCACATCCAGAAACCCTCAATCAGTGGACCTTAATAAGCCTGAAATAAAATTTAGAACTCCTTCTGTTGTTTTAGATTAGAGTTTCTTTAATTTTTTTCTCACAAGATCATTCCCACCTTTAAAAATTATGGAGGACTCCAGAAGAGCTTTTGTTTGAGTTATCAACATTTGCCATATTAAAAATTGAAATAGATACATTTGCTGCTGCTACTTCTCATGATCATTTGATGAGATTTTAATACTGTTTCAACATTGGCTGGCAAATAATTTTGATTTTGTGATCTCTGAGAGAGTCTCTCCCTCCAGGGTCCTAGCATCACACATTAAGAAATACTGTTGTAGATTAATGTATTAGTGATACAATGCCTTGGTTGTATTGTAATATTCAAGAATAAACTATTCTTTGCACAATAGGAGTGCAAAGAATTTAGTAAGGTACACTTTTATTAGATGCTATAATTTAATATTAGTTAAGTTTGGATTATATAAGAGTTTTGATGTTTGTTGATGCAAACTTTCCATGTCATTTTGTGAACATGGAAGTTTTAGATTTGGAAACAAAGAGGGCAGGAACTGTATCATATAGTGTTGGCTTGGCAAATGTTTGAGCTCTGAGTAAAGAAACCAACTGCATACTATTTTGGGTGAATGAGGTTAGCTGTTAGTGCATACAGCTTCATGAAACGTTCTGTCAGTCATTGTGTTGATTGTGAAGATTGAGGCTCAGTCTCATTACTGCGTGCATGGATATACATTCCATTATGAAAGAAAGACATTTCTGTGCCTGAACTTGCTGCTGACAAGAGTTTGGCCGGAAGCTTACTGATTCTGATCTTCAGATGTCTGCTTTTTAGATGTATCTGTCTCTTGTATCTGCTAACCCCAGTGTGAGCTCAGCTTCAAGCTATAAACTGGCATTCAAGAGCAAAGGTTCAATGGGACATTTAGAGCCATATATATTGGCCTTTACTTAAGTTTAACAACCCTGCACAACCCTGAGGGAATATTCTGATCCTGGGATTTTCTTCAACATGTTGGACAAAATAAAAACTCTCCAATCTACTTATGGTGGAATTGTACCATTTGCAGAGATTGTATTAAAGGATGTAAAGAATGCAGGTTTGAGTCAGGACTCCTACCACTGTTTGAGGGAAGGTTAGTGAGTTCTGTCTTGCTTATATTAAGAGAACTTTTAAAACTTGCCATTTATATCTGTTGAAGGTCTTCTTGTATGTTTGTTATAATACTGTACAGTGAATTCATTCATATTGATAGTGCTTAGATGTCTTTTAATTTATGTTAGAAGATGCTGTTTGTTCAATTTTATAAAGATCTCTTATGCGAAGGTATATGTGAAAATCTAAATTAGGTTTTAAACTTTAGTCTTTACAAGGCTTTCTATTTCAGTAGTAAGGGACAGAAATTATACAGGATGCTTGGATATTGATAAGAGGAAGAAACAAAAATAATATAGTAAAAGATAATAAACATTAATCTAATGGAGGATATTGCAGTGGATGATTCATGGAAGTTATGGATAAGGGAATGGATGATAGAATTTTATGATAGCAACCCAAAAGTCTGCATTGGGAGAAATAGTTGGAATAGCTATATAAGAAATCCAGACTGCTGGCATATGTGTTAGCTAAAAATAAATCCATTGGAATGACATGGGGAATTTAATGGAACAAAAATACCCTAGACAAGGCTTTGAAGCAGTCCCAGACCCGAGGGTGAGCTTCACCAAATCTAACTCATTATGTCTCAATACTGTGATTCAGATTCAGGCAGGGTGGAATAAAATAGTAACTTGATGCTTAAATATTCATGATTCAGATAACTACATATGTTCTTTTTAAAAGATGAACCAGCTTGTCATTATTGTTACTAGGTAAAAATAGGTTAATGTTTCAGGCAGATTTTCTTGCTATAAGGCATATGCTATATGTCCTCTATAAAAATACAAATATTGGCCAACGTTTTCAAAGGAGATTTAAATAATAGCAATTGCTTATTGAATATTATGTTATTAGGGGCAATAACCGTATTTTTGAATTCAGCTTAATTTGGAAGTATTAAAATGAGGTTAGTTATCCACAGATAATAGTATATCTGGAGGTCTGTCATTTAACGAATGTGGTGCTTGATGATATATTTGATTGTGTTTCAGTGAAAGTTATCCAAAAATTCAAATTGCTATGCAATCCTCATTGTATGTTTTATGGATAAAATAGCAGATTGTAACCAGATTATATCCATATCCTCTTTTGGCTATTGCCAAATGTATCTACAACTCAGTAAATCATAGTCTCTGCATATGACTTCGTTGTGGACTTATATATTTTAAAGAAAATTTGGCACTGTATTTCCGTGGAATCAGTTTATAAGATGCTGTTTTTGAATCATGGCATCCACAACTTATTTAATATCAAGTAACTTTATATCACTTACTTCTTTAGCGATAAAAGGTAAGAAGGGAGAAAAAGCGAATTATTTCAGTAAATATGCCATTTATGTCTTTTATTCACAAGTGCCTTTTAAATATTGTTTTAGAAAGTTTAAAATAAATAACTTTAAGAAAATTGGGCACCCACAAATTAACCGTTAACTGAAATTAGTTTTTCCCAACTTTTTTACCCTGGAGGAACTTGTAAGATAATTTTCAGGTCTTAAGAGAACCCCAGCATAAAAATCAGAAAACACGTACAAACGTCTTCAGTTACTGTTTCTCACAGAACTCCTTGCAGAACTGAAGTGCTCCAAAGCAATCAAGTTGAGAAAAGGTGGTTTACAGACTATTAGTCATAAAGCAAAGTTCCAAATGGGAACTATCATCTGTGAGCTGCTACTAAGAAAATTCTGGTTATCCCTCAAAGTGGCATTGCTGTCCTTTGTAGGGGGAACTACAGTTTTGTTGAGGCTTGATCAGTTGTTTTATATAGCCAGCAAAAATGGAAGAACAACATTTCAAAATGAAGACGCTGTTGGAAAAGTGATCTGCATGTATGTGAGTGTTCATATATTTCCAGATCTAAAGCAGAACGATTTTCTTCAAAGCAGAGTGATTAATATAATGTAATTTATGGGAATTAGTTAGAAAAAAAACAAAATGCCATATACAACAGGAACATGTCAAAATCATTCAAAAATCATTGTGAAGAACTGACATATAAAGTACATAATTCTTAGCTGAAGTTATGTTGTAATCCTGCATAGCCTCCAGGCCAAGGCAAGTATTTGGAAGTTGGTTCAAGCATAGAGTGATGGCAATTTCATGCTAATAGAATGAAATTAGCAAGAATTAGCAATCCTTGCCAAAGGAGGTCACCAGTGTTGTTCTAAGTTATTTTCTATAAAAATGTTGAACACACAATGGTTGTTGTATAAATCTTGGGATGAGCTGATTGTCATGGTTGTGATTACAGAAGGTAATACCTGTTGTTTTATATCTGCTTTTGTGTTTGGTTCAAATGGAAAATGACCCATTTTGTGTTGTCCCAACATTCTGTAATAGGGAATGTTATGTTATGTAACTCGATTTGCTATTTATCATTATGAACAGGGCTTGCGGAAGTTAAAATAGATAAATAAAGTTAAAATAACTGGATAACACTAAATGCCCTCCCTTGAATTAAAGCAAATCTCCTCCTCTTTATGAAAACCAGAACAAATTTTAAGGAAACTAGACATAATTTTGCATTTTATAGCACTAAACTGTTTCCATACTAAATTAATGTAAGAATGGAATATAAGTAGTAACTTGTTATAGTAGAGCCAATTACTTTCTGCAAAAATAATGCAACATTCTGTTGTAAATATAAGCCTAATGACCCTTTGATTCATATACAAGACAAAACAATTTGAAATATGATAATGATGTCACCCATTCAGTCAAAGTCCGACTCTTGGCAATTCTATGGGCCAGGTTTCTTCACATCTTTCAGTCTAGCACTATTTGACTTTTTCTACGTTCTGGCTAGTGTCAGCTTTGATAGTGTTGAGCAACTGTGTTCTTTGACAGCTTGGTTTCCTTTACCACTAACGCTTCCAAACATAAATGCTTTTTCTAGTGAGTTCCCCTGCATAACATGACCAAAGTAAGTAAGTGCAGTTTCATGATTTTGCCTTCTAGATTTGAAATTAGTGGGAACTACATGGACTCAAATGAAAAAGTGGAAAAAACTGTCATAGTTGAAGACAAAAAGTGCATGATTCTTTTATCCATTATCCATCATTGGAAGAAGAGTATGGCAAATGGTAATGATTATTTGGAGAAGTAAAAACCACCAAGCTCAAAGAGCACCAAAGACCCCACGTACTCATTTTTTAAATTCAATTTCAGTAACAATTTAAAAATCTTGGCCATAACATGTTCTTCACTACTATACACAGTACAGTTTCAAAGTCATTTTTTTACAAAGTCAAACCTGGAACACTTTTCACGTAATTTAAACCTCTCAGTGTAAATATGTAAACCAATGATAGATGTGTCCTTCTGACTTTAACTCTTGTTTGTACTTTGATTAAAGTATATTATTTGACCATTGGTCCACCAGTCTGACCTCACCATCATTTCTTTTCTACAAAAATCTTCCTGAGGTGACATTTCTAATCTTGCCTCACATGGTCTAATGCTTCAGTTCCATTATCTGAAGCAATATCATGTGATGAAACTTAGGAAAGCTTGTCTTTTTTGTTGTAGCACCTGCCCTTGGAATGATATCTCTCTCCAATATATGGTTGGTCTTATCAAGATAGATAGATAGACAGGCAGGCAGACAGACAGATGTCAACCGGTTATATATGCACACACATACATATTTCATTCATGAAGAGCACATTTGATTTTCGTATAGAAATGAAGGAAAGAATTAGGTGTTATTCATAAGCAGCAGAGCCAGCAACAATTTCCTGCAGTAGGACAAAAATATTTCATACCCATCTTGTTTTAGCATACCATCTAATCTTTCCACTGGCTATAAGATTCCACTGGATCATCCCTTGTTTATCAGCCCAGCATTGCAAATTTTAATTTTGCCTCCTCAAATGGGTTACTTTAACAATAGTTGAGGTTTTTTGGTCCATAATAGCTTTGGCTATTGCCATTTCTGCCTCTCCTGTGGGAGTCACCCAAGAGAAAGGTAAATGCACTCAGTCAGATATAATCAATTCAACTCAAGTGAGAACTTAAGTGGAAGTCCTTGCTTTCCTTTTCTACAGTGGTGCTTGAAAGTATGAAAGAAAGAGTCTAGATATAAATACTTTGGTCATTCATTCTAATACCTACTGCCAGCACAATTGCATTGGTAGAGGCAAACTCAGTTCCAGATTATTAGGAGATACTTTCTATTTAGCTGAAATCGTAGGTTCCATACCTCTTTATTATGCAATATTTTTTCACAACTGCCTTGACCACACTCTTATTAGCTCTGTAGTGATTGTGGCAGATGTAAGTTTGCCTATCAGTTCTTCAGCTTCTAATCATGTAGGAACTTTGGACTGTATAACAACGTTACAATTTTGTGTCTTTAATTTACTTTCAAGCTTGTGGCATAACGTTCATTTCAGATTCTCAATATTGATAACATTTTCACTAAAAGTACAGACAGTTAAGTGAACTATTTCATATCCTTTGTGCATGAGGAGGGATTCTTTTAATTGTTCTGTCTCTAATATTTATGAAATTCCTATTGCAATCGAAAATGAAGGAGCTTGTCAATAAAGATTTAACCTTGCTTATATCTTCAGTGGCTTAATTTTATCTGATACACTTTGGTTAAAAGGCAATATATTTCTCTTTCTTTGTTTTGACATTTCATAGTACCCCTTGTTCTGTCCTTAGCATCTTAACAGCATCTTTTGAGCTATTGGTCAGCCGTATTATTCAAACTCTCACTTGGAAGGGATCTATTTTGATCGCAGTCACAACTGCCTTTTGAATGAGTGGACTTCATGTTTTCTGTGCTGATCTAAGGAAAAGCCGGGCCTGTAATAAAAATGTATTTTCTCCCATGGTGGTCTTGAACTTCCATTTATACTAGGAACTGATCCTTCCAATTTCCTTCCTGAAGTCTTCAACACTTTTGACATGACCTTATCAAGAGAATTATTGTATTCCATATCATATACTGATTTTTGTTGAAATTTGAACCATTTTGTTGTGAATGCTGGTTTTAGACATATGTCATTATATTTCTAAAGGGACCACACAAACCTATCTCTAATTGGGGATCTTGAAATATCATGTGAATTCACATAATCAGGCCATCCACCCCACTAAGGTAGTACTTATGTTAAATCCAATGTAGCAGTCATTAAAACAAAGTCTGATAAAAGCCTTATCTGTTATAAAAGTATTTAAACTCAGGCAAAATCCAATATGATCACTGTACAGAGTCTGTGCTGAATTTAGAGATCACCTATCAAAGACACAGTTAAAGTTAAATGTAATTCTCTGTTTATGTCTATTCCATCCTATTTTACTTTATGATGCCATCTACTTGTACAGGACTTGCTGATGGTTGCAGAAAGAGATCCATCCTATTTGCATTCTGCCAAAAATAGGAAGATAGGGATAGGAACAGGCATTGCTCACTATTCTGAAAATTCACACTGAGAAGTTCTAAAAACATGGAATGCCTGCTTGAACAAATCCTATGTATCCCAAATAAGATGGATTTTGGATTGTTGCAGTTGACTGGTGCAAAAACTGAAGGGCTAATGACTGTTCCTAACCATTTGGTAAAAAAAGTACTTCATATCGTCTAATGCCAGGTGTGTGTGATCAATGAACAATCTGTTGATTAAAAGACTAGGGTATAGAATCTCAGGCAGGATGCTAGTTTGTCCAGAGAGTGAAAATGAAAAATAATATCAATAGCAGCCAATATATTAGCTTAAACCACTTTTGCAGACATCACAATGTGTAACAGAATTTTGTACTCTAAAATAAGAATGTGGGCAAAGCAGCAGCCTTGTGGCACTTATAAAAAGCACAATCATTTTAATTTTTATCTATAGCTAACATAATTACTTTCAGCATATCTGTCTTTAAAAAATATATTTTTGTCTAGTTAGAATGGGTGTTTTCACTTCCTATGCAAACTGCTTGTCATTACGGTTTTGATCCACCCTCAGTATAATGTAGCAATCAAGTGAAGCCACTATCAGTAATTTCACAATTTCACATATAGAATTAATGTGCTTTTAAAAATAATTTCAGAGTAAATATAAAGAAATAATATGCTTTAGTAGTTTTAAATGTTTGCATTGCTATATTCTATTTTTGCTGAAAGTATCACACCTATCCATCTAAGTATTTTTCTAAGTCTGCTCATTTAACCAGAGTATGCTTAAAGTGTAAATATAAATGAATTTTGTAAATTTAGGAAGACAAAATTTTAGAAATTGTGAATAGCCACATAATAAATATTAATAGTACAGTGTTAGTCACAATTTTTAGAGTGTATCTCCACAAGCATCTCTGCAGAAATTGCTAGTTTGTATTTTTTTAATGTCTCAGAAAATAAATACTCAGGCATAACCGTTAAATGTATTTCATTAATATAATTATTAGATTTAATTTCCTTATCCAGTGCAATGATTTATTTGACCTGGTCCTTCCTTTACAGTATATACGAGGATGATCCCTGGCTTGGTAAATGTTGTGTGTGCCTTCCATGCTTTGATGTCTAAATCAAGACTTACTGCTCCTGAATAAGTTATAAGGGAAAAATATTATGGTCTGCTTATCAAGATAGACACACTTCTGGTTTGGTTTGTTTGCTCATGCCAAGAGAGGAGCTATTAAACCAGATCAGTCAAAAATTCCGACTTCCTTGCAGTTCATACTTACTTTGCAAATGTCACAATTTCACAACTGAAATATTACAGTTTCAATGTCTATAAAACTATGTAGGAAAAATGGTTTTCTAGTTTTTTTCCTAGAAATACCTGTGATGGAGAACCTATGGCACGCATGCCACACGGCACGCAGAGGCACGCAGAGCCATTTGTGCCGGCACACAAGCTGCAGACAAACTTACCTTACTGCGCATGCGCACGCCTCACAGCTGATCTTTCTGCCAGTTTGAGGCCGGAAAAACAGGAAGTGATGAAACGGGGCTAGTTTTTGGCCTGCAAAGCCTGCAGAAGCCTTCCTCAAGTCTCTGGGAGGGTGAAAAAGGCCTCAAACCAGCTGAAAATCAGCTGTGAGGCACTGTAGGGGGTGGGGGTGGGCAGCGGGGGTGGGGGTGGCATACGTAGGGACGTGGAGGGGCACGCATTGCCTTCTGGGTGCTGGCATGCGAGTGTGAGCATGCAAGCGCGCACACAATTTTTGGCACAGGAGCCCAAAAAGGTTAGCCATCACTGATAGATACAGTACTCACGGATAGATCCCAAAATATACCAAACAGGCTTGCCTTATCTATAGATAGGCTTATCTGTGAGTATACAGGTAATCCTCAATTACCAATTGCAGTTGGGACCAGCAACTCTGTTGCTAAGTAGTGTGATTGTAAAATGAAATGTGAAATGACTACATTCACTTATGATGTCAATTACGCTGTAACCTTTTCCCACTAAATTTGCTTGTTGGAAGCCAGCAGTGAAGCTCGCAAACAGTGAGCATGTAACTGCAGAAGAGTGCAATGGCTGTAACTCTGAGGACTAATCGTAAATCTCCCTTTTCAGCATAGTTGTAACTTTGAATGATCACTGAACAGGCAATCAGTAAGCAAGGACTATCAGTATACTCATGGACCTTTATAGGTAATAGTTTTTAAAAGTGCCCATGAATATTTGCAGATAAATTCATCCACGGATATACCAACCCTCAAAGTTTTAACCAAAATAGCATGAAAAATGTGTCACCACTGATAAACCAATTGTGAAAATTAAATCATGAAAATTTTGAGAGTTAGCTTATCCATAGGTGGCACATTTTTCATTGCATTTGGTTAAAATTTTAAGGGTTAGATAAGTCTATCTGAATATACACGGAATATTTCAGATTGTGCTTTTTCTGTTCTTTGACAGTGAAGAATAAATGGTCTTTGACTAAGAGGTTGAATAGTAGGAATGAAACAATACTTTAAGTTCTAACAATATTTTCTGCACTATATGTTCCTAATCAAGACCTAAAAGGTTTCTCAACGAGAGAGGGGGGGAGAGAGAAGAATTTGCATGTATGCAAATACATACGGAAGGAAGGAAGGAGCAACAATGGTGTAATTTGTAGATGTGGATGAAATAAGCCTCATGGATATTCACTCATGATAAGTGTTAGTATATGTCAGAAGGAGGTAACGGTATTAACTTTCAGACTTAAGTTTCATCATGGATCAGCTTTATCCAGGAGGATTGTGGGGATTATCCCAAATTGGCATGTTCCAGGGATTTTCTGAATGGTGTATATAAAGTGATACTTCAGCAATCATTGTTTTGATAACATCCTACTGGTACAATATCAGTTTGTGTAGTCTCTTCTTGTTTTCTAGTTTCATGATTTGCAACCCTATTAGTTGCTATAGGAATTATTGAATAATGGCCTATTTTCATACTTTGTGGATTTTTAAAATCAACTTACTAAAATGCTTTGTAACTTCCTCTCCCGCCGTCCGCTGCAGAATACGGAAACCTTGTTGCTGAGGCCACTTCTGCAATTTGCAAGTGTTGGGTGGGGATTCTGTGCTTATTGCTAATGTTCTTGAGATAGAAGCTTCTACAGCTTCTGTGCTCATTGCTAATGTTCTTGAGATAGAAGAAAATAAAAATGTACAGGAAAATGTGCTCTGCACATTATATTTTACAGTAATGTGCTCATCACTTACTTCTTTGTCTGCCTTATGCAGTGCTACAGTTGAAGCTCCAGCAGCGACGGACACGTGAAGAGTTGGTTAGTCAAGGGATCATGCCGCGTAAGTATAACTTAAAATTTGTTATTCCTCTTTGAGACATTTCTACTCAGATGAGAGAAAGAGTTTGTTCTCCGTGAAGAATGTGTGAGCTTGGGGGAAAGGCCATTTTTAATTTCTGATACTCAGCACACTAGCAAATACTTTCTGAGCATTTGTACAATGTAAATAGTACTATACAAAAACATCTTATGAAAAGATGTTGCCATCCTCAAAACATTTTAAATATTGCATTCATGTTATCATTTCCTTAGCAGGTTTCCTGTTTAATATACTACTGTCTTGCTTGAAGCTCGAACATGGCTGCACACTTGCTTAGGAAAATTACAAAGTTAATTTTTCTGCATTTGCAACACTGTCACACTAAAGAACTACTGTACATCAGAGCCACTAGATAACAGGTTTTGCAAAGAGGCCTGTTGCAGCAGTTCATCAGATACAGGGAAAGAGAATGATGAAGTGAATACAGGCAGGATTAATGAAGGTTTTAAAAATTACTGTCAGACGTGAAAAACTACTAAAGCAAGAATTTCAGGTATTAAATGCAGCAATAATTTTTGAGCAAGTAGGAAAGCGGAAATTTCTTTAGTTGTTTTGGTATTTGGTGTGAAGCTTGCAAAAAGGGTGCTAAAAAGACTGTTGAGCAATCAGGTGCCCAACACATCCATACTTTGTTGCACTTTACAGTATGAGCTACTACTTCTCATTGACAGTTTAAAAAGGATTCTCTTCTTTCAGATTAAACAGCACACATTTTTAGCTATTGTGTAAATATATATTTTTGTTCATTGATTTGTTACAAAGATCTACTTAAAAATAGCTCTCGGATCTGTGAATATTAAAAAAATAAAAAGGGGAATTTAAAGTGTATTCATCCCTGTTAATGTTTTATATCTTTCATTTTAATTTATTGTAAGCCACTCTGAGTTGCTTGGATAGTGAGATGGGTGGCATATCAATTTAATATTAAAAAATAATACATTTAAATTTATGATGCATTACTTTAGGTTTACTTTCTCTTCTATATAGGCACATATATTTTTAAAGAATGTACTTAATGTCATTATAACAATTGTCACATTTTAAAATATCGCTTTATGGTTCTATGCTGTAATTGTAAATTTTATTGATATATGCTTTCCATTTCATCAGAATTTGGAGGAATAAATTACATACTGATTGGGTGCAGGGACCTTGTCTCTTTTTTAATAATAGGCTTTCATAAACCTCTGAGGAATCATATTATGGTTAAATTGCTTGAAGCAAAGTATGCTCCAGGTGCTGCTTTTGAATGGGAGGTTGGTGTATAAATAATCTTCCCTTATCCAAATGTAATTATAGATAAGGGTACCAATCTGGCATGCATAACTAAGACCTGAGTGTGCCCTGGGAGAGAGGTACCCCCGCTCGGAAAAATGACCATTTGGGTTACAGGTTTGGCACTAGCCAAGACCTTGGGAGGATGTGTGGTCATTGTCATTCATGTGTCATTTGAGGGCTCTTAGAGGATCTGATTTGCAGAAGTATAATGTGGTATCAAAAGCCACTTAGAGTTCAAGGTGCACATGGGTGGATTTACCACCTCCATTCCAGTTCCAACACAGGTCACCTACAAACATGAAACAAGATTGTTTCTGTATGAAACACTGGCCCTAAACTTGACTGAAAGAGGTTTAGATAATTCACTACTTCCATATTCTTGACTGATCATCATCTTTTCAATAACTCTTCAGTCTAAAAAGGAAAGTTTGAAGACATGACAATATTTATCTAAAATAATTGGGTCTAAAGACTTCTTCTTTAGGAGAGGTGTACCACCATTTCCTTCAAAGAGAGAGGTCCCTCTCCCTTTGCGCGCGCGCGCACACACACACACACACACACACACACACACACTTTCTCAAAAATGGTGGAAAATGGGTAGTTCCTCTGAGTGCCATGGAGATACCTTGCTGTGTTTGCTAGCAAGATGGCTTTCTAAGCGGAATTGTTCCTAGTTAGTATAATATCTCCAGAATGAAAGAGAGATTGCTGAGATCACCCATGTGGCTCTGAACAGCTGCTCTTCATGAGTAGACTGCAAAAACTGTCATTTTTACTTTCAGTTTATGAGTGGAATGACTGAGAGTCAGGATTTACATCAAGCTCAGACTCACAAAACAGCCTTTATGGACACTAAACTTGATTGAGCCTCATATTTTAATTACTTTTTGATATTTTTTTAAAATTATTTACAAATTGGAGAGATTAAGACTCTAAGGGGCTAAAGGGATTTGGAATTATAGTTTTGTATTATTTAGAAGATACTTTCTCATGGGAAAATGGAGATGTTTTCTTTTTTATGATAAGGAAACTTTGAAGGCTAGACACTAGAGCCAGATGATAAAGAAAAAGGAGCAGAAATCCTTAATGCAAATTTTTGAATTCCTTTCAGCTAAATTTTTGGGCAGAATGGATAAGATGCTTGATAAAGTTGATAGCATATTCTAATAAAGTTGTAAAAAATGAGCTGCAATGGATATTTATGAAATTAATTTAAAAGAGGATGTAAAAAAGGATCTGGTAGATGACTTATTCCCTAAAGGAGATGAACAGATATTAAATCAGGAAACTGATTTGGATCATTTTTTAAATCTCATTTTTTAAATGAACTCTGCTAAGATTTGAAAGGACTTTTTAAAAAGTTGACAAACAAAATGATAAATTTTACTTATGTATACAAGATAAATCTATTGAAGTTCAAAAGAATGTTTGCGTTGAAACATAGATGAGTAGCAAATTAGCTATGAGACTTTTTTTTGAAGGTGTAAAAAAATCAGGAAGGGTTTATAATATTGGCATGTTCAATCAGAGTTTAAAGAAGAAAATAGTTATTGGTATATCTGATTGCCCTTACTGGACTTGTGTTGACAAAGATTGATTGGTTTCCTTATTTGAGAAATGAGCTACAGGGAGAAGAGAGATTATATTTAATTTTAAGATGATGATAAGCTATTCAAATTTTTTACCTGCTGAATGAAGGAGAAAGTTACATCTTTTTTGCTTCTCTTTCTCTTTTTCCTTTCTTTTCCTTTTTCACATACCAACATTCAGCCCAGAGTGCCTCCCCCCATTTTTGAATTTTTCTGTTGCAGTTTATATTGACTTTTGTTCTTTACATGTGTAATCTTCAATAAATGTTTTTGGAAAAAGGTGGAAAATGATTAATAAATTTATACATACCGGCAAAAAAGCAAAAATATTTTCAAAAATATTCAAAATCCCAGTGAAAGAGACCTTGGAATTCTATATATTAAATTTTATTGTGATAACACATTTAACTAGTTAAAGTTAGAATAATAAACCTTTTGATTAATGATAGAATGTATAAATAAACCTTTTATATTTCATCATTCTTTTATGATAAAGATAAAATTAAATGGGACCAAGGGTGGGAAATCAAAGAACTTTAGTGTTTGAAAGATTCATATTTAAAAATTATATTTTTCTTATTTATATAACCAAGAAACACAGTTGGATAGTGTTGCCTAAAAACCAAAAGAAAAATACTTCATGCTCCAATATTTTGTGGGAGGTCTACATCTTTCCTCTAATGGTGATGTGAAAGGTTATGCAAAATTCAGTTAATCAAGAAAGGTACATTTGGGGGGAACTAAAGAATACATTGTTCTCTTTCCAGACCTTGTGCCATTCTAGGGGACTTCAGTGTTTCAGTTAGTATGGACAATATAAGTAGTCCTCGACTTACAATCACAATTGAGCCCAAAATTGTGACAGGTGTTAAGTGAGTTTTGCCCCATTTTACGACTTTTCTTGCCACACTTGTTAAGTGAATCACTGCATTTCTCATAGTTTTTAAGTGAATCTGGCTTCCCCGTTGACTTTGCTTGTGAAAAGGTCACAAAAGGTGATCACATGACCCTGGGACTTTGCAACCATCCTAAATATGAATCAGTTGATAAGCATCTAAATTTTGATCACATGACCATGGGGATTGCTGCAACAGTGTGTGAAAAACAGTCGTAAGTCACTTTTTTCAGTGCTGTTGTAACTTTGAATGATCACTCAATGGACTGTTGTAATTCAAGGACTATCTATAGTGAGAAATGCTGGGAGATGTTAATTCAGCTGCTCCGCATATGCCACAGGACTCATTCCCTCGATTTAAAACTATTATGCGGCTGTGTCTTATTTTTAAATTACATTTCAGTTTTTAAAACATTTCTATGTGCTGTATTTTTCTCTAATTCCCTAGGAAATATGGCATGAAATCAGAATCGAGTAGAACCTAAGACTGCTTATTAACCAGTAAAATCTATACTTAGCTACTTTCTATGTTTAGCAACACTTAATAGGTTGCTTTAATCTTATTCTCAATCCTAAAGAAGCATTCTTAAAAAACTAATGTTGAAAAAGTTAAATCATCCTTCTAGAATAACCAAAGAGAGGTTACTACAGTTCATAAGTTCCTAGTTATCACTATAAAGTATATTAAGGCCGTGCTTTTAAAAAGCCTTTTAATTTTATAACTGACACCATAAAGTTGTTTGACATTTCTGGGCCATTTATTATGTCCTTTTTAAACAGCCAAGAAAAATGGATGGAAACTGATAATACATATTCACTGATTCTTTTCAGATTCTGTCTTCATTTGTGAAAATGTTATGGAAGAAATAGAGAGTAACTTGTTCATTTTTGGCATTTTCAAAAGTCAAGTATAAAATTTTCTTTGTCACAGTGCCAGCAATAGAAAGAATTATAAACCAGAGTGTTTTTCCAAAGAAATTCTCATGAGGATATGAAAACATTTCCCTTGGGGTGTTTGCTAAATAGTAGTTTGCTAGTTAGCTATCTTCTGGATGGTATGGAAAAGTGAACAGGCCACATTGCTGAGATCCATTTGTTTATAAAATATGTGATCACAGCCCCATGACTACATATGGCATTTGAATCTCCTTTTTTCCCTCTGGAATCATCTCAAGACATGTTGCCTAATTTCAGTGGTGTTGTTACTAAAAATTGAAAGTGTTGCGATGAGAATCATGGCAAAACAATGATAGAAGTTTTTTTTTCTATCCCACTCTCTCCTCCCCAAAAAAACAAACCAGGAAAAAATGATTGCTTTGTCCCCACAAATTGAATACAATTTAAATACAACAAAAGGTTTCCCAGTAGGTAGGAAATGTATTTTATAGCGAAGGCTATACTCACGTACTTCAGAAACTACATGCCTCGATGAATGTTGGGCCTTCAGTAGCAAGGAAGCCGTTTCCAGTATCAATATCCATCATTTATCACCTCTTATTTCAGAATGTGTTTGTCTATTTATTTACTAAATAGATTTATATGACATACAGTGACTCCAAGCAGTATGCAGCTTTACAAATCAACTACAGGTAGTCTTTGACTAACAGCCATTCATTTAGTGACCATAAGTTACTACGACACTGAAAAAAGTGACACATATGACCGCTGCAGTCATAAGTCATGGACACATGATCAACATTCAGACGCTTGGCAACTAATATGTATTTATGATGGTTGCAGTGTCCCAAGGTATGTGGCCACCTTTGGCGACTTCCAACAAGCAAAGTCAATGGGGAAACCAGTTTTACTCAACAATTGTGTTACTAACAACCGCGGTAATTAACAATTGTGGCAAGAAAAGTCATAAAATGGGGCAAAATTCATAACTTGCTTAGCAATGGAAATTTTGGGCTCGATTGTGGTCGTAAGTCTAGGACTACCTGTATATAAAACTCAGAAGCCTCAGCACAAGCACAATTGTACAAGCTACTTGATTTGCTGTATTAGCCTTGGGGGATACTCCATAAGAAGCAGACTCAGGTGAACCAACTATATTTTATTGAATTAACAGAATCATCCATGTCTGAAAAGTACATTTCTCCTCTGTCACCTTTATAGCACAAGAAACTAGTTTGTCACACTCATATTTCTTTTGTTGGCTATGCTGCCTCTTATCTGACTATCTGCCTAGGGGCAGATCTTCACTTTGTCTCCCAAGGTCATTCTCACATTCCATTACAACATCTTCCTTCTACATTGGAAGCATTTTGGAATGCATATTTGCATGAGAAGGTATTTTTATGAGCTGTATTATAGCATTCAGTGAAGATTCCCTCCGCTAGAATATTCCCCTCTCCAAATACTCATTCTATATTTTTATTTCACTATAAACATTTCCCTCATTGGTTCCAATAGGATACTTAATTTTATCTTAGCTAGCTGTTGGTTCATTCATAGTACATCAACTACGTTTATTAGCAAGCCTCTCTAAACCAGAAATTGGTTTCACCTAAATAAAAGGACTAATTAATTAGTTTATATTATTGTTTCAAAACATAATATGAGAATATCTCTGTTCTAAATGGATATTAGGCTATAGTTTTCTCTTCCTTTTTGCTTTTTACTCAGGCTAGATGCAGTCAATTTCCTCCCAAAATGGTTAATGAATAAGTGTCTATCAGTCTATTAAGTATATGTCAGATTTCTTTTCACTATGTATAATGAAACAATATGAGCTGCTCAGTTTACTTATGTAAAAATCACCATCACCGGCTTATTCAGCAAAATAAACAGTGGTATAGTGTATTCTTCTGCATTCTGTTCTCCCTGGAGCAGTAAAAGCAGAGAGCTGAATTTTATTCTGCCTTCAAGGATAATGGACTGAGAAAACATTGTTGCCAACAAAATTCCCCCCCCCCCCCAACCAATGTGAACTTATTAAAGTCTGCCAGAGATAGCCCTGCCAGTGGATTCTTCTAAAACTTGCATACTGCTAAGTTTGGGGGTGGGGGGGCAGTGGCTTAAAATAGGAGTTATTTTTTTGGCAATTGTCCATTGTGGAAAAAATTATTCATGTTGAACTTAATTCTTAAATTTTCAGTCATCTTTATCTTGCTAGTTAAACATGCTTGAAATATATTCCTCACTTATTTGTATTTTCTTTCTGTAAATGATTAAATCCAAATACACAGTACTGTATTTTCATCAGATATTTTTAGAAGACTTTATATACCTTTATATATGATTTTACATAAAGTTCTCAGGTAAACAAATATTTTCTTTCTGAACTACTTCACTAGCTCCTTCCCTTGGTGTGTGCTTTGCTCATCTGCCTACATTTAGGTGCAGTATTTTAGTGATCAGAGAGTAAATTTCATCATTGGTTTAGGTTGGCAAAATACAATGTAGATTAAATCGGTGCAGGATACAGTTGAGCATATGTCAAAATAGCTGTCTTCAGTATCTTGTCCAAATGATTTTGATGATTGTTAACCATAAATGTTCATATATGTGAGAAATTAAGCTGTGTAATTGAGTTATTGTCTTCCAACAGCTCTGAAAAGTCCAGCTGCATTTCATGAACAGAGAAGAAGTTTGGAACGGGCCAGGGTAAGCACAACATAACTTTTAATGCTTAACATCTATAGCATCTTTTTTCAGATTTGATCTCTGATTTTTCCAAATGGAGACCTCCATTCTTTTGGAGTATTTTATTTTATACATTATATATAATACGATGGAAATGGTAGCATTATTAATAGAATTAGAGCCTAGGGTGCCTGCGGGAAAGAGACTTCCATTTATTTGATTGATCCCACTGTCTGCTTCTATGTTAGGAACTGTCTGCTAATATAAATTTAAATGGAACAATTTCTGTTTCCTGAGAAATAAACTGAATAAAAATACTATATCTGGGGCTACAATCATAAAGATCTTCAATGAGTTTGGTGAGGAGTTAATTCAGTGACTGTTGGCTTGGCTTGTTTTAAAACTAAAGTGTGTGGGGAATTATAATTTCAGTCAAAACCTTTTGTATTTGTTATATAGTGATATGTATGTAGCCTGGGATTAAGGCTGATTTAAGTGTCCCTATCAGTAGATGTGAACATAGGCAATTAATGCATCCTAAACATCTCAAACAGCAGAGTGTTGGAAACTCTGTGCTTCATTTTCTACACGGTTTTCAATCTCTGATTAAATGCTGTGCAGTCATGCAATGTAAGCAAAGGGATATGATGGGCCTTTTGCTTCTTCCATTCTTTAGCAGCATCGCTACTGAGATCTGAGGCAGTGTTATTTCTTCTACTTGAGAATCTAATGATGGATTTTAATAGGAAAATATTGCATGTTCCATATTTAGTCTTGTTACTTCATTGAGGATTAGAATGTATTTTTCTATGTTTTGCAGACAGAGGATTACTTGAAACGGAAGATCCGGTCCCGACCAGAGAGGTCGGAGTTGGTGAGAATGCACATTCTAGAAGGTACAATCTCTTGTATATGGTTGTTTAGTAAGTTTTTGGAAAGATACAAACTAGACATTCATCATTCTCATGTATCACTTCTGTTCATTTAGAAATAGATAGGCTAATAAAGTGCAGGGGCTAAATACTTCTTGCCTAAGTAACTCTTGCAATATTAGTCTTGCAACTTAAGGGATAACATTTTAAAGGTCGTTTTCTAAATACATTGCTGTTGGTCTTGGAAAACTGGCTGATTGTGAAGAATGTAATTATTATTAAAGAATAAAAGCATTAGTTCTGTCTTTATAGTAGAGAAAAATCCTCATTATTGTAATATATGTAATATACTGCCAGTTGTAATATGCTACCATATTCTGCCTGATGCTGGGCTTATATGCCACTGGTGGGCTTTCCATCAGCATGTGGTTGGTTATTGTTAAATCAGAAATCTAGGCTAGAACTCTGGCATAACTCTTACGTTGTTATACATCTCTAAATAGTTTCTTAACTGTTAGTTTGAATTAGCAATTAATTCTGTATTAAAAGAGTTTTTATAACTTTTTGTGAAGTTTTAAAGCATTTTGTTTTACAACTTTAGCAAATCTGAAAATTGTCCAGAAAAGCTGTCAGGTGTAAGCAACAAGAGCCACTTGTGAATAGACACAAGCAGAAGCCTTATTGTTAGTCATCTATGTTACAAGAATCTTACCATGAGAATGGTCAGATAAGGCTTCAGGAATTCTGGGGAAAGGTGACCTATGCCACTTTCTGCAATGCAAGGACTCTAAGCTTGTCTTAACACCTCCCTCCATTCTAGTTGGAGATTCCACCACAGGCATTTGACTTCACATTTGACTTTACATTTGACTTCAAAAGAAGAAGCATCTTTTTCTTCAAAAGAAGAAGTGTCTCAAAATTTTCAGAAAAAGGAAGTTGAAAAGGAAAGTTAGTAATATAGGGTCAGCTAAAATATAAGCAGATCAGGAAATGCACTATCAAATATAAGAGGTCATCTGTATGATTAATAATGTCAAGGAAGCTATTAGAAAAATGGCTTCCTCTAGAGTTTGGACTACGGCCAAATGAGAACAAAACATACACTGTTTTCTGTTAAGAGATGCTTAAGAGATGCAAAAAGGATGTCGAAGTACTCATTGCTAATAATAGTATACTAACTAGAGATGGAATTGGTATGGAGGTTGGATTGTTATTGCTGATGAAAAGAGATTTAAGCGGATGATGGAAAGAAGGAGAATGAGAAACTAAATCACACTGAATTCTGAAATGATTACATATTATTTGATGTAGCAAAAATTATATCATGTATCCTTAAGATTCCTTTTTTGGAACAGAGTATGAAATGGCCAATATAACACAGTTCTTTAATAGATCCAAGAAGTAGCTCAGTGATTAAGCAAATAAAAACAAGTTTAAGAAAATCCAGAGGGAAGGCCTTTTTAAAAAATTGTTGTCATTCTTCAAGAAGATGTGGAAATAGGGGATACTGCTCTCCAGTGCTACAAGGAATATACTTCGTTTTTTGTCTGAAAGATGACAAAAACTATGCATGGGTACAAGTGTAATCTAAATGTTTGCTGGAAGAGAAGCTGAAAGAGCTAAAGACAAAATCCAGTTCTCTGTTGATCAATGAAGATGGGGAAATTTTGAATTGGATACAAGGAATGCTTACAGAGTTATAAACACTAGAAAGTATCCCAGATTAAAACATGCCAACCTGTGGCAAGTTAGAGGAATCTGAGATAAAAGCCCAAGTCTTTCAAATGAAATCTTACATTTTAGAGCTTCAGAATAATTTCTAGAATCTTGTGATCTTTATGAACCCTTGGATGAAAAGCACCTGCCAAAGCTCAGAGCAGCAAAGGCGACTGTACAGACTTTGCAATGGGAGTAATGTCTGCCTGTGCATGATGTAATGAATAGTGGTGATCAGGTACACCCTACTGAGAGGGACTGAAGCAGCTACGTATTTTGGCTGGACCATTTATCGAAAGAAGCTGTGTTGCTTTCCTGGGGTATGAATTTGGAATAAAATTAAAAGATATTCAGGGTTCTTTAATCCTACTCTGTCTACTACCGTGTTTCTCATATAATAAGGCTGGGTCTTATTTTTTTTTGAGCCCCGAAAAAATAGCTAGGCCGTCTTTTCGGGGGTGACTTAATTACCCCCCTTGTATCTTCAGGCGGGCGGCAACGGCTTGGAAGTTGACCTCGGCATTGGTGGGGCACTTCGTATCGGGGTCACCGCAGGCAGCACCATATCCGGGTGTGCAACAAAAGTACTTCCTAACGGCAAGCCCCCCCACCATCCCCCCCCCATTTTGCATGTTTTAATATAGGCCTTAATTTGGGGGAGGGGCTTAATTTCATTTCATGCCTATAAAACATGCTGGGACTTCCTATTGGGGGAGGCCGTATTGTTGGAAAAACAGGGTAGTGTTCATGAGACTGAAAATGCAACTGTGGAGACATTGCAAGGCAGTGAACTGGGCAGGAGACTGAAGGAGCTGGAGGATCACAGGTAGTGATTTCTTCACATCTTTCTGTTGAAGGATGTGATCCAGCAGAAAACACTGGAAATGATAATTGAGCAGTGGTGCCAATTGGATTCTTTGAAAAGTGGAAGATTGCTCCCCCAAATATGTCTGAAAAGTGTCTTGTAAGTTTGATCTAGCAGGCTCTCTAATGAATTCTGTGTGGAAGGGAGAAGAGATATGGGAAGTAATATTATGTGAAGTCCTGGGAACCAGGCTGAAAGAGGTATTCAGAATGTGAAAGCAACAACTGAGAATGTAAATACAGGAAAAACCAAAGTCAAGAAATTTGAAGAAAGGTTTCCATAGTTTTTTTACAAAAAATTAGAAGAAATAATGCTTCTGAATTCCTAATTCAGGGAGGCAAATATGATTTATTAGGACTTATTGAAACCTAGCAGGACAAAATTTATGAGTGAAATGCCAGAATTGAAAGTTATCACTTACCCAAAAGGAATAGGGGAAATGAAAGTCATTACATGTAAAGTGCACATATGAGGAATTTGACCATGGAGTGAAGAACAGTTGAGTAAGTCAATAGCATTCGAATAAGGATGCAAGGGTTATTGTGTAGATTCCCAAGACAGGCAGAAGATCTGCATAATGCTCTTACTAATTTTTATAGAGCTACCAGGGTGGAGAGACATAATAATGGGAGTATTTCAATATCTGCTTTTAAAAAAAACTTGGGAAAATCACATTATCTCAAATTCCTCAATGATCTTGTTGACTTTTGTTTGCCAAGAAGAAGAGACAATTATGTTAACTAACAGGGAAAATGTTGATGAGAAGAAAAATGAAATGAGGTGGGGATGTGGTTACCACGAACTTCTCCACCTTAGTCAATCTCAGGATTTAGTCTCTTAATCTGGACTCCTTTTGGAAAGCTCTATGTTGCCAACACCTTTCCCCTACTGCTCCTGCAGGTGCACATCCCATCACAGCCCAGCTGATTCTTAAACAGTTTTTTTGGAATTTAGAAAAGAATAGATTGCTTGGCAGAACCCAGCATGGGTTTATCAAGAGCAGGTCATGCTGAAGCAACTTAATTTCCTATTTGATAGAATGATCAGTTTAGTTGACTGTGGAAATGAGAGGGACTTATGAGGGGGACTTATTGTACTGATGGCCACAAAATATTCAACAGAGTCATGAGATTTTGGCAAAGAAATATAGTACATGGGCTGTAAAGTATTAAATGGTTAGTGAGTTGGTTGAAGAACTTTATCCACCAAATATACATTGGTGCCTCTGCATCAAGCTGGAAAGAGATGTCAAGTGATATATTGCAGGTATCTGTCCTAGTCCTGATGCTATATTATTATAAAGTTATTAACAATATATTTGTAAATGACTTAGGTAAAAGGTTAGAATATATGGTTATCAATTTAGCAGACAACACAAAAACAGGGGAGATAACAAACACCTTAAGGGATAATATAAAGATTTAAGGAGGAGTTAATTAATCTGTAAGAAAAGCACAAAACAATTCAGCAAGGACTAATACAAATTCATACATTTTGACTGGGGGGAAAAAATCAAAGACTAAGTATAGAATGTGGTGGGTCATATTCGCTTGATTAATCATAAGCTATATGGGAGCCAATAGCAGTTGCAGAAAAAAGAAAAAAAAAGAGGAAAGCAAATGCAGTCCTAGGCTGCATCAGTCAAAGTATAGTGCCAGGAGGGTGATGTCATTGTTTCTTCCTTTTCTAGGTTAGTTAGACTGCATCTAGCATATTACATGCAGTTCTGGAAACAGTATTTTAGGATGGACATTTAATAATGTGTGTAGAAAGAGCCTGGTGGTGCAGTGGCTAGAATGCAGTATTGCTAGCAAACTTTGCCCATAGCCTGGAGTTCGATCCTGACCAGCTCAAGGTTGATTCAGCCTTCCATCCTTCCGAGGTTGGGAAAATGAGGACCCAGCTTGGTGGGGTAATATGCTGACAGTGCTATAAAGCGCTATGGAATGGTATATAAATATAAGTGCTATTGTTAGTATTCAGAGTAGAACAACCAAGGGGATAAGGGGCCTGGAAGGAAAAACATGAGATATGGCTGGTGGCATTGGGATCTTTTAATACAGAGACGATTTCTGAGGAGACATGATGGTTGTTTTCAAGGACCTGAAGGTTTGTCAGTTAGGAGCAAGTGCAACATTTGTTAAAGTTATTCCGGAGAATAGGACAAGAAAAAAAATTACAAGGATGTAGATTTCGGTTTGATATTATGAAAAATTGTCTAAGCGCTATTCAACTGTGGGATAGATTTCCTGGGAAAGAAACAGACTTTTCTTTGGTGGTGGTGCTTAGAGGAGCTGGATCTGTCAAGGATGATATATATATATACATGTGGGTTTTGAATTGCAGGAAGTTGGATTAGGTAACCACCAGCATTCTTTGCAACCTTTGTATTCTGTGGTACTGTAAGTAACTATAAGAATTACAGGAAATTTCAGACTAATTCTCTTAATATTAGTTCCAAGTAGATTGACAGAAAAATAAATTAAAATTTAAATAATATGATTACCTGCATAGAAAATGAAATCTTACTGGGAGTGAGTGGAATGCTTTAATTTAGAAAACATTGATCAAGGAAGCAGATTAATTATATAAAATAATGTATGTTTTACCATAAAAATGTTTTCCTTTCTAATATTTGTTAAATCCTGGAATACCTAATAAATCAAAATGGTGGGATTTTCAGGATAAAAAAAGGAAGAGTTAAACTTTTGAATTTGTTTCCACAATTAGTGATAGCTCCAATTTTGATAGTATTAAATGGAGATTAATGAAATTAAAATAAGATTATCAGTGAAGGAGGAGGAAAAGGAGAAGGAATCATGGATAATTGTTGTGGCAATACCAGGGGATAGTAGAATAGAAGACAAAGAATTGGACATCACAAACTATCAAGATCTGAAAATCGAAGATGAAAGATTTTGGCATACCGAGCTGTAGTGGATATTGACACATTGGGTGCAATACTGCAATACCCAAAAATATTAGGAGCACTTAGAAAATGGACAAATTTTTTTTTATCTTGTCAATTACAAAAGCCACACCTCTCGGATCAGCACCTATTCTATGTCAATTCATTATAACATCCTAAGTTCTTGGGAAGTACTCAATGCGTATTAAGGCAACACCATTTAAAGAACTGGAAGTTGTGATTTCATATGATTGTGGATGATGATGAATTAATATTGTATGCCACTCAATTCTCAACAACTCTGGGCGGCTAACAATCAAAGAAAGAAATTAAAATAAAATATGGCAAGATTGATGACGTAGGGGGTCTTACTCTACCTCACTAAAATATTTGGTTGATGAGTCAGGTCTTTACAGCTCTTTAACCACAGCAGAATGGTTTAGAGCTGGACCTTGTTCCAGAGGGCTGGCCTTGCTGCAGAGAAGGCACAGTTTAGGGGTCTTGATAGATGACATCAGGCTAAATTGATGATGACAATATTTTATATTCCCATATACCAGTTGCTATTATTACAAATAGAATTGTTTGTGTGTGTCCTGCTTTAGGGCTTCTCACAAGATCCAGGTTAGGTACTGGAGTAACAGGTCTTTGGCACATGTCAGAAGTGATTATTCTTAAAAATAATTTAGACATCAGAGTATCAGTATAGTTAGGGCTGGTTTTTTTATGTACTGCTTGAGATTCTCCAAAAAGAAACGACAGAATTGATTTCTATAATAGGTTTTATAGTTAAGAAATAACCATGTTTTTGTTGCTTCTGCTGAACAGAGACTTCTGCTGAACCTTCTCTTCAGGCCAAGCAGTTGAAGTTGAAGCGGGCTAGATTGGCTGATGATCTCAATGAGAAGATTGCCCAGAGACCGGGCCCCATGGAATTGGTAGAGAAAAACATTCTGCCTGTGGAATCAAGCTTGAAGGAAGCTCTCATTGGTAAGCCTGCTGATAAGGAAAGAGGATAAAACAGCAACTTCTTTTTTTAATCCCTTTTTTAAACTAAACCAGAATATACTTGGTGAATTGGTGAAGCTAATAATATATATACAATGCTCAATTGTCTAAAGCTTCTCTGCTTTTTACCATCTTGGAATTTTATAGTGACCCAGAAATCCATGTTCCATACCCTCTGTTTTTAATTAATTAACTTTGTATCTGTTGTTTTTAGTAGGTCAAGTGAACTATCCTAAGATAGCAGATAATTCCTCCTTCGATGAGGATAGCAGTGATGCCCTGTCTCCAGAACAGCCGGCTAGCCATGAATCCCAGGCATCTGTGCCATCCCCAATGGAAGCTCAGATGAGTGATTTAGTTCCTACACCCACAGTGGCATCCCCTACTCAGGTGAGGACACCTTAGGTGTTGCTTCTTGTTGTAGGAGCTCAGGCAAGAAAGGTATTTTCCTTGGAAGAAAAGGTTATTATGGGAATTTATGCTTATTAGCAGTAAAACATTTGACCTTTTTTAGGTGACAAACATACATAATACTCCTTCTTCTGTTTTCCCCACAACAATAATCCTGTGAAGTGGGTTGGGCTGAGAGAGAGTGACTGGTCCAAAGTCACCCAGCTGGCTTTTACATCTAAGGTGGAACTAGAGCTCCCAGTCTCCTGGTTTCTAGGCCAGCAAGTTCACCACTACATCAAAGTGGTTCTCAAACTGGATCTTGAAATAATATTAATAACATCCTTTATTGCTGTTTTGCTTTGTTGAAAAATAAATTCCTATTTTGACTATGGAAAGTTTAAACTCTCTTGCTATATATGGTGGGCTTGATTCTGGAAATTGGCTTTGCTGACATCTGTATTTTGCAGTACACAAATATAGCTGTGCAGTTGTCTGCCTTTTTACAATACTGTAGAAGTCAGCTGCTAACTGCTTATTCTATCTTCTGAAAATTCATTTGGACATACTCATATTCATCTACTTTGCAGATTGTGTGCCAGTTAAAAATCAGCACAGACTGCACTGAGACAACTTACGTGTCCGAACAGCCTCCAACCCCCTTGCCACAGCCGCCACCTCCAGTGCCTCTGAATCTCACTAATGGAATTGCTCCTCCTGCCGCCAAACCTCTTCCAACTCTTATAAAGGTACCTTTTGTATTGGGGCTAAGTACTACGATCAGCCAAGAAGTCTATGATGCCAAGGGTTTCCTTTTAACGATTAGGTGAGATACTCAGTAACTTGGTCTTGATCAGGATCATGAATCAACTTTTCAACGCCTTTCAATTCCTTATTTCAATTCCTTATTAAGTAAATAGTTAAGATAGTGATGCATTAGGATCCTTTTTTTGCTAGTAGATTAGTATGTGGATCATTAAAAAATATAGTTTTGATACAGCATGGAAATTTTTTCACTTAAGTACCCAGTGGTTGATGACATATGTTTGTTTCTTTTGCTGTATCATTCTCTTTTTTCTGTCACTTTGGAATATGATGAAGTCTATGGAATAGTGACAGATAAATGCCCTGGATTTTATATATGTATAAAATAAACAGAAATTTAATGAATATAGAATTAGAATAGAATTCTTTATTGGCCAAGTGTGATTGGACGCACAAGGAATTTGTCTTGGTGCAAATGCTCTCAGTATACATCAAAGAAAAGATACATTTGTCAAGAGTCAAGAATCATAAGGTACAACACTTAATAATAGTCATAGGATACAATAGGAATCAAATCATACTAGGAAACAGTCAATATGAAACTGCATTAGACATTTTTATATATTTATAAGGAACTCAATGGCTCAGTGGCTATGATGCCTAGTTTGTCAATCAGAAAGGTTGGCAGTTCGGCGGTTCGAATCCCTAGCACCACGTAACAGAGTGAGCTCCCGTTACTTGTCCTAGCTTCTGCCAACCTAGCAGTTTGAAAGCATATAAAAATGCAAGTAGAAAAATAGGGATAACTTTGGTGGGAAGGTAATAGCGTTCCGTGTGCCTTCGGCATTTAATCATGCCAGCCACATGACCATGGAGATGTCATTGGACAGCACTTGCTCTTCAGCTTTGTAACAGATGAGCACTGCCCCTAGAGCTGGAAACTACTAGCATGTATGTGCAAGGGGAATCTTTACACACACACAGACACAGACACACACACACACACACACACACACACGTATATATATATATATGTGTGTGTGTGTGTATTGCCTCCTACTCATACATGGCAACTCAATTGACAGGACATAAAAATAATAAAAAATTAAAATAATAAAATAATAACCCCATCCCCACCCTGGCAACAACACACATTCATACTAGCCATTTCATGGGGTCCCCAGGCCCACTGGCAGGGCCTTCTCTAAAGAATGTTAGAGTGGGGGCCAGTCCAATTTACGAAGGAATGATGTTCCAGTAATTGATCTAAGGATTTTTCATGCAGATTCACTGCATTGATGTAGGGAATATAATTGGTATATATTAAGATTAGTATTATACTAGTCCAGGAGTCTCCAATCCTTGTGGACTTCATGTGCCAGAGGTTCACAAGTCTTCAAGCTGCCAAGTTTGGACTGGTTGAAAGCTAGCAGTGTTATATTTGTTTAATAGGTATACATTTATTAGGACATATCAGTGGAATGAAGAAATTGTATGGGAGATACTAAACCAGCCAGTCATTTCTCAAAATGTCACTCTTTATATTTATCATGCCACCATCCTATCCTGAACCATCTATTTTTTGCTTTCAAATAGCAAAGCCAGCCAAAATCTTCATGTGAGAAGTCCCAGCGTAGCAAAAAATCCAAGGAGCCGAAACCAAAAGTCAAGAAGCTGAAATATCACCAATATATTCCACCGGACCAAAAACAGGATAAAGGAGCTCCCCCCATGGATTCATCCTATGCCAAAATCCTGCAGCAGCAGCAGCTCTTTTTGCAGCTCCAGATCCTTAATCAACAACACCAACAGCACTACAACTATCAAACCATTCTCCCAGCTCCACCAAAGTAAGGGCTTCTTCTTCTTCTTCTTCTTCTTCTTCTTCTTCTTCTTCTTCTTCTTCTTCTTCTTCTTCTTCTTCTTCTTCTTCTTCTTCTTCTTCTTCTTCTTCTTCTTCTTCTTCTTCTTCTTCTTCTTCTTCTTCTTCTTCTTCTTCTTCTTCTTCTTCTTCTTCTTCTTCTTCTTCTTCTTCTTCTTCTCTTCTTCTCCTCCTTCTCCTCCTCCTCCTCCTCCTCCTCCTCCTCCTCCTCCTCCTCCTCCTCCTCCTCCTCCTCCTCCTCCTCCTCCTCCTCCCTCCTCCTCCTCCTCCTCCTCCTCCTCCTTCTTCTCCTTCTTCTCCTTCCCCTTCCCCCCCCCTCCTCCTCCTCCTCCCTAATTCTAATTCTGAATTTTTATTTTTCAAAAACAGAACTGAAGCCTATTTCTCTACCTGTACGTTCCCATCAACTCATAATCCTCTCAATCATAGGAGCCATATTTCTTCACTTTTTAACATTCACTTGGTCTGGAGTGTAGCTTACAAATGTTAGAAGTGAAAATATGGATGTTCTTGTAACAGTCAAACTGTCTAAGATTTTAGTGAAAGGAGTTTATAAGTGTAATGGAAAGCTTTGACAATGTAATTTTAAGAGAGGTTTTCAAAGTGCTGCAATCAGCAATGCATATATTTAAATGGATATTTGCTTGCTTACTTGTTTCTCAGTAAACTCAACAAACTTGTTTTTTGTAAGCTACCCCCCACCTGCAGACTTGGGGTTGCGCATAACAGAATAACAATAGTCAGTTTAGTTTAGGGGTTAAGGTATCAGGCTAGAAACCATGAACCTGAATTCTAGTCCTGCCTTAGGCATGAAAGGTGGCTGGGTGACTTTGGGCCAGTCAGACATACTCAGTCTACCTCGAAGGGTTCTGTGGAAAATAGGAGGAGGAAGGAGTGTTATGTATGTTCGCCACCCTGACTGACTTATAAGTAATAATGGAGGGATAAAAATCTAATAAATAATCAGTATAGAGTGAAACTAAAAAGATGATGTTTAGTAGAAATTTCCTAGATGGCTGTGAAAAGCATCATGGTGAAAAGCATGATGGAATATCAAGTCCTTATAACAATCTGTTCATTTTACAATTTTTCTATATCTACTCCGTTTAAACATAAGTAATGAAGCAAATATCTAAAGTTTTAGTGATTTATCACAAAGTACAGCTGAAAGCAAATACCGATATTATTTGCATTGTGCTTTACCTAAGGGATTGGCACCTTGCCAATACATTTTATAAGCATTAGATTGTTAGATCCCATCAAGGGGTCTCTCCCCCACCCACCACCCCACTTCTGCCCAGTGAATATTCAGCCCCCTCTGGGAAGGGCAGAAGCAAAGCCTGGAGTTTCCCTTGCTGGTTTCTTGCAGCTGGCTACTCAATTCCCTCTTTCTTCCCCCTTCAGGCCTCTAGGAGAACAGAATGGCAGCAGCACACCAGCCGTGCGTAGTCTTTCCACTGCTGCCAGCAACACTTCTCCTCTTTCTTCTGGTTCCAATGGGCTCTTGCGACAAAATAGCAATTCTCCAGTAGGCAAACCTGGGGCTCTTCCTGCTAACCTTGATGACATGAAGGTAATCACCCATTTGTAAGCTGCTTTGAGAAGAAATATTAGATATAAAATGCAAGTAACATAAACATTATTGTGAATATGCAGCAAAGCAGATATTTAAAATGTAAGGGAATGTATTTCAGATCCCATCTTCTGATGCAGTAACTAATATAGCAGCTATAAAACAAGGATAATATATTAGAAAATAGATATTGTAAGCATATAATGCCTAATGTTCTCCTTAAGGTTGAGGCACTATAGCACTAGGATCTCCAGTTTATACATCTAGGAGTCATCTTGTATTTGTATTATTGTTGGATGGGTTGTCATTACTACTGCAATACCAGAAGCATCATTTAGGCTGCAATTACTTGCATATAGCATTATTACTAGTTCTGGTAATTTTGGATCAGATTTAAGATAATATCATTCCTAAATTTCATGTTTACATCAGCTTTTTTTAAACTAAATATAGAATGCAATTAGTTGTTCACTCAATATTACAAATTATAGTACAGGATCTTTACTTCATTTCATTTAAATATTATGTGGTGTTTGCCTTTAAAATTTGTTAACCACACTAATAAAAATGTGGTGTAAGTTATTTATTGCATTGTTAGTGGATGGTGATACTATCACTGAAATGGATGAGTTTGATGCTGACCATACATTTTATTTATTGGTGGTGATGGGATTGTCCTTTGAATGTGAAACTTTTGTGCTCATTGTTTTATGCCTTATAGTATGTGGCAGCCTTTCTTTAAAAAGAAATACTAGAATTGAAAGGATGTATCCACCAGGTTTAGCTTCCAATTGTGATTTGATGTAGCCCTAGTTACTAAGGGTGTCTTAGCCAATATGACTTCTGATAGAATTCTAACTCTTTGATGTAGGTGGCAGAGCTAAAGCAAGAGTTGAAGTTAAGGGCATTGCCTGTGTCGGGTACCAAGACAGATTTAATTGAGCGTCTCAAAGCTTATCAAGAGCAGAATGGGGTAACCAGCCGAGTCCTTGCTGCTCCGAAGCCTAACACAGCAATTCTCCCGAAGACTACTGAAGTGGTAGTAGCTTTCCCAGCTGCTCGGCTGAGTACAGGTCCTGCACTGGTCAGTGCGGGCCTTAATTCCACAGAGGTTGTTGTAGCCACTGTCAGGGGCAACGGTGTCATGAAGTTTGGGAGCACAGGTTCAACTCCT
The DNA here is from genome assembly GCF_049901735.1 of Notechis scutatus. NCBI lineage: Eukaryota > Metazoa > Chordata > Lepidosauria > Squamata > Elapidae > Notechis > Notechis scutatus. Next base: position 51,751,397 of record NC_142014.1, read on the forward strand.
CCTGTGTCACCCACTCCCTCTGAACGTTCTCTGACAAGTGCTGGAGATGAGAATTCAACCAGTGGCGACACCTTTGGGGAGATGGTGACTTCTCCCCTGACTCAGCTTACTCTACAAGCATCACCAGTCCAATTTTTGGTAAAAGAGGAGAGTTCCAAAGAAAACACTTGTAGTAGCATAAATGCAATGTCAAGGGTGGAGTCTAGCATAATCAGTAGCAACAACAACAAAGACATGGAGGTCCAGGATAAAGACCAGATGCTGCAGGAGAAAGATAAGCAGATTGAGGAACTCACCCGGATGTTAAAACAGAAACAGCAGTTGGTGGAGATGCTAAAGCTGCAGCTGGAGAAAGAAAAGAGATTTCAGCAACCCCTGTCAGCTACAGTTGGTGGAGAGGAAGACAGAGCTACCGTCTGTGAGCCCTCCATTTTTGGTACCTCCGTCAAGAATGAAAAGGGTTTTGTGAGTTGCCAATCTGTGGAGCAGCTGAACTGCCAAATTAACCAACTAAGACCCACGCAGACCACCAGCCAAATGGAGACATCAGATACAAATTTAGTGCCAAAGAAAGCAGTAATGGTGAAGCAGGAGGTGCTAGCTACTGAAACTGAGCCACCAAGTCAGACCTCATGTTTTTTCCTTGGACAGCAAGGTGGAGGCTTCAGTGATTTCATCAAGGCAGCTTCCCCCCCTACCCTCATCACAGATTCCACAGGCACTCACATTGTCCTCACTGTGACCAATCAGAATGCTGAAAGGCAGAGCCTCTCACCTCAGGAGAAAGTGGGGAGCAGTTCATTGTCATTGAAAGTAAGTAAGTGTGCAAACTCTTTTGCATTCTCTCCCTCTCCCTCCCCCTCCCCCAGAGGCACAAATTAGTTGAAGAAACTAATGTAAAGGTAATGTTGGAGCAACGGGGGTTGGTTTAATAGTTTAACACATAAAACTTTTTGAACAAAATTTCATGATTCTTGCTGAAAGCAGTTTACCAGAATGAAATCATACTGTTGGGGTAGCAACCATAAATTGTCTGCTCTTGTTAAACTAGATCTGCTCCTCTCTGTACATTTTCTAGATAATTCATTGGTTTTGCAAGCCCAATTTTGTTTTCCCTGTGCAGTAAATCCCCTCTGTTGCACTACTACTTTAACTTTTGCCCAAGCATCTGAAACAAGTAACTATGAAATTTGGCTTTTAGCGTAACTCTGAAGCATTCAAACCTGTATAATTTTTTCCAGAGAATGTCATCTCCATCTGCAATATCACCCAACAAGCCACTTTTACAGAACTCCCCATCATCTCCTGAACCATCACCAAAGGAGTCCACCCAGAAGGTAGCTAACCACCTGTATCCCTAACCGTAGTCCTGATTTGCATACTGAAGGTTATTCTTTTTTAAAATCAATGGACCAATCAAAATCTGATCTTTAATTCTTTTTCTTATCTCTTATATAGTGTCAGAATTCAGGTCTGCAAATGGTCACTGGACAGCTGCCACAAACAATCTTATCTTTTTCTGCATCTCCCAACTTGCAGCCGTTTTTCTTGAATGGCTTCCACAAAGCACCGCCGAATGCCAGGGTTCCTGATAAAACTGGCCAGTCCAGTGAGACAAAAAAGGTATTCTCAGCAGGTACCAATATCGTAAGATGAGCCCCTTGTTCAATATCTACATGAAAACACTGGATGAGGTCATGTAACCAGTTCGGGGATCTTGTATCACTAGTACACTAATGATAATTATACGTTTAACCCCAGTTTCTCCAAGTGAGGCTACTAGATCTAGTCCTGATGCCTGAGTGTCTGTGGCTGCTTGGACCACCTGGATCTTAGGATGTCCCAAAGGTGCTTTTATAAAAGGCAACTGTTTTTCCTTGAAGACGTTTCACTTCCCATCCAAGAGGCTTCTTCGGTTCTGAACCGAAGAAGCTTCTTGGATGGGAAGTGAAACGGCTTCAGTAAAAAACAAAGTCCAGTTGCCTCTTGAAAAAGCACCTTTGGGACAACCATGACCTTGATGACTGAGACTCTCCATAGACATTTAGATCGTAGGATCTTCTATCTTTGCTTTTGATGGAGTTGCACTTCCCCATTCAAGAGGATCTTTTTGGAGTCACACTTCCTGATTGAAGAGCAGGTGTCAGGTGACCAAGAAGGTCTTTGCACAGTTCTATCTGGTGATGCCAGCCGGGCCTCTTTCTGGATCAAGAAGCCCTTCACTCATGCCTAACCACCTCTTACTGTAATGCTCCTCAACTATAGGTGGCTCCCATCCTGATGGCATTCAGGAGGGCTAAAGATCATGCTGTTTTCTCGTGTCTTAGTTTGGGTCGAATGGACTTCCTTGCTGGATATGTTTGGCATGTTTTGTGTATGTTTTCCATGACATATGGTCAGATGCTCCGTCTTGCTTATTGTTCCTATTGCATTTTTAACTTGTTTTTTGGGGGAGAGGGGTTGCTTACATTGTAAGTTGCCAAGAATCAGTGGAGAGTGGGAGGGAGAGCCAAAGTCAAATAAGTGTGTGGGTGGCTGGGTGCATAAATAATAGTGTGGTCCAAGATTGAATGGAGACTATAGGTCAGTTTTAAAACAACAGGTGTAGTTTCATACTGAAATGAAATTTAGTTGTTTCTGTTAAGCATCATTAAGCTAAGTGATGCCTTTCTAAGAAAAAAGCTTACCTTTCCTGGTTGAAATTCCATCTGGATTAGTGGAAAGTATTTAACAGAATATCTGTATTTTGTATTTATATATTCTTAAATATTTCTAGAGGAAGCTTGCACTTTCAGCCATGCCTGATTTTCCTTTTCACCCATTTTCTCAGTTTTCAGACGTTCCCTTTGTGAAGTCAACCATGATTTTGTTGGAATTGCTATGTACTATATGTTATTGGTTTTTTTAATGTTCAATTGTTTCCAATTGGTTCAGTTATATCTATTTCTCAAAAGCCTAAGCATCACTTAAGATTAGGCCTAGTATTGCTCCCCATCTCAATTAGTTCCAAAACCAGCTATTCCAGTTTACAGTTACTCATTGAATAAAAGAATGTTATCAATGGTTCAAACACAAAATTTCGAGTCAGTGTGTGGATTGAAACTGAGATTAGTTGAAATCTTCCATAAATACATCGCTTAATTTTTCATGTTGCTTTTTAATATCCCTCTTACTTTTCAGATCTCTCTTAAGCATTTTGGTTAGGGGATATTAACTTCCCTTTATGACCTGATACTTTTACACATCAAATGATTTCCCTTATTAGTCGTGTCAAGCTAATTTGATTCAATGATCTTTTTTAAAAGTGAAAGGCAACACATCCTCCAGTTCTCCTATCCCTATAGGGTTGTAACCAGTAATAACTGTCTCCCTGATTTACCCTAGTTCACCAGTTATAGTTATGCCTATATCTGTGCAGGTAGTTCTTGAGTTATGACCCTTTGTTCAGCAACCATTTGAAGTTATGACTGTGCTGACTGAAGCAACTTACAACTAGTTCTCCAGGTTCTGGCTGTTGCTATGCTCCCAGGCTCACGTGATTAAAATTTGGGCACTTGGCAACCATCTGGTATTTACAACCAGTTGTAATGCCCTGCAGCCACAGGATCACCATTTGTATCCTTTCCTGCCAGCTTCCCACAAACAAAGTCAATGGAGAAGCCAGCAGGGAAGGTTGCAAGTAACTCAGGCAAGTCTCCCCTCAGCCTAGCCTTCCTTTGCTTGGACACATGATGCCCTTCTTCTGCGCTCCGCTTTCACACACCATGGCCCCCATACACCCACCCACCCCATTCTTCAGCCTTCCTGAGCTTGCACCGCATTGCTACACCCCTTCCCCCAACTTGCACATGACCTAAGCTGGGCCACCAAGGCCTCCCCCCCACCTTTGCAGCACCCTGCACATTTTTCCTGGGACTTCTTCCATTTCCTGCTTAAAGACCCGCAGACACGGAATTACGACAACAACCTGGACTGCCTGGATTACAGTTGTTATACTATGTGGTCATGCGATGTTTTGCTTTATGATTGCAGATCGCATTGCTTAGCAATGCAGTTCCTGGCCCAATTGCAGTTGTAATCCAAGAACTACCTGTACCATGTTTAAGGCATTCATTTACCCACCTCGGCCTACAGACTTTTAGCTTTCAGATACAAATATGGGTATATGGCAGTATTCTTTTGATTCCTTTGGTACATTCTTCATTTGATCTTCTTCAATAGGCATTACATCAAGGCTTGCTTTCTTGAAGGTGGGTGGATTCAGTTGTGCCATTAGGAATATAATCTACTTGACAAATAGGTTTAATCTTATATATTTCTGATGAGTTGTGTATGTTGCAAAACAAATAGATGTTACTACTATGATCCCTCATGGTGTGGACATAAGAGTCTTATTAAGAGTTTTCTTAGAAATTCTACCTCGCCCTTTAATAGGAAGTTTATCATATAAATTTTATTTAGTTAAGAGAAAATTATTTTAATATGCAAGAGAATACAGAGCTTTCTGGGATAAAGAAATCCATCATGAATTGGATGAGACGTAGATTGCATTATTTAAATGATAGTATCGAGAGCAGTGAGTGATCCATCTTGTCCAGAAGAGGAAAAAAGTAAAAACTGGAGCAGCCAGACTACATCATCAAACACTTTGTTGAACATTTGCTTTGTACTTGGTTTCAAAGAATTACAACCGCCTTGTTTTTCCTTCACAGCTGCTCTCGCAGCCAAGCTCTCCAGCTCCTCCATCTCCACCTCATATGGACCTTGAGCAGCAGAAACCGAGCCCCTCCTTCTTTGGCACTTTGCCACCACTGCTTCTCCCTGCCACCTCAGTGATGATGAAAGAACCACCAGGCTATGAGGAGGCTGTGAAACGGCAACCAAAGTCCTCTGAGGTGAGAATAACTGCTTTGCTGGGACAAATTAGGAAAGTCCTTGGTGTGGATATATCCTTTCTGCAAAGTATCCTACAATTTTTGGAATTCATATATTGGATTGATCCACTTTGCACCACTGAAGGTTACTAGTCTTCATAGCAGAAAAGATGTGGGTAAAACACTTGGTTGTATAACCTATTCTATAACATATTATTTGGCTGCTGGGTGATGATTGTAATGTATAAATTGCTGCATTGTTACTGAATGTACTGCGTTAACAAACTTATTCCCTTTCTTTTTTAGGAGAATGGCTGCTCAAGTCAGCAAATGGATGATTTGTTTGATATTTTAATTGAACATGGAGGTATGAAGAGAGGAACTTCTGGTCTGTCATTCTGATGGCTTCTACTGCATTTAGCCTAATCGTTTAAAAAAGTGTGCCTATTAGCTTTATGTATCAATTCACAGAGGAAGGTGATTTTTCCTTATAGCACCAGGGGAAAGGCCATAAATAACTCTTAAAGTCCCTTTGTGTGCCCCCACCCAAGAATTCCATTCCTGCCGCGTTACGCTGGAGGAAGAAGTGTGCTGGGGCAGAATGAAGCAGACTGCAAGTATTCCAGTTCTTATGACATTTAAGCTTCCCACACAATATTAGTGCTAATGGAAGAAAAAGGCCTGCAGGGAAGAAAGATTGTAAGGTAATATAACACAATGTATGGAGTCTGCAGAAGCTGTTAAGATAATACCGGGTCACATTTTGAGCTTTGGTTTCTAAATCATGTGTGGGGACTGGGAGAAATAGATACCTGATGATTAGAGGCAATTAATAGAAGCTTAAGTTTTCCCAAAAAGGTGGAAAGCTGAACTTTTGAGATAAATCATAGTACCGTGAACAAGCGTAAAAGGATGAAAGAGTGAGTGAGTAGAATGAGGAAATGGTTGTTGGATACATGAGAGAAAGCCTCTCTTGTCACTGGTATGAAATCAGCACTGTCTTCTGAAGGCAATAAGGATGTGTGTAATTCCTGAAGTGTTGCAATAGTAGTAAGGAGTTAATGGCTATATCATTAGTGTTAGAGTGTGCATAATATCTTATTTACATGTCTTTTTTACCAACAGAGATTTCGGCTCAATTCAAAGAGCAGTCTTCCCCAACAAAGAAAGATCCCACTGTTACTCCAAGATGCCCTTCTCCATCCAGCAATCATCATTCCTCAGATCTTTGTCTGCAGGGGCCTGTGAGTCACCCAAGCTCTGTTAATCCACCAGGCAGACTGGAAGACTTCTTAGAGAGTAGCACTGGTCTGTCTTTGTTGACAGCAGTCCCTGATGGAACTGAGCCCCTAATTGATCTCTACAGTGAGATGCTAAGCAGTTCAGCTATCCTGGACCATCCATCATCACCTATGGACACATCAGAATTGCACTTTGCCCCTGAGTCTGCTGGGGGATCAGGTTTGGACTTGGCAGAACCCAATTTGGACAGCATGGATTGGTTGGAGCTGTCAGGAGGGTCAGTGATGAGCCTTACACCCCTCAGTACTGCAACTCCTAGCCTCTTCTCCACAGATTTCCTTGATGGACATGATTTGCAGCTGCACTGGGATTCTTGCTTATAACTTTTTGACCAAGTAAACTCAAGGGAGTACAGGTGGGTGTAGGAGATGAGCAAGAATTTAAGTAAAAATTGCATCTAATGAATCTTGTTTGCTCTTCCCCCTCCCAATTTTGACCAGTTTTTGTAAAGCTAGAGCCAAGGGCAGTACCCATGATGTTTTCTGAATGAAAATTCAATCTCAGGAAAGCTTCCACTTTTTCCAGTGGTTTGTTGAAATGTGGCTCTTTCCTCAAACATTAAGCAATTGCATCAGAGTTGTATGAGTAACTGCAAATATTTCAACATAAGCAGCAGCTTGGTAGAAGTTGGAACAGTTCTAGGCAAAGGATCCAGAAAAAAAAATCACTGGCAAACACAGTTCTCCTTGCTGGAGATGAATCTATCTACCAGTAGTTAGAAAGCATTAAAACAATTGGAAAAAGTTAATTTGTCCACACTGTAAAGATTTTCACTTAGAATATGACTCATCTGGGAAAGGAAGTGGGAGATTAGGATGATTTCATACTGATGAAGTTTACAATCAGTTTGGAGGGTTACAATCTAGTTAAAAAAAACTCTTGATAATGCTGTAGTATATGTGCTTTCCTGACTATTAAGAAAGCTAAATCCACATTATAACTTAGAGAACAATTCTTGCTCTTTAATGTTGTTCTGGATTGCCCCAATGTAAAATAAACAGAGGGACAATTATTCTGTTTCTGGTATCTTACCAGGCAGGAATTGCCATGAATCAAGACAGTTGTACAAAGTACAGTATTTTCAGCTTTCTGCAATTCCTTTAGAAATTATTCTAATGGTTCCAGCTATGGAAAACAGTGCTGTTTTGAAGTTATGGGGTTCTGAACTGACTAGTTGGCAGTCTTAACATCTGTAGCATTTGAGCTGCAATGCCCTGCTCTTTATAGAGAGAGTGTACTATTCACAGATTTAGCTGTCCTCCCTGTTTTTGCACAGAAAATATAGCTTCCTCTATTGGCAACTGGTTTCATAGGAAAATCATCTCTGCATTACATCGCTGCGTTTAAAGCAGTTGTGGTTGTACCTCTCCTTGGATAGCTTGGCTGATGTCAACACTTTACACATTACAATCAATAAGAACTTCAAGGAACATACACATCAACTTTCTTCCAAAAAGGAGATCATTTGGTATGGAGATGCATGTGCTATTCCACAGAGGAAACTTACGCAGCCATAACCCCTGCTTACTGTGAAATGTGGTTGTAAATCCCAGTCTTTCCTCTTGAAACTTGGCTTTATTTTTTACCTGGTAAACTTGTACATATCTCTATAAAACTGTTCTAGAAAGCTAATGAAATTAATCCACTCATTATAAGGCGATGCTTCCCTTTAGCTTCTCCTTTTTGTAAAACTGGGGTTGGAACACGTACCTGGCCCTTGGATTACCAGTTTAACTTTTTTGCATATGCCATTAAATATTAGTAGTCAATCTCCCTTTCCGTAGAGAAGAACTCATGGATCTGTTGGCATAAACTTCTTCCCCACTAATAGAGACTTCTCTAGTTTCATGGAATTCCAAAAACTCATTTACTTCCGATTCTCTTAACATTTTATAGAGTTTATACCATCCTAATACCCCTTCATGATGAAGAGCCTCATCTTGAAAAGTCAGTTGCAGTTATGTGATTAGCCAGAGTCCTAGTGAAGCTGATTTCTGTAAAAATTATTCTGAGCAGAAATCCGATCGTTAGAATTACTGAATGTATTCATCTTTTATATTTTGCAGGACATGCAACCAATCATGTAGAATAATGGCTAGTTTGCAAAGATAGTTTTTGGATAATAAAACTTGTATAACCTACATTAGGACCATATTAGTGGGAGGGAGCACTTAGATCAGTATGAGCATTTTGCATTTCCCCTCAGTCTGAGAACAGTAATAAGCTATCAAACAAGAGGACTTTATCTCAAAAGGTGCTATGAGAGCAACTGTCTTGTCTCTGAAAGAAGAAACTGTTCACCATAAGCAAATTGTAAAGACAAAATGAAAAGCTCTGACAGAACACTAATACTTAAAAGGCTTTTGAGATATTACTTGTCATGGAAGGGGGAATTGGGATTTACATTGGAGTCCGTTTTTCTCCAGTGTATAAAGTAGTATGTCTCATTTATCTTCTCTAAAGTCTCCTTTTACCCCATACAGTAAATAAGAATCTGCCTCTGGTCTGAACATATGCATTTTTCTGCTGATAATCATAGTTGTATAACATGTATTAGATCAGCATGCACATTTTCTTCCTGTATCCATCAACAAAAGTAATTAGCAACACAGGGAGGAGTCTTAAGTAGGGCTTATGGGTTTGACATAGAATGAACATGCAACTGGAAAAGAATATGTAATGAGAAATTGGGAAAGGGTAAAGAATGGATAAATCAAATTATTTTTTCATTTACAGATATTTGAAAAATCCATTTTATTAAAAAAATTGTGTTCTAGCATTTTTGTACATCTTATCTTTGGTCATGGCATTATCAATAACATGTATTTGCCATGGTGAAAATACAGACAAAGGCATTTAGCACATGAATAACACAGAACTACTTCACGGTATTGCTATTGACACAAAATTTAAGTGGCAAGTATTTCTCCATTACCAGCATTAATTATACCTGTGTTTTATCTTACTTTTCAATGTTTTGCCTCTGTTCCCATAAGTAGGAAGAGAAAAGGTGGGAAAAGCTGTGATTGTAAGAGTACTATTTATGGAATTAGAAACACTGCATCTCGATATATAATTCAGCCCATACAGTGTCTAGAGATATCGGTACAAAAGTGTCAGATCCACTCAGTAAGACTAATACTCTGTAGTTCATATGAAGAACAAGAACAATAGGCTAATATATATAAAAGGTCACTCCCATTTAGCCTGTCTTAGACAGTTACAAGATGAGCCATTAATTTATAAGCCAAAAATGAAACAATCTTGATTAATCTTCATTTAATAGTTTGTGCTCTCCACTAGTGCTTTCATTTCTTGTATTTGGACTAATACAGACACCATGAAGCAAAGAGTTTACTTCTGCCCTGCATTCCCTCCCTGCTCACACCCTCAGATAGAAGCCGCAGTTATCCCCTGAGCCAGCTCAAAGCCTGAATCCATTTCCCATTCTAGAGATATGTCAAAATATACATAAAATTCTGAATATAATATAGCTCTCTTGTAATAATTAAAAAAATTGATCTAGGTAAAATAATTAAGCCTGGGTCACAGCTGAACGGAGTGAAAAGGACAGGCTGCTATTGCAATTGCTTTTTATAATACCCATGGCAGCCTCAGTCACCGGACAGTCTTTTTAGGCACTTTATGGCAGTACCAAAGCCACTTGTGCATCTTAGCACCAAGAAAAAAATATCAGTTCCACACCATCAGACTCTTAGTAAAGTGAGCTTGCATTCTCTGCATTGCAAAATAAAGCCTTTTCCACAAAGGAGGCAAATTTCCACAGAACTTTCCCACCATCACTCTGCTTTCCTGGACACAAGAAATGTTAACAGATAGGTGGTTACCTTAGGGGATCCTTCACTTTCTAGTTATGACATTCTTTTTAAATACACTTATGAGTCGGTAAAAGTGCTTGTTTTCCACAAGTACAGGGCCCAAGTGATAAGTCATATTCTTTTATAGTCATAAGTTATCATGAAGAAAAGTAACACTACTGTACAACCTGGGTCACTTGAAATGCTCCTCTTATTTGCTATTGAATAGGAAATCTGTGGCCCTTTAGAGGGCGAACCAACCAACACCATTAGGTAGGCCGCATGGATTGAAGTTGGCATTATGTAGGAACACCAGGGTCCTCAATCCTGTTCTATAGCAAATTGCCGCCAAATGTTAACAGTAATTAGCAGAAGTTTACTGGAGGGAGGGAGGTTACAGAAAGATAGATAATACACAAAGGGCCAGCAGACTGCCTGGGAGAAGAGAGGATATACGCCAAACATTCATTTGCCATCCAAGAAGTCCAAACACGGATGCATAAAGGAATCACCCATCTATGTCCCAGCTGAAGAGATGATGTTTCACAAGCATGTCCTGAACACCTTCTTTCAGTGGTTTCTTCTCTTTCTCCTATAGAAAGCAAGCAGAGATTATGAACAGTGTACAATCTTAGCAATTCTCATTAATGTAGGATTCGGGGCCTTCGGACGGTTGGTCCCTAAGAGAGAATGGGTTTGAGGGCTAGGCCAGGAAGAGCCAGTCACGTGCGCCTCCCACTCCTATACAAGGATGGAAAGAAATTTCTGATTTGGGCTAAGAAATCCAGGTACAGTTGCAAGGTCACATACTCACCTCTCTTTTGGTTGGGAGTTCCCAGTCCTGGGAAAGGCTGAATGCAAATTTACTGAGGACCCTGTAACAGAATTAAACCCAGCAGTTAGGATTTAAGATTCATCTACAGATAATACAAACAATAAAATTAGGTAATATTGTAAAAAGCCCCAACCTCAAATACACTGCTCAAAAAAATAAAGAACACAAAAATAAGACATCCTAGATATGAATGAATGAAATATTCTTATTAAATACTTTGTTCATTACATAGTTGAATGTGCTGACAACAAAATCACACAAAAATTATCAATGGAAATCAAATTTAGCAACCCATGGAGGTCTGGATTTGGAGTTACACTCAAAATTAAAGTGGAAAAAAACACTACAGGCTGATCCAACTTTGATGTCATGTCCTTAAAACAAGTCAAAATGAGGCTCTGTAGTGTGTGTGGCCTCCACGTGCCTGTATGACCTCCTTACAACACCTGGGCATGCTCCTGATGAGGTGGTGGATGGTCTCCTGAGGGATCTCCTCCCACACCGGGACTAAAGCATCCCCCAACTCCTGGACAGTCTGTGGTGCAATGTGGCGCTGTATGGAGCGAGACATGATGTCCCAGATGTGCTCAATTGGATTCAGGCCTGGGGAACGGGCAGGCCAGTCCATAGCATCAATGCCTTCATCTTGCAGGAACTGCTGACACACTCCAGCCACATGAGGTCTAGCATTGTCTTGCATTAGGAGGAACCCAGGGCCAATTGCACCAGCATATGGTCTCAGAAGGGGTCTGAGGATCTCATCTCGGTACCTAATGGTAGTCAGGCTACCTCTGGCGAGCACATGGAGGGCTGTGCGGCCCCCTAAAGAAATGCCACCCCACACCATTACTGACCCACTGCCAAACCGGTTATGCTGGAGGATGTTGCAGGCAGCAGAACGTTCTCTACGGCATCTCCAGACCCTGTCATGTCTGCCACATGTGCTCAGTGTGAACCTGCTTTCATCTGTGAAGAGCACAGGGCGCCAGTGGCGAATTTGCCAATCTTGGTGTTCTCTGGCAAATGCCAAACATCCTGCACGGTGTTGGGCTGTAAGCACAACCCCCACCTGTGGACGTCGAGCCCTCATACCACCCTCATGGAGTCTGTTTCTGACCGTTTGAGCAGCCACATGCACATTTGTGGCCCGCCGGAAGTCATTTTGCAGGGCTCTGGCAGTGCTCCTCCTGTCCCTCCTTGCACAAAGGCAGAGGTAGCGGTCCTGATGCTGGGTTGTTGCCCTCCTACGGCCTCCTCCACGTCTCCTGATGTACTGGCCTGTCTCCTGGTAGTGCCTCCATGCTCTGGACACTATGCTGACAGACACAGCAAACCTTCTTGCCATGTGCCATCCTGGATGAGCTGCACTACCTGAGCCACTTGTGTGGGTTGTAGACTCCGTCTCATGCTACCACTACAGTGACAGCACCGCCAGCATTCAAAAGTGACCAAACCATCAGCCAGAAAGCATAGGAACTGAGAAGTGGTCTGTGGTCACCACCTGCAGAACCACTCCTTTATTGGGGATGTCTTGCTAACTGCCTATGCTTTCCACCTGTTGTCTATTCCATTTGCACAACAGCATGTGAAATTGATTGTCAATCAGTGTTGCTACCTAAGTGGACAGTTTGATTTCACAGAAGTGTGATTGACTTGGAGTTACATTGTGTTGTTTAAGTGTTCCCTTTATTTTTTTGAGCAGTGTAGTTCTGCTACAAATTTCAGACTGCATAGCAATACAATACAGGAATTGTTATATAACGAGAAACTTAAATTCCATTTGTGTTAATGTGACCTACTGGCCTGCAAATCAGCTAATATAATTTTCCATACTGCTATGTTGTGCAAACCAAGCCAGTATGATTAATTTATGATTGGTCTGTTGCAAACAACAAATATCTACAGAAAATCCAGGTCTAGGTTAAAAACTGACCATATCTTATGCACAAATATAACCAACTAACTATTATGCATGGAAGAAATACCTGATTTATGCAAAAGAAAATATATTTGTGTCAGAAAATATGTGTTTTATTAAATCAGGACAATCAAAGATAACAATAGCAATAGCACTTAGACTTATATACCACTCCATAGTGCTTTACAGCCCTCTAAGTGGTTTTCAGAGTCAGCATATTGCCACCAAAAACCTGGGTCTCGGATGGATGGAAGGTTGAGTCAACCTTGAGCTGGTCAGGATCAAACTCCTGGCAGTGGGGAGAGTTAGCCTGCAGTACTGCATTCTAACCACTGCACCACCATGGATCAAGACTGAACAAAAAAGCCCAGTTCACAATAAGCTGCTGCTCTGGAAATATTCATATGAATGGCTTTAGTTGTGAAAAGAACAAACTGGAACACAAAGCATATAAAATACCATAAAACATGAAAATGTTAAAACAAAAAACATAGGTTAAAAATTTAGATAAAGTTCAGTTAATGACAATGGAAAGGAAGGCAGCAAAATGCACATGGGGAGGAGTGAGGTCTGACTAATCCATTTACCACTTCCAAAATGCCATCCCCCCACTGGGACCCCAGGCCACCTGGCAGAGCCCTTTCAGAAGGTTAGATCTTACTTGGGGGGGGGGGGAGATGTTTCAGAGGGTGGGCGCCATAGCAGAAAAAACTCTTCTGAATCCTATCAGCCAAAATTCCTTGACTGACAGGCACTGCAGCATGCCTCCTCTGCTGGTATGGATGGGGCAGGCGTATCCCGTTGGGATGAGCCAGTCCCTCAGATAACCTGGACCCATGCGACAGAGGGATTTATGGGTAATAACCAACACCTTGAATTGAGTTGATGGATGCACCTCACCCATCTCTCTCTCTTGTCAGAAATCACTGACAATTGCAACTAATGTTTCTTCTCTCCCACAACTTGGCCTGAATCCTGACTTGAAGGGGTTCAGACTATCCGTTTCATCCACGATCCTTTGAAGCTATCATGCAACCACATTCTCTACCATCTCCCTTAAAAAGAGAAATTGTCTAGATAGGATCAAGAGATTATTATTTTTTTTGAGGAGAAGGCAAACCAGGGCCTCCTTGAAAGGTCCCGGAAACACCCCCTTCGGCAGTGAGGAATCTATCTCCGCTTGAAACCACCTGCCTGTCACCATCCTGGACGCTTTCACCAGCCATCAGGAATAAGGAGCTAATTGACAGGTGTTTGCACTAGCAGCATTGAGGACCCTGCCCACTTCATCAGGTCCAACAAGATGGAACTGTTTCCAGATAACAGGGCAAGACCTTCACCCAGACATCTCTAATAGGCCTTCAAGTGTTCTACAAATTCCTCTGCATGGTCCTGAAGATGATCACACAAGCCCTCCTGTCCCAAGAAGGACTGGGTGATCCTGAATGGGGTTGTTGGGTGACACTCTACAGACGCAATAAGAACAGAGAAATAAAGGTGTTTTGCCACTCTTACTGCCGCAAGGAAGGCTTTAATAGCAACAATAAGTCATATCCAATCGGATTCATCTCACATTTCCCCCCCAGAAACAACTCTAGGTGTCTCTTAGCCCTTTTTGAAACATGCAGCTCCTCCATGAGCCATGGGGAGTGTTAGGAGTGAAGGGTCAAGAGAGGCAGCACAGGCATAATCCAACCCAAAGCCTCAGATGCCCTTTGGTTCCAGAATGCAACCAGAGTTTCAGCAGGACTGTGCAGCAAGGCCTTCCGGATATCCCCTGGTTTCCTCTGGATCCCAGTCAGGTCATCAGTCACTGGGACTGTATTGTCCAAATGGGTCTGGCTTCCCTACCGAGTGGGGTAGCATAAGAGAATCTCAAGGATGCTGGAGTGTGAGATATTTAAACAACATACTTACCTCCATGGCATCAAATTGGCATGAATTTATTTAAATAAGAGTGTAGTTTCCAGAAAACACAATCTGGCAGTACAGTAATATGGGAGGTGGGGGGAAAAAAGCCTCTTACCTGAGCTCACACTTGATTTGTACCCAGCCAGGACTGCGCAGAAATGACCAGGGATGGAACCATTTCTCCACTGTCTGCAGACTTGAACAAAGTACCTCAAGCCACAGGTGCAGCACCTGCTCACTGAAAAAATCAAGTTATAAATCAAGTTACAAGCCCACAATGCATTCTCTCATATTAGGCAATCCAGGATAAATAACGAGTGAGAAAAGAAATCTTGTTCCTCTAATTAGTTTATTTTTTTTGCTACTCTATGCAACTTAAAATAACAGACCTGAAATGACTAAAACCAAGTGCCAGATTTTTAGATCAACCACGCATAGAACTTCACTGTTATGGAATAGATGGAATCTGTTTTAACTCACTCCACCCACTACAGCCTACCGCTAGAATTTGGGAATTCTAAACTGAAGAATTTATTCTGAATAACATCCTTGACCGTGAAAACAGACTGATGTGAATCTCTTCCACTGTCAAGTTACATATTAATTACTTTTGAGGCAAAACCCAGATATCCTGCAGTCCTCTTCCCCATGAGAAGGTGCTTTGGCACATGGTATCCATGAAGTCTTAGATCCCCCTGGCTCTACTTGAAATGGAAATCTGGAAATCTTCCAGCATACAGAGATCTTGGGAATATCCATCACAAGGCCAGCTATGAGATTCAAGAGTCTAGGAAGGAGCTAAGTTGGGAGTTGGGAGGAGATCACAGAAACTCTCAGCCTGTCACTGGTACCCATCGTTTTGTAAAGAACTTCAAACCTGGCCACGTGGAACAGGGCATCTCTAGCTATCAAAAGAGCATACCAATAGCACCCTCCTTCTCTGTCTTGAAGTTATGACTGTATGCCACACAAATCCAGCAAGACAGTTTTCAGATGTAAGTAACCCAACTCCCCAACCTCACCTAGCCATGTCTTGATGATAGATTATGAGTCTGCTTTATCATCCCCTCTATTAATGGAGGAGCAGGCCAAACAGAATAGCATTCTACTGAAGCAGCCTGAGTTCATTTGGCATTCTTAAAGACATAAACTACTGTAAACTACATAAATTACTATAGAGGGCAGAAATAATTACTTTGAAAGATAGCAGAAGGAGGAGTTGCTACCAAGGTAATGGTCAGATTAGAGTAGCCTATATCTGGGACAAGAATGTGACATGACGAAAATGACTCAGGCAAGTCCCTCCTTGGTTCACACACTCCCTTAGAAGCACATTCAGACCTGCAAGACTATCTTAATATAGCTTTATAATAAAAGTGGCACTAATCCAGATGATGATATTGGTTTACTAGTCTGATCTGTCTTGAAGGGCTGACAATTATACACTGAACTGCTATTCCATGGCTTTTTCAATAAACCTTGAAACGGAATTGTATGACTCACTTCAATCCAATACAGATGAGAGACCGAAGCTTTACATCCATCTGAGCATGTGCAGCATCATGTGACATATTCACAGACTGTACTGCCTTCCAGAAAAAGAAAAAGAAGATATGTGGAATTCCTCCCTTTGATAACAAAAAATATCAAAACTTCACATTCTCAATTTTGGGCCTCTGGAGGCAACTGGGATGATTAAATTTTAAAATGATATCCACTGACATTGACAATACCAGTGGTTTTTCAGTCTAATAGGAAAATAGATTTTTGACACTCATATAAGCCTATTTAGGATTTTCTCCGTGTCTATTTTAGGGCTCAAACTGTACACTCACTCGATAAAGAAGTTCTTCTGGAGTAAGCACTTTTCCATCTTCATCTAACCTAAAACAGTAAAGTAATTTGCTTTATGTATTTGTTATGCCAAAGCAATAGGCCTAGTGCCATTTCTAACCAATAGTATTTTTTTCTTAAATAAAGTTTCAATAGACCTTGCAATTTCCATCATACATGACTCTGCTTCAGACACTTATAGAAGTTGTCGTATTTTGATGTGGGTAGGAGATAAAATAGAGGATTAAAAAGGAACCATTTTGTTCCACAAAAAAAACTGAAATCCATAACTAGGACCATGATGATCTTTTACATTTTCAAAAATAACATTTAGATGTCCAATGCTGAAGTCTGCTCCCAGATAAAGATGATTTTCTACAATCTAAAAAGGGATTTTATAAAGACAGTCACATTCACTGGCAATTTATAGGCAAAGTCCAACACCTTAAAATAGCATTAACAAAATGCAAGAAGTTAAAAAAGCCAACATTTTGTAATGCAATTTAAAAAAAAAATCTTAGGTGTTTGGGTTTAATTAATTAAGAGAATTGTCTGTTTAAGGAATTTATGCTGCAATGTTCTGTTCCACAATTTATTAGGCCAGAGTCTTATGAAAATATTACAAGAAAAACCTGGATAAATATAGAACATTTCAGTGAGGAGAAACTTTACCTGTAGGTTTTGCAGAGAACAAGACGAGAATACACAGAGTCAAAATCTCGCTCTACCTCACGCCCAGCAGCCTAGAGATGAGAACCCCCACACACACGTTAGCTTTATTTTAAATCTTGTTGGTTTTATTTCTCTCACAGGTGGCTAATAATTTAATCTATATTCCACCCCACCAAATTAGCTACAAGTGGTCCCAAGTTTATTCAAATGCCTCCTTGCAGTCCAGTTATGCAAAGTTGATGTACTTGAGTACACAACACTCTCTTTTGTACTTGCCAGCTTACAGGAAGACATTGATTAATTACCACAATTGGGAAAGACAACTTGGTTTGTTAAGCAAAACAGTTGCTAAATGAAACCACAACTGTGCTTATGATCTTACTTCAGCTTTCCTTTTCTTTACAAACCTGCGGTCATAAATGGTTGCAATGTTATTTTCCCTCAACACTGCACTTGCAAATGGTCATTGTATGAGGAGGTCACTAAGCAAGGACTAGCAGTATTTTCAAAGATTCTGCCAATAGTAATTGCTCTCCTTACCTCTTCAATGAAGAGCCAGGGGTGACAAGCACCACCCAGCAGAGACGGTCTCTTCAGTCCCTGTTCAAATATAGCCTTGAGGGCCGGGCAGAGGGTCCCTCGAACCAAGTCCGTGATAGCTTCTGTAACTGAATCGTCTCCAGCAACAGAGTACTGAAAGAAATGAGATTTTAGTCTCTGAATCACCTGGAGGGAGCTCAGCCAAGGAAGTGATATTCATGATAAAGATTTGTTTAGTTCTCATTTGAGGAAAATAACGAAGCTCAAATTAACGTTCTTGGGATACATTATATGATGACCTAGCTCTCTGAAAAAGCCTCTAATGCTTGGAAAGTTGGAAGGAAAGAGAAAAAGACAAGCAGTGATGACTGCTTCATTGGAAAATCTGAGATTCCAGGTTAGGACTAGATTGCCACAAAGAAAATCTATATGGTCACTTGGGAGTTGAAAACAACTTCACGGCAAATAATCAATCAATCTGCCTTTTCTGTTCTGATGATTTGTGGATGGATTCCCATGCATTAAGTTTAGGTGTGACAATGCAGTGAAATCAAATGTATTGTCAGCAAGTTCTATCACCTGGCTAAGCTTGCCTTCAGATGTTCAGGGTGCTCCATTACTGGAGGCTTTTAAGAAGAGACTGGACAGCCACTTTCCTGGAATGTTACACTATACCACTGGCATAGGGTCTCCTCTTTGAGCATGGGGTTGGACTAGAAGACCTTCAAGGCCCCTTCCAACTATGTTATTCGGTTAAGAGGATGGGTGAAGCTGCTACAGTATTTCTAAATAATTTCCTACTATTTGCCTTTTCACTTGCTTTTCTTAAAATATTTCTTACAAATTTTGAATTAGCTCTTATAGTATTTTTAATTAATTCCCTGGTTGTCTTACATTTTGAATACCTTTGATTTGCATTTGGACCAAAATATAATAGAATGTGTTGACCCTAGAGACTGACCAAGATTCAGCCATAAGATATGTAGATTACCTCTTTGCTTCGTTCATCCAGGATCTCTACAAATTTTGCAGGAAACCAACCTATTTTTTAAAAAAGAGGTAAAAATATAAAACTTCAGCTAGTTAACCTGTAAATTAAAAAAAAAAAACACTTTGGAAGTCCCATTTTCACTCACCTCTCAAGCCATTCAGCTCACCCACCCAACAGTGTTCATCTTTCTGTGATATAATCTACAGAAATGGAAAGGAAAAATAATAATTACACAGAGAAAAAGACAGAAAAAATGGCAAATAAGAAGAGGAAATGAAAGGTGAAGGGAATTCAAGTGTATCTGTCATGATTTGGGCACAACTTTGCTGTTTAATTGTAAAAGACCATAAAGAAGAGAATAACTCATTTATATTCAGTCACCCTTTTCTCTTTAAATTCTCCATGGTACTCTAGAACAAAGAGTTTCAGGAAAAATGAAAATGGCAGATTCTGAGATTCATGTCTATGTGTCTATGGATTCCTAATTTGTTTAAAACTGGGAAGCTGGATCATTCTAGACCAAGCCAAGTCCAAAAATGCTAGAGAATTTCTAGAAGCTGTCACTCTGACAAATTAGTCATCAATAGACACATAAACATAATCACATATTGTGGAAAAGAGACAAGCCTACAAAAGATCAAAACACTTCCCCACCAGCAATCAACACCCAGATGAGTATAGATTAACTCCAAGATTAATATCAGACCAACAATCAAAAAGTAA
Source organism: Notechis scutatus (assembly GCF_049901735.1). Classification (NCBI taxonomy): domain Eukaryota; kingdom Metazoa; phylum Chordata; class Lepidosauria; order Squamata; family Elapidae; genus Notechis; species Notechis scutatus. The sequence continues at coordinate 51,770,814 of NC_142014.1, forward strand.
ACAATAGCCCAATCAAGGAACTGCCAAACAAGCTAATAGTAAACAGCCCAACCAAAGAACCCGTGAGACCACCCCCACCAACACTGACAGGGCAAACTACTAGAATATAAACTGAGAGCAAACCCCTGATACCTAGTTTGGGTAATGAAATTTCTGCAAGAAAATAACCAAGCTCAGAGAGTTACCAAGGACCTCCCCATTTATGTAAATATGTAATTATGATTTTGGTTTTTTTTCAGTTATTGTTTTGTCTAGAACAAATAAAACAAATAAAAACAAATTCAGTATATCTGTTGTTCCCTAATCATATAATATTATAGTAATATTTCCTCTCAATTTCCCTCTGTCTAAGGTCTTATTATGTTGGTCCTGCCCATCATACCGTGATGATATCATTCTTGCGGAAGCCTAGTTCATCATCATCATGACGCTCAAAATCCAACAATGCCTTGGCACGTCGCCGCTGATTACGGGAACACGCAACATAGCTTTCATGGTCTCGCTGGCTTTCCACTTTTGGTGTGGGGTAGCGGGCAATTTGTAACGGGGAAAGAGGGAGGGGGGGAGGAAGGAGGGAGGGGGAGAAGGAGAAGGGAAAAAAAAAAGAAAAAAAAAAGAAAAAAAATAAGAGTAAGTGGAAAAAAAAAAAAAAAAAAAAAAAAAAAAAATTGGTATAATCTGGAGTCAAGTCCTGGAAAGCAGGGTGGACAGCAGTAAGCTATATTCTTCTCTAATACTATACAAATCTATTTGTATTGATGTGCTATCAAGTTGATGTCATCTCTTAGTGATCACATAGGATAAATTTTCTCCATGACAATCATAGAAACCCATGCCTCCCCTTAAATTGGAAACATCAATGTATCTATGTTATCAACAGAATATATAGGTGTGTCTATGAGGATAACTTCACACTCACTATGCTGCAACTCTTGGGATCCACACACTGGAAATGCTGAGCCACTTGTAGGATGGCCTCACGCAAGTCTTCAACTAGCTCTGTTTGCTTAATATTTTTGGCTTTCAGTGCCTCCACATCATCTTCTCCTAGAAGTAAGAAACAATTTATCTGAAGCTGCAAACTTGGTTTACTACAGGTACTGACAAAATTTCAAATGTACATCATTTCATTTACTGTAAATCAGAAACAACTGCTAAGTTGTACAGTCAGTAGTATTAGATCGACTCATGTTTTTATATGAGTTAAATATATATTTAGCTTGCCCAAAATTCTACAATCTCAAGGTGAATTACCATCCATACAATATGTATGATAAAACAATAAAGTGAGACAAAAATAAGCAAACTTTTAGATTAATTGAACAAGTCATAGCCACAATACAATAACAGAGGCACATATTTTTATAAGGGAAATTATGGTATGACCTGACTGCTGCAGTTGTTAGATGTCAGATACAGGTATAAAAACTTCATTTTTATCTTGCACTGAAAAGGAAACCATTCTGATAACTATCTGTAATTCCAAAGTTGAGATACCACAACAGAAAAGAGTTCATTCCTTGTAGATGATCTCTTCAATTCTGGGATGCTGAAACCTTTTCGGCTGGGATCCTGAAAAGAGATCTATCTGCAGAGCTTTGTATTTGAGAAGGTACCTATTGGGGGAGGTGTTTCTTCAAGTATCAAGGTCCTAACCATTTAGGAGCTCAAATGTATTATTGAAACTCTAAGTTCTCATGTTCTGCATTAGCTGCAACTTCTGAGCTGCCTTTAAGGACGGACTCACTGAGAAGCAGTATTCTGCTTAACCTAGCTAAAAGCAAATACATGGTTTGGCAAAAAATGTACAAAGACACTAGCAACTTCCAACTGTGGTATTCTTTCCAGGGAATTAAATATTTTATTATGTAATTTTTTATTACCAAAAAGGAGTGATGTGATTCCAGACTTCCTACGCTGTGTTCTGCGTCGCACAATCTGAGTGAAATGGAAAAGCAATGCATAAAAAGGGAGAAAAGTAATTAAAAATCTTTACTGAGCAATTGCACTTTGTTTAGAATTGTAAGGTATATTTTGAAAATTATGTTCAAGAAATGGAAATGACAAAAGAGATACAGAGTTGAAATAGGGGTAGCACATTTGAGGAGCCTGGCAGCATTTCTTCACAGAGCATATAAAGTCCACCTTCATTACTATTAAAGACAATGGAAGCCAAGGTCAAGGATATTTTGAACTTATGTAGCACGTAAGGTTTAAAAACATACCTTTGATAAGTTTACAGCAGCCCCAGGGCTGAGCAGCTGCCCTTGGTCTGCAATGAGGTAAGCGAGGTGCTTGCAACGCTGAGTTTCTACTACTATATCTGTCAGTGAGCCAGCCACACGTACGGCTTCCTGTAGGAGCACATCTGGATCTTCAATCTGAGATGGGATATCCGAGAGGGTGTTGAAGATAGATGCAGAGTTCTCAGACTGGGTGAGTTCATCTTCCTGTGTTAACATGGACAAGTTATTCTGTAGGATACAGGTAAATCATCCTGTAGAATATTTTTGCTTCCATTTGCTGTACTTAATCCTTAATCCAGTGGGGAAGGGCTAGGTAGTTCAAAGCAAGATAAAATCAGTCACGGCTTCCCTTGCTCATTTCATATTGGCTAACCAATGATGCCTAGAGCAGATGCTTGATAAAGATATACTAGTCTGGGTGCCAAACATTCAAATCTTGGAAGCAGTTGTATTGCCTTATTAATGCTGTTACTCGCAGGAATTTGGGAACTACTTCTCACAAACTCAGGCTAAGCTTATGTTCATGAACAAATAGATGATTGTTTTAGGTAGATTTTAAGAGCTCTTATTTCCGGGAACTGATTTTAGATGACAGTTGATGGAAAGTAATTTCTCACTAACACCCAGATTTTCTGTACAAGTGATATACAACAGCCACTCTGGACAAGTTACAGGTAGTCATTGATTTATTATCACAATTGAGCCCAAAATTTCCATTGCTAAGCAAGGCAGTTGTTAAGTGAGTTTTGCCCCACTTTGCCACCTTTTTGCCAGAGTTGTTAAGTGAATCACAGAGTCATTAAGTGAACCCAGCTTCCCCCACTGACTTTGATTGTCAGAAGCCAGCTGGGAAAGTTACAAATGGTGATCACATGATCCCAGGATAGTCAACTGTCATAAATAAATGTTCGTTACCAAGCGCCTGAATTTAACCACATAACCATGGGGATAGCTCCAGCATCCTAAGCCTGATAACTGGTTGCAAGTCACTTTTTCAGTGCTGATGTAACTTTGAATGGCCACTAAACAAATGGTTGTTATTCAAGGACTACCTCAAAAATGAAGTTTATACAGAACAAAATATAGGCTCTTTCTGTCTGCAGACTGCCCTGATAACTGGTTGCAAGTCACTTTTTCAGTGCTGATGTAACTTGAATGGCCACTAAACAAATGGTTGTAATTCAAGGACTACCTCAAAAATGAAGTTTATACAGAACAAAATATAGGCTCTTTCTGTCTGCAGACTGCCTGCATCTAACTTGGAATAAGCCTTGTTGCAGTCAACAGATTATCATAAATGCCCCCAAAAGCAAAAGTAGTTGTATTGATCAAGAGAAGAAAAATTCAAAACCTAATTTTGGGTAATATCTTTACCAGAATAACTCAAGGTTACAAAATAACACATAAAAATGATCTGTTTCACTAATCCATTAATGTTGAATAGGCATCTGTCTACTTGTCTGCACCATCAATGCATTCAAGATAAACCAAGATAACAACATACTTCTGTAATTCTGGTGTTAGAAATGTGCATTTACTGGTTTTTCTAGCTCTATCTAGAAATACACATATGTAAATAGTATTTAATGTCATTTATAAAATAGGCTAGTAGCATTATTACAGAAGGCTGAAAAGATAAATATTAAGGCAATGGAGATGTTGAGAATACAAAAATTACCTGAGTGTTAAGTGAGCAAAATATGATAACTTTTCATTCTTTTTATTCTTTCCTGAAGAATAAAAGATCCTCGGTATGGTAAGAAATCTTGAATTCTAGCCACCCCACATAGTATGCCCATTCCATCCATGAGCGAAAGAAAAAGTGGAAGTTAAGAAATTTTATAAAACGTTAGTTACCTTCAAACTGAGCATACCCAGTGTAACCTGAAAGAGAACAATGGAGCCTTGGTAGAAGAAATAGTCCCAGATACGCAGCAACAGCTTGATATGCACCACACTAGCAAATGATGTAAGAAACCAATGTAGGGTAATGAGGGAAAGCTCTGTGAATAGAAATAAACATATAACATCTGTTTATCTGTCAACTGCATGCTTGCTCTTTTCATTTCCAACATAAACAAGAGCATTAACATTACTGCTTTAAGCAACGTAGAAAAAAATACACTGTATTAGTCCAGGGGAGACCTAATGCAGTTGCCACAGAGAAGAGGGGGTCAAACTGAAGGCCAGAGAAGGAATATTGGATGGAAATTGAACAAGGAGAGATTCAACCTGGAAATAAGGAGAAATGTTCTGAAAGTGAGAGCAATCAACCAATGGAATAGCTTGCCTTCAGAAGTTGTGGGAGCTTCATCACTGGAAGCAGGGGTGGGATTCAACTGGTGTTACTACTAGTTCGGTGATTACGTTCCAGAGTTGGCCCCTTCCAACTCTGTTAACCTGTATCTATCTATACTATTGGCAGCAACTAAACACATTATTTTTTCATAGATGAATGTTCAAAATCAGAAACATTCTTGAATTCACAGACACATATTTACAGAAGTGAGTTGTATGGAAATAATTTCTGGCCTATATTATTAGCACTGTTATCAATGTTCAGTATGCTGTTATTCCCAGAACTGAACATTAAACTCTTAAATTGAACTGAAGGCTTCTTTAAAAATGGAATTACCTGTTTATAGGAAGAATGTAAATTAGCAAATGAACTCTATATACATGAGAAACAGTATTAGGAATTGATTTAAAACAAATCATGTATTTCTGCTTTGACTTATGGGTCTCCAAGATTTTGGGCAGAATCTTTCCAGATATGTTTTTAAAAATTGACAATGTGTCATGCTAAAGGTTGAATTGGATGCTCTCCCATTAACAAATGATTATTCCTCCATTAAACTGCCACTGAGTTTATTACAACTGCCCCACTTTAAACTCTCAAAATCTTGTTTACTCAGCATGTATCCATCTCATCAAACTAAAAAAATTACCAGACAAAAGGTCCTTACCAATGTCATGTTCCTGAAGAAGTTTGTCCAGCTGTGGCAGGTACTGCACAATGAGATGACGCAGGACGCGTTGATCAGTCTGGACTCCCATTAAGGTGGTACTGAAGTAGGAGGCTGGCACCATATCTTCAATGATAGCACACATCATCCAAAAGGCATCTTCCTCTTCTAAGAAGAGAAGCAAGGAAGCCACTACCTAGCATAAAGGAAGAGAAGATCTAACAGTAAGCATTAAGGCACTTGTTATCACAAAAAGGAATTCTTTCTGCTTAAAAGAATACCATTTCAGTACAAGACAGCCTTATATGTTCAATGACAGAATAGAAAGGACGCATTTGAAAATTAGAATTCTAATAATTTTGCCTCCTGTATCTTGGAGGCTTGAACAGATTAGTTGTGATATTAGGTTGGGATTTCCAAACCTGGGATATGGAGGGAGAGGGAGAAGGAGAGATTTTTTTCTCATAAGTATGGTTCCACAACTCTGTGCCACAATCTCAATGTGATTAAGTTGGCAGGTGTCGCTAAATGGAAGCCCACATATTATCTAAATAGCAAATTCAAAATCTAATTAAATATAGAGTGCATTTAAGAAAAATTGGTTCAAAATTTGATTCTCTGTAATTTTTTATATCCTGTACATAATCTATTTCAACTTTTCCCCTCAGGACGCCACTGTAGAGCACTGCATGCCAAAAAACTAGACACCAAGACATTTTTCCCCGTGTCATCAATCTGTTGAACATTTAATTCCCACAGCACTGTCTCATTTCTCATCTTTTCTTATCTTTCCTATTACCTTCACCTATCGGTTTCTTATGATTTATCAATTGTTGCTTGTAACTTATAATTAATGGTTATAGCTAGATTTATGATCTATGACCTATTATTTGCTGTTTATATGTCACTGTAAGCTTATGCACTGGAGACAAATTCCTTGTGTGTCCAATCACACTTGGCTAATAAAGAATTCTATTCCATTCTATCCTATCCTATTCTCTATTTTCTACAATTAGTTCAAGAGCTGTATTGAGAGTGAATTTGTTCCTCACTTTTCTGTTAACAGATCCTTACAAGAAAATGGCCATAAAGCAAATACATTTCATAATGAAAAATAATATTTTACCATGCCAGTGCCTTGACAGTACCCGATTTCAGGATATAACCACGCCAAACCACGTAAAATTCTGCGTAACCTTGGTACTCCAATACTATTCATGTTGGAGAAACAGGCGTTGCTGGGCATAGTGCGGAGTAAATCCTTTTCAATCTGAGAAATATCAAAAATCAAAGATGAGCACTTAGTGACAGTTGAGCTTTTCTCTATAAAGGTAAAGTCAGGATTCCGGCAGTGGCCCTAATTAAATCATGAGCTTAGAGCCAAGCTTCAAAAACTCCAGAGGATTTATTAGGGGCTAACATGTCAGTATGTCCTGTGTGAAGCCAATTCTGATACATGTAATTTACTGTCACCCTTGACCCTGGTTTTCCCCCACCCCTCTGGGTGTATTATAATTCATATTCTCCAAGGAAACATGTCCATAGCCAAGAGTCATCAATCATGTTCTCCAATTAGAGATTTGCATGGCAGAAACTCCAGTGGCTTAGTTATAATCTTTACAAGATATTAATGGAATGCACTTTCGATTCCAAACTGCTGCACTGGTCTTTCAAACTTCTTCCCCCCCTCCTTCTGTTGGCAACTAAAAACGGGCATAGAAATGTTTTATGAGTTGACAGGTAAATCTGCTGGCAAATGCTTTCCATTCATTCCTGGAAAGATGATTGAGCCTACCTTTTAAAGCCTGAAATAGGTAACATTTTAAATATTTTTAATGCTGAGGACTAAGAATTACATAAAGATAAATATGGCAGGGTACTGGGAGGGGGAGTAGTTGAAGAAGTTTTTTGATTTGTTTTTAATTGTATTTTTAATTGTATGCCTATTTAAACTATACTGGCAATTTTCAGCAATCATGGTCAGAAAAGCTCAAAGAACTATGCAAAGGAAGCTTGGGGATTGACATGGTTTAAGCCCTTGCTCTGTGTAAGAACAGAGTTGTTACTGATTTAATTTCCCAAAGCATTAACACTGAAAAGTACTGACCTGTTTAGCAGCAATCGTTTCATCATTGGAGCTGTTTTTTACAATTTCTCGGTAAGACATTTCTGAATTTCTCTTTTTCAGTAGAGCACCCGACAGTCTCATCCACAGCTGGGGAGAAATTGTGGAAAAAGAGTTAAATGTAGTCAGAGATTCTTACAGGCAAGCTTTCTTTCTTGAATAGTCTTACCTGGGGCCTCATACTGTGAGGAATGCCGGCCAAAACCAAGGAATGTAGCTTGTCTGAATGTGGAAGTGAGACTTCAATCTTATCCCACGTGAGGTCTCCCACATCATGATTGTGTGTGAACTCCAGATGGGCTTGCCATTTCAGTCTCTGCTGTGGCTCTTCAATCAGCGAGTTCCCCAAAAGTTTGCTGGGTGGCTCTGTACTATCTATAGTATATCCAAACCGGGGGGGTAGGGGGGGAGAAATAACACCAGAAAAATAAACAAGTCTCTAAATATTTGGGTATTCAAAAAGATAATTGGAGAACAAGTTACTGAGCTTTGGTGTGGAGATAATTCCTAATTCACAATTGTAGGAATCAAGGATGTAGACATTCAAAAGCAAAAAACTGTGAGCTGTCTCTAATAAAGCCTACATACATCCATGAATTCAAATGAAAGAAGGAAAAGAAAATGTAGATACTGAATCAGATTAATCTGATCTCCCCCCCACAAAAAAAAAAAAAATCATTTGTAGGAGAAATCCCGAATGTGCTTGAAGAAGTTGTATCTCCGATACTTTTTTTTTAGCTGTTACTTGCATGCATTTCAAACAAAATTCATGCATACATATGTATGCTCTCACAACTAACAAGATCCCAAATTCATAATTATCGTAGTTAAAAATGGCATTTTTCTTCTTCACACTCAAAGTCATTTTAAAGTACAGTCCTAAACAAGAAATGACATAAGACTTATTTATTTTATATCTATTTGTCTGACATATCCTTTTCATTGATATTCTTTCAAAATATCAAATAAAAAGAATAAAATTAAAGAAATGAAATACTGTTAATGGGAATTAAAAATTTCTAAATGAGAAACTGAGAGGGATCTCATCACAAATCAAGCCTTTCAGAAATGAAGAACTTGCCTTCTTTGCCAACTCGGAAACCAAATTCATCATATCGAATCTCTGGCTGTTCAACAGATTCTTCTTTCTGGAAAATAAAAGAACAGAAATGCTATTTATCACTTAATGCAATGGTCAAATGCAATATTTTTTACACATTGTTGATATCCAAAATGAACAATGACTGTTGTCAAATGTCTTCTCCAACCTGGTTTCCTCTTTCTTAATCATCAGCCAACAAACCGTAAGAGTACAAAGGGTATTTGTTAGGGATACACCCTAACAGAATTTGCACGGCAGTCAGGCAGGCAGGCAAATATGTGAGATAAACGTTTTTGTAGCTTACACTCAGTAAAACAGATACACTGTGCTAGTTAAATAGTTTATTCCAGTAAGAGTTTTATCATAGTCAAACAGTCCATATATCATTCACTAGTTCAGTCCGTTCGGGGATTATTCAGTTGCAAAGTCCAGTGTCGAAAAAGGGGTTAGTAAACTTACAAATATCAGTCCAGTAATATATATCCTCGCAGTAGAGATATAAAGAAGTCAAACCTCCTTTCTTCCTTCGACGTTCAAAAACTCAGCAGCAGGGAACACGCAGTTAGCAAACCATCAATCCAGCATAGTTAGCAATCCAGCAGGTTCTCTTGCTCCCTCTTATGGCAGTTTTACCACCGCACCCAAAATTACATGCTTTGCAGTTTAAAGTGACACACACTTAAACTTACTATCATAGTTTATATATATTATTTTACCCAAACTACGTTAGGTAACCTTGTTATTCCTAACAGTATTCCTCCACATTGCATTGTTTTCTCTTAAGATGGATAAATCAAGAATTTGAAGGAAATTTCTATCACAATTGTTCTTCCCCTGCTCCAAACCTACCATCTTTTCCTTGGCCAAGTTCTATAGATATCAATTCTATGTTGCTGGTTTTTTTCCATGTGTGGTGTGTATACATCTTTACGGTTGTTTATCACAACCATTCTCCCATCCTAGCAATCATCATTTATTTGATTTATATACTATTTAATTCATCAAAGTAGTAAGGCTGTAGTGTGAGCTATTACTACTGTATTGTATTACAATTATCCCAATTTCATTAAGAGGGGGAAAAATCAACTGTCAAATCATATTTAATTTAAAATAGATTAACTTCCTGACTTAATACAAATGGACTCATGACATCCTTTAGACCAGGAGTGTCAAAATCATGTCGTCACAGCGGTGTCATGTGATGTATTGGGACTTTTCCCCCTTTGCTTAACTGGGTGTGGCCAGCGCATGATGTATCCAACCCGCAGGCCAGGAGTTTGACAGCCCTGCTTTAGACATTCATATGCATAGCTATGTATAAGATAATTGGAATACCGGTAGATTATCATTGCCACTCACCCCACAAAGTATTTTTACAAGAATGTATGTACATTTTAAATATAAGGGAAGTCTGTATTTTACACTTTCTATGTACTCATATGTAAGACATGATTTTAAAAGGCAATTAAGCAGTTACTGAACATTTACTTTTTTTTCTTAGCTTTAAGTAAGATGTATGCCATTTTTCCTCCATTATAATTTACTCGTTGTCTGTTTAGAAATATTTTTGTACAGATATGAGTTCATAGTAATATGACAATGCCAGTAATTAAATGTGCATGTGCTTTAAACGAGCCTAGTATTTAAGCACTTTCCTGATAGCTATAAACAAGGAATTTGTGTATGCAGGCAGCTGCACTGAACCCTATATAGGATAGTGAACAGAATGGTGCTTCCTCTCTGCCAAGGGTGAAAAACCAGATGATAATGAGGAGAGTCAGGGTGAGGTTTGGCATTCAGCATAGAAAGGCAGAATGGTGTTGCATGAGCAAAAGAGTTCTTCATTTACTGCAAAAAGGTTAGTAACAGTGTGAATTGATTTGCAAGATTACTAAGCATTCTTATACCAGTCTTTTACTCCGTCATAATCATTACTTGATATAAATTATTCTTGCAAAAGAAAAATAAGGACAAAACAGATTTTCACTTTGCGATCTATGTACCTGAGCATATTTTGCCAAAATCTCTTGAGGCCATATGCTGGGTGTGAGAGCAGAGAAGGGTCCACCAGTGGAGGGAGTATAGCTTCCTATATGCAAAAAGAATAAGCATATTACAGAAATGACCATAAACATTATGTGAGGATAGCCAATATTAAGATAAAGATATTTCAATGCAGGTTCAGTTCCTCATGAGTACATGGACCTACCCATTTCTTCAAAGCTGTATGGAAATAGTGGCTCACTGCCTTCTCTGGGATTTTTAAAAAATGTTCAACTAATGGTTTGTCCAACCTACAACTATAGAATTCTTCTTGCCTTTCTATCCAACTACTAACCAGACCTAATTCAGAAAATCTCCAATCTAGGCAAGATAAGCTAGATGTTACTGCCTGCTGTGTATTATAATTCTAAACCACATCCAATTATGCAACTAATATTCTTAATTTCTCTGATATTGTTGTTTTTGTACTAAAAATCAGTATAAAAACACTTTGTAGAAAGCAAAGATATGGAAATCATATCTAACATAATTATGCCAAAGAAAAGCTCAACGAGTGCTTTATTTTCTATATGCCAGTATTTTATATATCGACTTTGAAAATCAGTTTATATATGTAATTATCACATTATTACTTATTGTATGGCACATTCACATCACATTTTGATTAAAAAGCACAAGAGATAAAAATATAAAATAGGAAATATAAGATCTAAAATATTTTAAACGTATATCTAGATTACAGATATAATGTTTTGCTTTATTTGTCACAGTCAGGAAGTCTCCATGATTTTGGGCCCCACAGTCGCAATTGGTATTTTGCCTCACTTATAGGGAGCATCAGCCCATCTACCATGGCCAATGCAAATTCAGTTCAGTGTTGTCCATATTGGTCAAATCCAGGTGGTTTTCTTGATATGCAAAGCAAGTTTTGACACTGTGGGGGGCAATTTTCTATCCAGTGCTGTTTCTGCATATTATGTATGTCAAAATCATCTGTATTAAATATTTACATTGGAAAAATATAATAAAAGAAGTTTGAGAACTTCAACCAACTATACAATTTAATCTCTAGATGAACTTTACTAAATAAAAAAGTAGTCTTTGAGTTAAACTTGTGGTTTCATGATCTTGTCTGGGCTTGGAAATTAAATAGATTTGGATCTAGTTACTACTTGAATGGAAAACATGAATGAACCAGCACTGAAGGCTAAACTGGGATATCAAAAAATATTCTGGAAGAAGACATAAAAAAATTCTATATCCATACCTGAAATACATTTCAGAAAAAAAAATTGGAAAGATAGATCAGGTGAGGAAACATGAAAGAAGCATTTGAAAAAGACAAATTCTCGCTCAGCTGCTCTTAAATATAACAAATATTCTATATGCATTAGAATCAAATTGTAGTTGACATACTAATGTAATGTATAGATAATGGTAAAGACTATTCAACCCAAGCTTTACATCTGGTGATTTTATGGACACATCCACACAGTTTTCTTAGAAATAGTATGAAAATGGTTTATTTCTATCCTCTCCCAGGATGTTTTTATGAACTTCTAGGCAAGCCTGCAACCTTGGTATTCCTTGGAACTCTCCCATTCAAGTACTAACCAGGCCTGAGGCTGTTTAGTTTCTGAACCCAAACAAGGTAAAAGCATCAGTGAGAACACATTAAATCAAGCACCACAACTCCTGTCAAATTAACATGAATTACAAATTATAAAAATAAATCCAAAACTAATAGGCTGACACGGCATTCTCCATTGTTGAGAATTTAATTTTGCAAGTTATAATTTACTATTCAGAGCCAATGAACAGTTTCAGCAATTGTGGTTTGAGAATGGAAACACAAAATATTACAGGAATCTCAACTGATTTATAAAAAATGGCTGAAATAACATGTGAAATTGGTTTAACCTGAAACATAATTATTATTCCAGAAAGTGGTTTAGGAAAGAGATATAGAAAATTACTCCAATAAAGATAATGCCAATACTTATCAAGCTTTGAAAAGATAATGTATTTTCTTTCTTTATTAATTCTTTAAATGATTATTTATTTATTAGTTTTTTGAATGTTATGCTTCAAGGTAAAGTGAAGACAAGTGAAAAATAGATCCGGGGTTCATTACAATCATATGTATCCAATGTTATAAGCAAAATATAATAGCAAAGATAGCAAAAATTACTCTCTCATAGAACAATTATCAGGAAGGAGTATATTAAAAGGCAGTGCTAAAATGTAAAACTTTTTATAATAGTCAAAACGTTTTATAATAGTCTCAATGCTTGGATTTAAATAATCACAAATGCTCAATGTTCATAAAGAGCTTACCTGACATTATTATGGAGGAATATAGTCAATGAGGATTCTTAGACTCTGCAGAAAATCATTACTGTTGCAAAATAGAGAGATAATATGGAAAGAGCAAATTAATTCCTAGAGCCAAGCAGTCATAACTTCAGTTAACTTCTAGAGGCACTACTAAAATTACATTAAATTTCTAACTCCAACACATACTTTCTCCATATGCTACAAGACCAAATATTATTTTTATCTGGCAAGTGTTGAATTCATATCCTGATTCTTGTGCGAATCCTGCCAATATAGCCAAGTAGTTCTAGTTATATTCAAATTGATACATTTAAAAAAATAATTGCAGCTAGTTGGGTGTAGTAATTAAGGCACCAAGCTAGAAACTAGGAAACTGTGTTCTAGTCTCACCTCAAGCACAAAGCCAGTTGGGTGACTACTGCTAGTCACTTTCTCTCAGCCCTGGAAAGAAGACAATACCACATCGCTCTGAAAAACCTTTTCATGAAAACTGCAGGGATTTGTCCAGGCAGTCTCCAAAAATCGGACATGATTGAACAGAAGTTTTAAAAAATTATAAGGAGATTAACATAGTAATATATTTCTTTAAAATATCCTTATTTATGCAACACAATATTAACCAGTTAAATAAGCATAATATAGTGTAAAATTAGAATTGTAAACCTTGTTTGATCATTCATAAAAGATCATTCATAAAAGTATAAGCATATACACATTTTGAAGTTCTTTAAATCACTTATGTCCTGCCTAATTCAATAGGTTCCAGGAAGCTGACAGTAAAAAAAACCCTAAGCAGCAAAGAAGTTACTTAAAAGTTGTTTTTGCCCCAACACTACACAACTTCAATCTTATCAATGTCATCAGAGTAATTCTAATCTATTTTTTAAAAATGCATCTAATTAAACATATGTACATTAGAAATGTCTGCCAACAAGAAGTTTGAAAGAATGCAAATGAAAATAGATAATTGGGTACCACTTCAGTGGGAAAATAGTGTTCTTTGCACCTTGGCATATAGTCATGCTGGCCATATGACCACAGAAATGTCTTTGGACAACGCTGGCTTCCTGCACTAAGAAATGGAGATGAACACACACACACAACACACACACACACACGAGTTGGAAACAACTGGACAGGGAAAACTTTACATTAGAGAATTAAAACAGCTGATACCGGTACAAGAAAAAAATTGAGGCCAGCAAGAACAATGTAATCTGATATGTGAAATGTATATATGGAATTGGAAAAGGTAGGATTGTACCTAGTTGAATTTTGTTAATGAAGGAAGTGTTAAGATCATGCCTGGTATCTATATTTAACTCATCTGCAAAAGTAAAGAGAACCACTTTTGAGCAAATATTAACTTGAGAAATTAATGGCATTTATGGAAAAATAATATACAATATCCCAATCCAATAAACACTTGACTGGTAAATCAAAATTCTATCTGCAGCTTAAAAAGTATACATTAATTACAGCAACAACAACGATCCTATATATTTTGGAATATGCAATATGCAACCTCCAAAGTTAAGGATATAATTCTAGGAAACCTCTGAAACTCATTTCCAAATTGTACATTTCAATGCGCAAAAGGGGAAATTATTAAAAATATGATTGGAAAGCAGTTATCATCCAAAGTTCAAAAAAAGGGGGGAGGTGTTGTTATTAGTGAAACAAAGGTAGTACACATTGAAAATCTTCTTTACATCATTTAAAAAATTTCTGTAGCAGTATTAGGCCACACAAATATTTTTCATGTTATTAAAAAAGATTTTCTCTGAATGCTTTCTTTCACTAATCTATATTTTTCCATATTAGTAACACACCAAAAATATAACTTTAGAAATAAAAGTGAAAAGTCACCAACTACTTCACAATGAACAGATGGCCTTTTTGGAAGTGAGAGTAGATAATGTGAAATAGAAAGAAAGCGAAGAAGTGTGGGAGGGATGTAGACAATTACCAAAACAGTATAGGTAGTCCTCAACTAACTGTGTTGCTAAGTGAGACAGTTGTTAAATGAATTGTGCCCCGTTTTATTATTTTTCTTGCCACAGTTGTTAAGTGAATCATTGTAGTTGTTAAGTTAGTAACATGGTTCTTAAGTGAATCTGGCTTCCCCATTGATTTTTGCTTGTCAGAAAGTTGCAAAATGGGATCATGGCAGTCCAGGACACTGCAACTGCCATAAATATGAGCCAGTTGCCAAGCACCTGAATTTTGGACACGTGATCATGGTGATGCTGTCATGGTCATAAGTGTGAAAAACAGTCATAAGTCACTTTTTTCAATGTCGTAACTAAATGAATGGTTGTAAGTCGAGGACTACATGTATGCAACCAGCACTGAATGTTTTAAACAAGTGAGTCAGAAAATTGCAGTGAGATCTATGAGTCACTAAATGGAACAAAAAGTAAAAATTTTCTGTAAACATAAATTCCTACTTGATTAAAGAGAAACCAATATTTTTCACAAAATAAAAAGTGCTAGTGCTAACATATTGTAACCCGGTGCTACTTTGCCTTTTCTCAGTTTTTCTCTGCAATAAACAGATTATTTTAGGAGAATGCATCTTGGGTGAAATAATAGCTTTGATTTAAAAAAAATAAAATAAAATTGGGATTCCTACTAAGTAGGTGTAATTCTGACAAATTCTGAACCCCAAGCCTCAAGCAATAAGGAGAGGGGAATAACCCTGCAGAGAATATTGCATTTGAGAATAGTACCATTACATGAACTACGGGATGACTGTCTGCACAATAATATTGGTTCTACATTATGGGTGAGAGGGTATTTTGCAACTACTACTCCGTTATCCCTGTCCTCAAAACCTCAATTATTTGCTTTCATAGGGGTGGCATGATAGCAGTGTTCCAATATCTAAGGGGCTGCCACAAAGAAAAGGGGTTCAACCTATTCTCCAAAGCACCTGAAGGTAGAATAAGAAACAATGGATGGGAACTAACTAAGGAAAGAACCAACCTAGAAATAAAGGAGAAACTTCCTGATAGAAAAAAAAAAAACAATCACCAGGAACGGCTTGCCTTCAAAAGTTGTGGGTGCTCTATCACAGGGATCTCCAACCTTGGCAACTTTAAGCCTGGAGGACTTCAACTCCCAGAATTCCCCAGCCAGCAAAGCTGGCTGGGGAATTCTGGGAGTTGAAGTCCTCCAGGCTTAAAGTTGCCAAGGTTGGAGACCCCCGCATCACATGAGGTTTTTAAGAGATCTGACAACCATGTGTCTGAAATGGTGTAATTGCTGGACCAGAAGACCTGCAAGTTCCCTTCCAACTGTTATTTTATTCTCTATAAGATGGGTGAAAAGTCCGCCCCCCCCGGACAGTCTGTAAGCAAGAGCAGGTGCTTCCTGCATTAGCTTTGCTTCAGGGAAGAGCATCCCTCCCCTTGAAATACGCTGCTTCCTTCCCGTTTCCCTGCCCGCAGATCTTAACGCTGATGGACAGAGAGAGAGAGGGAGGGAGGGGAATGGATGGATGGATCAGGTCATTCATGAAACCTTGGGACCAGCCCGACCGACTTCCCAACCCCTCTTAGCTTCGCAAAACCTGTCCACCGTAGGATTTACCCATAGTTTTTTCCCCCCAACGATCTGGTTGGCCGATTCTTCGGTTTACTGTCCCGCTTCTCCTCCTCCGCTTGTCACAAGGAGGGAGACGTGGCCCTCGGTTAAGCTGCCCACCAACCTGCCCCGTGGCTCTGTCTCCACGGGCTCCATTTCCCTGCCCTCGCTACCTCCCAGCCTCCCTCGCTGCTGTTGCTGCTGTTGCTGAACGGTGCCGCTAAATAACATCCCCACGCAGCCTCCCCTCTCCCAGCGGACTCTTACCTCAGGACGCCCGGGAGGACTTGGCAGCCCACCCACTCCCCCCACCCCGTCCGTCTCGTCAGCACTAGCTAAATCACAACGCATGCGCGGAATCGAAGGATGGAGGAAGGAGCGGCCAGCAGAGAGCATGATGGGAAGCGTAGGTAGATGGGCGTTATCGCTAAGATCTTCACCTTAACAATAAAGAGAGCGTTTCAAGATTTCTCTTGACGTCATTTTCTCTTTTCTGTCGGACATTGAAGTGGTCGATGCTCATCAGAATCTTGCCCAACCCGGTGCCCGATTTCCATTGCCAAAGTGGTAGTGTTTGTGGGAATTATGGAAGATAATTCTAGTAGATCTCAAGCGTACTATCCTGCGATTTAGGGAGGAAAGGGGCTACGGATAATTATGATTTATTAGGGCTACCAAACCCCGACAAGGCACTCTATATCTGGCAGCGCTTAAGACAACCTGGCACAAATAGCCCACTGTTACCATAGCCTTAAAAAGAAACCCGATATTCCTGCGTTGTATAATAGGAAATAAATGACAACAGGTTTCAGTGTATACACGCAGTGCTTTTTTGATTCCCTAAAAAAGATTTAAATGGAATTAATCCGATTTCACTTTCAACTTTATTATCTCTCCACTTCTAAACATTTTATGAAGACAAAGTCTAAGACTAACACATTTTCCCAGCTCTTGTATGTTCTTATTTGTACCTTTATGGTACTTGGAGCAAGCTTTTTTGCCTCGTTTAATCATTTGATACGTAGACATACCCATCACACTATGTCTTTCTGGGTGAGAAACATTACAGGGCACGGAAAATAGGAAATAGATGATAAATTAGATAAATGGGTCAGTGATGGATAAAATAGCTAAAACTAGGTGATACCAACACCATTCAGTACTATTTTCCTTTGCTTGTTTCCTTGCAAACCATTTTGGTTCCATCCATTTACCACTTTAACCATTCACTTTTATTGTTTAGAATTATTTTTAAGATCTTTAAGCCATGACTTTTTTTTGCTCTTCCTCTTCCTGTATTTGCTTTTCCTTTATATATTTGCTTTGTAATTTGATCTTCATTCATTCTCCCTGTCACCAACTTCCAGTGTACTTATTTACCATCCTTCATATTCAATGTTTTTCAGAATACGTGAGATCAAATCTCTGACAGAGTTTTTATAACCTAAAATTTAATAAAAGGTGAAGTACACATTCAGACTCATTTTAACAAATAGAAATGTGTATTTGCACACCAATAACTATATGACAGCTGAAGCAGAAAAGCAAAGTTCCAGGCTATCATAGTTTTTCCATAGTTCTGAAGATATCTTGAAAAATTTGGAGATGCAAAGTCTACCTGAAGTGCGCTGATGAACTATCAATCTTCCAAAGCAGTCGGAAGCTTCTCCACCAGCAAGTAGGAGAAATTGAATCTATGCTTTTTCAAAGACTAAGAATTGTAATTTTATTTTTCTATTTCCTTGCTGGAACTGTCTTATTGTATACCTCAGCCATTCCCATTTTGTGGCTGAGGGGCTGAATAGATTATGTATCAAGAAACACTTGACAGGCTTCTTTGCCTGATAATTGCTAATGCAAAAATATTTGTGTTATTTTGGCCTGACTAGTTTGTAAACATCTGAAAGTTTATAATTACAACGTGAGCGCTAATTCATCTTCATGTGTCTCCAGAAGTCTGCAACATCATACTTTACAGTCCTATAGCAGAACCATCAAAGAATTCATGTTAAACTGATTTAATTCTTAAAAGTATTTTATTACTCTTTCAACACAAGGTCCCCATAAAACACTGATTCAAAGTGACAGTTCTATTTTCACATCCATTTTGCTCTGATAAGGGATCAATGCTGGTTTGACTTCTTCATTCAGGAACCTTGTCACCTGTTGTGAAGAAACAACAATCTAGTTTAAGACCCAATGAATTATAATCCTTTATAATTTGCCACGTTTTTATCACCATATAAAAACTATTTAGCTGTCACCACCCTGACATATGACTTTGTCTTATATATTCTATATGAGCATGTTTTAAAGCAGGGGTGTCAAACTGGCGGCCCGTGGATGCGTCACGTGCAGGTCACGCCCACCCAAGCTCTGCGAATGGGAAAACCTTGCAAAACATCATGTGATGGCAACATGACGCAGCAAGTTTGACACCCGTGTTTTAAAGTGTCCTGGAAGTTCAAGTGGTACAGAATTTTGCAATCCCACAACAGCTGAGCAACTCTGATGGAGCAACTTCATTGGCTGCTGGCTTATTTATACAGATACAGTTCAAACTCCTGGTTATAAAATAAATCTCTACAGTACTAAGCTTCAACAGTACTTAGAAGTAAGCTATTTGAAAGATACACAGATATCTTAAGATTTGAGTATCATTGGAGACATGGAAAAAATACAAATTGCAACTATTTTGGAGCTGCTTCAAAACTTGGAAAATTAACTTGTATTGTTTTTCTATCATTAGACAAAGACAATTTTATTCAGATAGGTTTCCTATGATAAATTGCTTTGGCTGCTGATTTGGATTTTAACTGGTTGGAGCAGTGTCTGCTTTCACTTAGCTGATGAGTTCTAATTATAGTTTAATGAGTTCTAATTATAGTTTAATTGTTTTTGAAAGTAACACTTTTTCAACTTTTAATTATGGTTCATTCTTAGTCCCTTATCTATTTTTGTTGAAAATTGAGAAATGATTTCAATATATAAAATTGTATAAACAAAAAGTGCCAACAATTTTCCTCATTGTTATTATATAATGCTTTATATAGAAAGTATGGACAGTTTTTGGTCTATAAATCTGTATTAAATCAGTATAACAACTAATTTAGAATAAAAAGTCCAGGATACATTAGGATAAAATGAAATATCAGTGGATTACCCAAGAATTTAAGAGAATGGCGGAGGAGATTTGGCTAAAAAAACCAACAGATTAGCATATCAATTTTAATAAGAGTAAATCTGAATTGGGACATAACAGTCATCAATTTAAAAAAACACTTTTTTCAGGAAAGCTAAAATTAAGAGCAACCTAATAAGGACACTAGCTTTTTCTGCTTTTCCCTACCTGTTGGGAAGCACGGCCAGTGAAAGATATAGGCTCCAAGAGAGTTTCCAATTGCCCATGGATAGGGTTAAAATAAGGATCAGCACGAATTCGTGCAATGAGGTCATTATCACCTCCTTCTTGCTTCACAACAGCAGCTGCCTGCTGGGACAGAACCCTTATCTTCTCATGACATTCCTAAAAGGTAAAAAATGGACCAAGTGTTACTCCTATAACAGGAAAATATTACATCCCACCATTAATTATGAATACAGAGTTTAGGAAACTCATCCTAGATAGCCCATCTTACAAACAGGATTTGGGTGTATGAGAAAACTATTGCAATATTCTCTCTCCAGTGGTGTCCCAAATGATTATCAGATTTAATATATTTTTCTTTTTAATTTACAATCTGCAATGAGACAATAAAGATACTTCTAAAACTCTACATTGTTTTATAGAAGAATTTAAATTAAAAACCAGTCAAACAGCTTACATTGTGCAAGGTTTTTTTTCCAGACCTTATCAGTAGACAAATATTTAAAAAAAACAATATATTTCCACAAAATCTTTATAACTCCTGTTTCTTGCATATCCGTTTCTTAGGAGCTGATAACTAAGCATATGTAATTAACTACTTACCTGGCGATTTCCCCCAGCTTTCACCATAGCCATGATGATATTTTCTGTTGACATGAAAGGCAACTCTTGTTCTATATGCCTTGCAATTACCTAAAAATTATGATATAAATCTTTATAGATTGGATTGTTAATATGGTCTCTTACTCTTATTTATTCAGCAGATGGAACACAGCCCTATGATAAAATACATCCTTTTTTTATGCAGAGGATCTCAGCAGGTAGAAAGGAAACTGTAGAATCTTAGATTTTTTTTTTTTATGCTCCTTTAATCCCTTGGTTTCAGGGTTGAGTCAGGCAACTGAGTGGATCTGAGTATTTACTGGCCAGATGCCCTTCCTGACACCTATGTGGAGATTGCAGGACCCTGATAGAGGAAAAATCTGCCACCGCCTAGGATTGAGCTCTCAATTTACTGAGTGGGAGGAGAATGTCTTCATCTCTAGACTACCATGCTACTCAACTGTAGAATCTTAGATAATGCTTATATTTCTAGATGACATGTTCCTCAATACAAGCATAGAAAATTAACCACAGAACAGGTGCAAGTAGTTTCTTCAAAGCAAAAAATCATAACATGTTTTTATGCAACAAGGAAGCTTTCACTCCATTTGAAATGTACATGATAAATACAGTAATTAATAAATCAGATACTGCTTCAGTTGTTATTCTTGTCCTAGGGTGCTACACTTTCATTCTTATAACTGAACTGTATGACCTTGTAAAATATTTGAAAGCATATTTATTTTTTATGTATTTATTATTTTACATATTTAAATAAAAAATCAATTTAGTAAATGTGATTGTTTAGAAGATTTGGTGGGGAATCCTACCTGGATGGTGCCTAATATTAATCATAGTCTTACTTTGTACCACACAATATAATTGCTGCAACTCTAAGGTTGTCAAATAAAACAATAAAAGAATTCAGTAGGATTGTTTTTAAAGATCTCTTATAGCCCAATGCTGTAAATGGGACAATGGGGTACAACTTTATTTCCATATCAGTTCTTCCTCTGGAGCATACTGATCTTGCTGTTTCAGGGGTGTTCTAGGGTCTTCTGGAAGTCAGTCCTCCAAAAGAAAAATGGCTTGTAGATGGATAGGCCTGTATGTAGCTGGATTACAACTAACACCACAAAGTGCATCTGGCATGGAGGATTAAATTGAACACATACCTATATTTCATTGTGGAAAAGTGAGTGTTCACTGTCCCTCTGCTTTTACTTCTTACCTTAGGGTATACTACAAGACCTTCAGAGATATTTTGCAGAGTACTGAGTATAATATCAGCAGTAAGGAAAGCTTCGGCTAAACATACACGCCTATAGAAAAAAAACAGTACCAGGATAAAAAAAAGTAACTGTTTTAATGGCTCAGTGTTTGTTAATCTGATTGTTATTCATATATTCCTCAGGGTACAGAGATATAAAGAATATTTTACCAGTGTTAGTTTTTCAGAACCAATGCTTCAATAGTGAGCTAATAAATAAAATATAAAAGGTGCTTTATGGCCCTTCTGTAAGTACTTCTGATTGTCATAAAATGTTGTACTGGCTCCTTCCCCTGCAGTCATATTTTGGGCACTTGGCAATTGGCTCACATTTACAACTGTAGCATCTTGCGATAAAATGACTGTGATTTGTGATGTTTTTGCTGATTTTTGGCAAAAAAAAAACAGCCATTCAGGAGAATGAGTTTGCATTCATGAGTTTATGATTTGCTTAATAATTATGTGATTTTTACTTATAACTGCATGATTTATTTGCTTAACGACCACTACAAATACGGTTATAAAATTGTTTCCGATCATGTGGATGCCTTGACTTACAACCAAAATTCTGTATCAATCATGGTTGTAAGCCAATGGTCTGTATTATTTTGCCTAACTCCCTGCATATTGTAGGAGCCCTGGTGGTGGAGTGGTTAAATGGTGGTATTGCATTTGAACCTGGCAGGGCTCAAGGTTGACATAGCCTTCCATCCTTCTGAGATCAGAAAAATGAGGACCCAGATTGTTGGGAACAATATGCAAATAATGCTTCTACTTATATACCACTCAGAGAGTACTATAAAGTACAGTGGGACGGTAAATGCTAAATGCTATTGCTCTATTGATTACTATAATATATTAATAGGTAGTCAGTGCTATAGAAAAAGTAGTCTATTTGGAAGGATGCTTCACTGAAACTAGAAGATTACCTTGAGGTCTGGATGGCACAAAGCATGTTACAATCAACCATATTTTTCTTATAATTAATTTCCTCCTATAACTTCCAAATACACATCAAGAGCATCTCCACTTCATGTAAGTATATACCTGTTTGCACTGTCATCCAGTGTACGCTCAAACCATTGCACAGCGGCTGTCTGAAGGGGATCCAGGACAAGAATCATAAGATGGCGAGCTAGACTGCAACAACGTTCTGAACGCATGGGATTCCGTTTATAAGCCATGGCACTTGAACCTTTAAAACAGTTTTAAATAATGGCTCATCATGAGACAGAATAGTGAAAATGTAAAATGCTGTAAAAACCAAAAGCCTCAAATGACTGAAATCTAACTTGGCTTGCAGTGCAAATATGGGACAAAGTTTGCTTTAACTCAGGAAAGAACGTAAGGAATCACTGTGTTCAAAGAATGGGAAGAGCATACAAGATTCTTTAAAGATGCATACTTATGGCTTCAAAACTATAAATCAAGAAGCTTCAGATTTTCAGGAGAGATATAATTTTTCCTTCGACAACTTGCCAATAAAACAGTAACTTTAGATTTGCGTTAAATGGCAATGTAAATTCCATTAAATTTCAGTAGAAATCATACCGGTATTTGTATTCTTCTCTGCAATATTTTTACATAAAAATTATAAAATTAAATTATCAGGAAATCATTTCTAACACTTGCTAAGTGCTATAATTATTTTTTATTTTTTATTATGTTAAATAAAGATGTCATAGACAGACCAATTTAAAAAGTGCTGAACAAGTTAAATAAGTAGAATGAAATCCTATTTTACTCAGTGCTTACCAATTTGTTCTTTCTCAAAAGGTTCCTCTATTTCTTTGAGGTTGGCCAGAAGGCGGATATCGGTACATATCTAGAGAATAATAATTAATATAAATTCACATGTAAATAAAATCTCTAAGAATTAGCACAATAGTAATCTTGAAAGGAGTGCCATTTCCACTGTTGGATGTTTGCATTTTTAGAGGCAAGAGTCAAGCAAATGATCTTAAACTATCTTATTTATTTATTGGATTTATAAAATTTAAACTATTTAAAGCTCAGTTTGTTCTTTATCATCATCTTCAGGGACCATGGCAAATGTAGATGTGACCCAGTGATATCTGCAATGTGGATAATACTACAGCAATTAGTCCAATTTTGGGGAGCATTGGAGAGGTCCACTAAAATTGGTGCAAGCACCTCCAAAACTAAATGAACTTTTCTGGAGGCTTGTAAACAAGCAAACAAAATCATGCTACCAAAGTTTATCGATGTTGTCAAATGGAGCTACTTAATCCGTAATTTGTTTCAATGTCTTTAATTGCTGGTCACCTTGGCTGTGAGTTGTAATTTAGCAAAATCACAAAGCTACTCATTTGCTATCCATACATTAGAGCTTCTCTCTACAACAATACTTGTATATGTAAACTAGTTCTTACCTTATGTATAGTTGCCCCAAGACTTGCTAGAACAGAGAGAACTTCAATATCTACTTTGCGACTATATGTCTGTCCTGTGATGATATAAGCCCTAAAATAAAATATAAAATAATATGAAGTTCAAAGAGACCTATGATTGTGGAACAAACATGCAAAAATGCATGAATATCATGCCAGATCTATTGGTTATTTGATTCTTAAATTATATTAGCCTTGAATAAGGGTGAAAGACATAGAAAAATTGTATATTTGTACAACTCAAATTTGCATTGCAGTAAGGCAGCAGCTAAACACAACATTGGAATGCTTTCAACAAGATGAGAAGAGCAAAACTGAAAAAAGGAATAATAGGATTTAAGCTGTAAACAACTATTTATAAGTATACTTCAAAATAAGGCCTAAAATTAGTAGGAATTGTTAACTTTAGAACATAATATTGTAGGGCAGCTAATTTTTAGAACAGCAAAAATCCCTCGCTAAGTAATAGAATATATATGAAAAATTCCAGATTCAGATTTTAGCATCTCTAAAAAGGAAAAGATCCTTTCTGAAATTTCAAGAAGCCTCCAGCAATCAGTGTAGGCAATACACTGCTCTGTTTCTTGTTAAGAAAACCTCCTATACTCCTTAGAAGGTTATGCTTAAGCACATCCTTAATATTAAAGGGAGGGTTTTTTTAATGTACCGCTTAAATCCCGCCATTGCAGTCACAAGTCTGTCCAGCTCCTCCACCTTAGGGAAAAAAACAGACAGGAACCTCAGAATGCAGTGACTGAAAAGAAGATCATGACTGTGCTAGCCAGATGGTTTCCCTTTTAACACCATTCTAAACTCAGCATATTTAATGGATGAGAGTCCTATCTTGTAGGCAACTCCTTTACCGCCTGCACTTCTGGTTAACATAGCATTTCCAGGCCCAGGAAAAGTCATCCTAGCATAAAGTTTTGGGATGTGGCCAGAATGAATCTGCAGTTTTTATTTACCAAATGTAGAAACTGTTCATCTCCCTCGCAGAGAGACTCTGGAGGGATATACAAAATATGAAAAACATAAAAACTATGTAAAAATTATGTAAGAGGCAAAATAGTTACAATTCAACATTAAAACTTAAAATGTGGGGAGAAGGCCTTCAGGGCACTAACCAGCCCCATGGCTGAGTGCTCTTCTGTGAATACATTCTGATCTTTTTTTAATAAATATATAATCTTGATATATTCATTTAGCTACTTCTGACATTGTTTTTCAATGTTTTTTCCTAGCTTGTAAGTGGGTTTATATATTGCCTTTCTCAATGTTTATAAGGCAGTATATGATTCTTCACAAATAAATACTTAACTAGAACACATTTAAGTGAAAGGCCAGGGCATCCTTACTTTACTGTGATCCCCTTCAAAAAGCTGCAAGAAGCTGGCCTGGGTGCCAGTTGTGCCTTTCACCCCACGAAATCTTAATTCATCTCGTGCTCTTTCAAGATTGTGAAGGTCTGTGCAGAGATCTTGAATCCATAAGCAACAACGTTTACCTACAGTGGTTAGCTGGGCAGGCCTAAAACATCACAAAGACAATTATTTAAGGACGAGTGCATGAAAGTTAACGTTATTACAAAATGACTGTACTTCTCCAAAAGCAGTTCCATCTTAGTTAGAGAATCTGATAAAAACAAACTATTACTCTTAAGCTTAATAATAGCTATCTCTTAAATTAAATAAGAACCTCCAGATTTGAAGGCTTGGGGAAGGGATATTGAATATTTTACATGATTGCTAATCAGACAGTAGCATATTTTATATGCCATTGGTTTAAACATGTTGGGGGAAAAATCACAGGACAGAATTATAGAATATGGGCAGCAAAAGACTATGTTATAGGAAACATGGCAATTCATGACAGATTACTGAACTGGCATTTAGTGAAGGAAATAAAACACGGCTGATTTTATAATGTTCACGTGAGCGGTGTTCTTGTTACAAATACTTTAACAGGACTAAATATGATTTATAACATTTTTGCGAACAGATAAAATCTGTATATTGGAAACCCTCCCTTCCTCAGCATGTTTTTGCCAAGATGAAATTGAATCTTGGTGCTTGGAAATCAATAAATTGGAGTGTGTACTCATAAACTTTATTGTCCTTAATCATGCCCCATAGAAGCTGAATGCTATTGATGCATACCATAGATGAAACAGAAAAGGTAGCAGCCATGTTACTAAATAATAAACAATAAGAAATTACTTACTGGTAGTGAGTGAAGCCCAAGGTGGGCAAATTGGCATACTTTTTAGCAAAATCTGCCAGACGACTGATTATTGTGGCAAGCTATAATGAAAGGGAAGAAGAATAACAACATACATTAAAATAAGAGAAGCATCATCATCATAATCTTATTTACATGGTTCATCTTCATTATCTCATTATCATGGTTCATCTTCATTATGTATATGGAGAATGAGGAAAAACCATTTAAATCTGCAATGGTTGCACAAGTTTCCCCCAACTTTAAGCCTTGTTCGCTGGCTGCAAATGAAAAGAACAGGCATGGCTACTAGAACCTTTGTCAGAAGTTTAAAAGATTGCTGGAGACATTGAATTTCATTGGATTTTTATCCCATTTTGGAATTTGTTTTCTTAGAAATCTCAATGCCATCATGGATCAAACCCTCTTATAGATCTTACCCTCTAGGGCAGGGGTGTCAAACTCACATTGTCACGGTGGCGTCACGTGGTGTATCGGGACTTTTTCCCCTTTCGCTAAACCAGGCATGGCCAGCACGTGACGCATCCAGCCTGCAGGCCAGGAATTTGACAGTCCTGCTCTAAGGAAACATCTCGCTCCCACCCTCCTATCCTTTCACAAAAGTGTAAAGACACAGCTCTGCCAGTTATCCTGGGGTGCAAATGGCCATGCTGGAGGTAGTAGCTGGATTGATGGCAGACTCCACCTCCCCCCTTATTCTCTGTTGGTAATCATATAGTTGAATTCATTCTTTTTTGGTAATCATATCGTTGAATTCCTTGTGTTCTTTTTCATTGTTTATTTTATTATTCTATTATCTTCTGTTTTGTTCACACTCTTTTCATTGCTTCCTTTTTATTGTTGTAAGCTGCCTAGAGTGAGAGGCGGCAAATAAATTTAACAAAAAATAATAAATAAATAAATAAATAAAATAATAAATAATCTGATCCCTCTTGCATCTGGTATAATATTGTGGTTTGGGATGCACAGATTGGCTTAAATAACTCTTTAGAGCTAGTGTGCCTTTCAGATAAATTTATTGTCTCACAACTTCATCTATTTATATTTTTTCTTACAACTCCATGAGGCAGAACATAAATCTGCAGGGGCCCTAATTGGGGATGGCTACTGTACAGGTAGGTATGAAATGCATTAAACTCAGGAGGAAAAAGGTGTAACAAATACAGAAGAGCATAATATATTTAATCAAGTCTACTGTTAGAATTATTAGTACTAATTAGTAAAGTTCCAAGTCAGAAAGTAGGGTTCTATTCCCCATATGTACTGCACAGAAAATCAAGCAATGCCCTGAATCTGCTCTTTTCTCCTGAATGTTCTGCCATTGCCTCACAATCTGTTTCCAGTTCTATTTCTATAGTTAACTTCAGCAAAGAGCCATTTGTCAATCAAGAAAGCTCCTGCCTTATGAAAAAATGAATGTTACCTTGGGAAGAAGCAGGTTGAATCCATCTCGAAGAACTATCAAGTCCTAACAAACAGAAGAATTTTACAAAGTCAGATAATATAACCTTTATTATCATTTTTTACTGTTGAGCACACTGACATACATTAAAAATGAAATTCTGTTGCCTGCTCTCAAAAGAAGTTATATATCTATCCATGCACATACATAACACATATACATAACAGATACAATTCTGTTTAATGTGTTTGTTGAAATTTATTTTTCAGTGTGGGTTGCAATTGTATAAATTACTGTAACAATAAATATATTTACAAAAATCTAAAATTTCAATGAACCTAAATGTTCAGATAAATATTGATTAGTCCAGTGTGAATAAGATTGCAGTATAAGCACCCAACAAACTGCCAAGTGACTAAAGCTAAAATAGGATTAATGGGATTTTCTAAACAGGTGATAAAATTGCGCTAAAAGAAAAAATGGGAACTCCAAAGAACTTAATCATTTCATTTCTGAGGATGTAGACTGATGCTTCTATCTGAGCTGGATTCTTCAGGAGCAGGAGCAGATGAACCGAGACAAATAAAGGCAAAATAACTGACAAACTAGCAAAAAATGAATACTCCAGGCTAAGTAATATCTGCTTGAAGATATGTGAAATCATCTAATAAAAGCACAGGTAGTCCTTGATTTAGAGACTGTTCAAAGTTACAAGGTTGTGGAAAAAAGTGACTTACAATTACTCCTTGCACTTACAGCCATCTCAGCATCCCCACAGTCACATGATCAAAATCCAGTCACATGATCAAAATATTAGCATGCATTTATGATGATTGTAGCATCCTGAGGTCATGTGATTCCCATATGAATTTTCCTAGCTGGCTTTCAACAAGCAAAGTCAATGGGGGAAGCCAGATTTGCTTAACAACCATATGATTCAGAACAATTATTGTGATTTGTTTCATGACTGCAGTGAAAGAAATCATAAAATTGGATGGGACTCACTTAACACCACCTTACTTAGCGATGGAAGTTCAGGTCCCAACTGTGGTTGTAACTCAAGAAATATCTCTAGTTTATTTATGTTTAGTTCAAATTTGCACCTAATAGCTGGAAAATTTAGTGTAACTCAAGTAGTGATAAGTAACAGAGAGTACAGAGAAAGTAATCAAGCTTCTTAAAAAAATAAGTCTTCTGAAAAGGAGCCAACATAATTTCTTAAACAAGTCTCATTAACATTCCAAACTTTTCTGAGGGTGTAAACAAGGAAGCAGCCAGAGCCAATCCAAAACATATTGGACTTTCAAAAAGCTTTTGCCAAAATCCCTCATCAAAGTCCTTAAGCAAACTCACCAACCAGGAGGAAAAGGACTGAGGCTGTACTAGTAATTGGTTTAAAAACAGAACATAGAGAATAGGACTAAAAGGCTGGTTTTCTCATTGGAATAATGCACAACAGTTTTATAAGTCCGAATGTGCTTCCCCACTCCCTCTCTTTATCTTTGTGGAAATTAGGGAGAGGTTATCTGAGAGGTTTACTCAAGTTACAGTTCTGCCCCAGAATCAGGCCCCTTTTATCTGACCATTTCCTTGTTAGTGGCTCTTCTTCCCATCCCTCAAAGCAATTCCTTCTGCCCTCAATACTGTTCAATTATCTCAACATACTGGAACTCCTCCCAACACAGATAGTTCAAGAGGCATGGAATAAGTAATTTTTTTAAAGTATGGAATAAATATAATTATTAATAAAATATGTCTTAATATTTTAGCATTAGATGCACCCATGCCATATAGCATATTGGATTAACAAAATACATTAAATTTATATAACTATCCATCCCAGTAGAAGTAACTCTGGTGGCATAAAATACTGCATAGAAAACAATATATATATATGTGCCGGCTTCCAGATAATTGGATGATCCACCAGATAATTGGATAATCCACCAGACTGTCAATTATCTGGAAGCCATCCAGGCGGGTGCTTATTCTTCTATTGGTACCCGCCTGGATGAACACAAAAATGCAGTAAAAAAGCTGGAACACACTTCCTCACTAGTCCAACACATGAAAGCCACAGGTCATAGCATCAACTTCAATGGCACCAAAACCCTAGCCACTATAGAAAACCCCAGCCACAGAATTGTCAGGGAAGCCATAGAGATTGAAAAAAGACCTGAAAGCATGAATAGAAGAGATGATTCCACCAGACTGTCAATCATTTGGAAGCCTGCACTCACAAACAAAAAAATCTCCACACCACAAGCCAGGCAAACACCTGGGCACAAACAGATCCCCCCTGATACCTCCAGCTCAAACACACCCCAACCAGGCACCCAGATGAAACCTAGCTTCCTAACAAATGATAGCCGTCCATTTACTCGGAGCCAAGCTGCATTAAAGGCCTCCAATAAAGGAACACAATGTTGCCAGCCAATCAAGACACAAAAAGAGCCACAAAACAGACAGAAGATATTAGAGACACTAATCAAGCAGAACACAGCAAACTCTGAGACCAATAAAAACAGACCAAGACTCCCAACCAATCAGGATGAAGAAAAAACCATTCTGGCACAGCAGTAGGCTAGCCCCAAATTTAAAACTGAAACCACTGTAAAAGTCTGATTCACAGACGAACACAATACAGAAGCCTGATGATGGCAGATGAGATTCTGCTGAAACGTTGCTACAACTTTAAAAGCACAACTACAATGACGTGGGAAAATACCCGAACAAAGCTGAATACCATACATGTAAGTACCCGCAAAAACTTAAGAAAACATATATATATATACACACACACACACACACACATATATATATATGCATTTAAAAGTAAAAATCAACATTAAAAATTGAGAATTGAAACTAAAATAAATACAATCCCAAGCAGAAGGAGTGATAAATATATCCACCTCAAAAGTGAAGCTGTCTCGGGTTCCTTGGAACCCAAAGGCCTGGTGTCATAACCAAGTTTTAAGGAACTTCTGGAACCTCAACAAACACAGTGATTCAATAAATTTATTTTGGAGTGTTGTTTTACCGTATTATCTCCCACATAACAAGAAGTTGCTCCAAGGTGAATGATTCCTGCAGCTTTTGGACAATAATGGGCAAATGTATGTACGTGAGCCATTACATCATGACGCAGTCGTTTCTCTTCCTCTGCTGCCATTCTGAAGTCTATGTTGTCCAGATTTGCTTCCATTTCCTTTATTTGTTCATCTGTGATGGGCAGCCCCAATGACTAAGAGGGAAAAAAGTTTCTTTAATTAGAAGGTACATGATCCTGAATTTAAGGCAGCCAAAGGACCCTCAGTTTAAGGCAGCAAAAGTAGTTATTTTGGAATTTTTGGCAGAAATAACTCTTGTAACTTTCACAATTAACTAAGAAATGATAGTTAAACTTCAAATTTCCAACTAGAAGAAAACACCCATCCTACTTTACAATTTGAGAATTATTTCTATTTGTACAATTCAATTTAATACAGATAACCCCAGGGGTGGGATTCAAATTTTTAACAACTGGTTCTGTGGGTGTGGCTTAAGTGGTGGGCATGGCTTGGTGGTCATGTGACTGGGTGGACATGGCTTGGTGGTCATGTTACTGGCTGGGCATGGTCAACTCAACATCACTCAAAGCGAGGCACGCATCTCTTCGCCCAGCCTCTCGTGACTGTGGGGATGCTGCAACAGTCGTAAGTGTGAAAAATGGTCATGTCACTTTTTTCAATGATCACTCCACACAAGCAAAGTACCAGCAAAGAGGGGACAAAAACTCCAAAGAAGTTCCAGAGACAGGAAGTCTAGTCCTGCCAAGAATGTAATAAGAGTTAATGGAAAGGCAGTTTCTGTACGCAACACCAGAATGTTTCCTTCCAGCCTTCCTTACAGGATTAGGCCAGTAATTTATTCTAACAACCAGTTCTCCGAACTGCTTAGAATGTTAACAACCGGTTCTAGAGAATAGGTGCGAACTGGTAGAATCCCACCCCTGGATAACCCTCTTCTAATGACCATTCATTTAACAATGGTTCAAAGTTACGATGGCTTCAGAAAAAGTGAAGTATAATCCATACTTGAAGTTATGACCATCAAATCACTCCCTTGGTCACATGACCACAATCCAGATGTTTGGCAATGGTCTCATATTTAAAACAGTTGCAGTGCCTTAAGGACACATGATTGCATTTTATTCCTTCCCCAGCCAGCTTCCAACAAGCAAAGTCAATTTAAGAAGCTAGATGCATGGTTCACTTAATAACTATATTAACTAGTGTGGTGATTTGCTTAACAATTGTGGAAAAATAGTAATCAAATCTGGCCATATGATGATTCACTTAATGACTGCATTGCTTAGTCACTAAAATTCTGGTCCCAATTGTGGTTGTAAGTCAAGAACTACCCGTACCTAATAATTAGACACAGAACATTTATTTATTAAACTTATATGTTGCCCATTGTCTAGGCAGGTTACAATCAATGAAAGCAACAATATGAAACAAAAGATAGTAACACTAAAATTAATACAAAAATGTACAAAGATGGGAAGGAAGAGGGCAAGATGCACACAGGGAGGTCTGGGGTCCTGTCTTAGTCCAGCTGCAAATGATATGTTCTCACTGGCCAGTAGGCAGAACCAAGTCTTCAGGCCCTTTTGGAAGGCCAAAAGAATAGCCGTGGATCTCACCTGGGGAGGGCATGATGTTCCAGAGGGCAGGAGACATGGCAGAAAAGGCTCTATCTATCTAAAATCAACATGACCTGATACCACGTAAATGTCCCAGTAAATTTTTTTTTTAATGTATGGTATTAATTTTATTGAAGATTGCAATTACAACAGTAAAGGTACAAAGTAAAAAGTAAAGTAATAAAAACAGAAGGTGCAGAAAAGAAAAAGAGAAAAGAAGAAAATAATAAAGAAAAGGAAATGTATAAATTATTTCCTTTTACCACTGCAAGTATAAACAATTTTAGTAAATTAGTATTTTCTCTTAAAATAGTTGATGCCATCATTCAGATTTGATGCACCCAAAATGTCTACATAAGTTAGAATGTTTCTCATATGTAAAACTAAACAAGATATTCCTTGATGTCTTGATAATAAGATAACATTTTTCTTATATATTTAATTTACCATAACTCATTGTGGCTTGCTGTTGACATCTTGCCTCTTGCTGTCCTGGAAGGAAAGACTACCTTGTAACAAGTGACTATGTTCTTCCAGGTCATATTTATTTATTAATTAAATATATTATGGCCTCATAGTCCAGAAGAGCCTGGGTAGTCTATAATAATCAAATATACAATTAACAGCAAAAAACCGTAAGACAAAATGTGACCACTTGGACTAAAAAGCAATTTAAAAAATGACAGGGTACCATGGACACACCAACCCCATGCTTGGGAGTAGAATCAGATCTTAAGAGGGTGCCATATTTATTTCTTAAGGGTGGGGGGAATGATGTTTTGGGGAGCAGAGCAATGACAGAGAAGGCAGTCTTTCTTGGTCCCAGAAGATGACAATGTATCCACAATACAGTTTAATCCTAGTCATATTTTATTATATTGCCTCTTTTAGAAAGAGTAGAAATTATTGACACTTTTTATTTGACATTCTAGGATGCACAGATGGCTTTGATATTCAAGTGCTGGTGACTGATCAGTAGAATTCTACATCCTTAGCAATGGTCAAATTCTGTTATGCTGCATTTAGGGTCAGCAGTCAATTTCTGATCCTGGATAAGAATTTTAGCTTAGTTTAGTTTAATTTAATTTTCTTTCTTTCTGGCATTTATTTTATATTCCAACTGTAGGGCACATTTTCCTGGCAGTAAACTGAATAAGAAGGAACCCAACACCCTCCCCGCTCGCTAATAACTGAAATCACATTCTCCCATGATAACTGAAGGAGGCATCTTTTACTAACAATTTAGTAGAGCCTTGATGAAACAAACAGGTGCACATGGTATTTTCTTTCAGTTTGAATCTGAAGATCAAGATCAGAGTTGTGACTTCTTGGGAATGCAGATAGTTAAAAATAACAGATTCCCTTTTCAAATTAGGGCACAATATATACATTAGAATACAATTTGTTTTCTTAAATCTTGGTTTGATACCAAGCTTTAATCTGATAAGACAGCCAACTCTGTAATTAATACTGTATAAGATCTAAGATGTATTGGATACCCCTGCCTAACTGCATCTGCTTTTTTGTTCCATAACTACTTTTTTTTAATCTCCAAATAATATTATAAATTAAAAGATACTCTCGGTATGAAGAACCAACATAGCTGTGGATTTTCAATAAATGTTTATTTAGCCCCCTTAATTTGACTT
This sequence comes from Notechis scutatus, assembly GCF_049901735.1. Taxonomy (NCBI): domain Eukaryota; kingdom Metazoa; phylum Chordata; class Lepidosauria; order Squamata; family Elapidae; genus Notechis; species Notechis scutatus. Next base: position 51,804,812 of record NC_142014.1, read on the forward strand.
GCCTGGCTCGTCTATCACAATGTTCAGCAACATACTAACATACTGCAGAAATTTACCATCCACATACATTTCATTGAATACCATTTGCTTTGTTACACTAAACAATGCCCCTTTAGGACGAATAAAATAGGCAACATAAAACTGAAATGAAACAGGCTGTTTAAGGCCTTCCGGCTTAGGGTGTGGAAGAAATAAAGAATTCCTAAATTCTACTGCATTCAGTCTTTGCTAAATAGGAACTATAGGTGTCTGTAATAATCTCCCTCAACCTGGTGCCCACAGAATGTCTCAATTTACAATTCACTTGTTGACTAGGAAGTATAAGCACTGTAATTCAACAAGCAAAAAAACAACCCCCTGTATTATGGAAGGCTAGAATAGCATGAGAAGCATTTGTCTAGGGGGAATGAACTCTCATTTGCTTTGTTAAACTGTATAGTCCTTTCCCTAAAACTGCTGGCAAAGATCTTTGTTTTGCAGAATCCTTTACATTTCCAACATTACATTCTTACTGTAACTTTAGGACATTTCAGGGGTGAGACTCAGACAGAAAGTAAATAATAGATCAATCTGAAAGTTTAATGCATCTGTAGATCACCCTAAAGGAGGGAGAGGGAATTTATGTTGCAAAGGATGCCAAGACTCCCCCAAGCTTGCCCATCTCCAACAAATTAAGAATAATATAACACTCATGAAGAATTCAGGCAAAGGAACTTCATAGTGGCTCAGCAAATTTAACATTTGGAAGATAAAGTCAACTTGGTTAACTCCTGTCTTACAAAAAATGTTTCTGAAATGAAGTATATATTAAAACATTATTATGACTTAATAAAAGTTATAATTCTTTCTAAGTTGAATAAAAATAGAGCATGTAATATGTGACACACAAAAAACAAACAACCTAATGTGATAAACAGTTGAGAAATTATGTTCAGATTTTTGCTACTTTTCTCTTGGCAAAAAGTGAACTATTTTGAAATACATTTGCTTCATACCACATGTACAATATGACATTGTAATGATTAATTGAATGCAGGCTGAGAAAACAGAAACTGTTGCAGGTGATGCAATTCACAAACTGCAACTTTCAGGGTTAACTTACCATTGTCAAGTTATCTCACAGCTACATGTGAAATCTGTTTGCTTAAATCAGTTTTTTATGTATTTAGAAAGTGTAGCTACATCAAAACTGTTCTCCAGCTGGTAAAGAATGATGGTAAAGAACATAATCGAGATTTAAAAACTTGTTTAGAAATTTGAGAAAGAGGGTAGAAAAAAATCCTTAAGGACAATATATAGTACTTACTAAGTACTAATGAAGTTTAGGCGAATGAAGTTTTAAAAAATTACTGGAATAAAAATGAAGAATGAGAACCAAGAAATAAAACCAGTTAATATTTCCTAACTATATGCCTTTGAATTCCTACAAGACTTCTCTGCTCAGGGATTTTTGTATACATATTGCTTAAACAATATGCTCTTGTTAAAGATATATTCTCTTCTTCCAATAAAGGTTGTTTTATATGGGTGGTTCTTCTTAATAACTATTTGTTCAGCAACTGTTCACGCTTATGGCAAAGCCGAGTGAGTGGTAGCTATGATTGATCCTCAGAATTCTGGCTGTCCTCAGAGTCATATGATTGTGATCTGGGAAGTCAGCGCCCAGCTCATGATTATAATGAAGCATCCCATGGTCACATGATTGCGGTTAGTGAGCTTTCTTGCCAGCTTCCCATATGCAAAGTCAATGGGGAAGCCACCAGGACGTCTGAAGTTGGAATCATGTGAGGTCCTTGTTTAAGGACCCATGTGGTAATTTAATCATGGCATTTTGGATTATCAGAATTACCATGGCTAAGTGGCACAATAACATGTCACCCTTTATCCTGTTGCTTGATAACAACAATTCTGGTCCCAATTGTCATTTTTTAAAATATTGCATACACACTAAAGGGACAGTCATGAGTGTAAATGAAATTCAGTGCAGATGGAATTTAGTATCAATTTTATATTTTAAAAATGAAACTATTCACCTTTAGGAACATAATACACATTTTAAGACAGGCAGATAGGAAGAGGAGCAATGAGAGTGATACTGTTCAAGAACAAAAGGACCTAAAAGCAGAGTGTTACTGTTTTACTAAGCGGGATGCCCCAGCAAGAGCTCAGGACTGAAAGACTCCACTTGACTATTTATTGGGACAGTTACAAAAGATTGTCTTATTTCCTTTATGACACAATCATACATAGTTATTAGAACTGTTAAGTTTATACTTAGGGTTGTCCAACTGAGAATATGTTTTATAGACTGCATTGGAGTTGCATGTAAAGCTGATGAATTCATCTAAACATGTACTGTTTTATATTTTAGTACTCCCTGTATGTCTTTGTATTCTATTCAATTGTACATTATTTCATCTCACACCCTTAATTTTATCTTATTTTATTTTATTTTATCTTACCTTAGCTCATTTAATTGTGCCTTATTGTGGCTGATGCCCATTGTTTTGATGTGGTCAAGAGACTAATCAAAGTTATATTTATATGCTGGGGGGAACAGAACGAAATTAATGAAAATGTGTACAAAAATTATGGAGTGCCTTGTGCCTGAGATGAGGCTGCTTTCTCCCATACCTTGTTGCTTTCCAGACCAACTTCTACAACCCCCACCGAAATGTGCTGACCTCAAGTTCTGTAGCCTCTACCCCGCTGGCAGGGGATTTGGCCCATCAGGCCTAGGAATTACCGGATTGTAAGAAATGTGACTACGGTATTGGTTTCCGAGGGTTTCAAGCTGCAAATACGCATGAATGGAGCAAAAAGGGTTGGAAGAAGCAACGCTTCCCGCCACTCAAGCGATTGCCTGCCTCTCCATTTAAACACTGACATACAGCATTAGGGCTATTCCTCCCGAGCTGCCGTGATCCGCATGACCGCGACCCTGAAACCTCTAAGCACCAGTCTAGATTATCCTAATCTACCAACCATGCGGACCCCGCACCTTCTCAGCCTGGGCTAGATAAAGCCAGAGCCTCCGCCAGGTGCTGAACTTCTTCCTCTCGCTGAAGTTATAGGCCATGTCGGGGCTGGCATAGCGGGAGACGAGAGGGGAGCGGTAGCGGCCGAAGGCGTCTTCCTCGCCAGCGGAATTCAGAGAAGCCATCGGGACGGGCTGCAGCTGAGAAGACTCGTCGATCGCAAGTTCAGCGGAAAGGCTGAAGTCGGCCGAAAAGCGGAATAAGAACAGCAGCAAAGTCCGGCCTCCGTTTGGCCCAGCCTCTTACCTTTCCCACCCCTTCCTCATGGCGAGAGATTGGCCCGTAACGAGCGACGGCCGCAGCGACCTCTGGTGCTTGGGCGCCGCCTCGATCGGTATTGCTGCTGCTCCTGGACGCTTTGGGGTGCGAGGAAAATCGGTGGTTGTCATATAAACTTGGCAACTCTAAGATGTGTGGAGTTCGTCTCAGAATTCCCCAGCCAGCATTCTGGGATTTGAAGTCCACACATCTTAAATTTGCCAAATTTTCCCTGAAATAAGGAGAAATTGAGAATCTGCTGAATTTCAATCCCCATTTGCTGAGGAGAGATGTTTCTGGTTTTCCTCAAATATCAACTTATCACTCCAGACAGATGATAGAATTGTGTCTTTGGGGAATATGTTTTCATTTGAGTGTGGTGATAGGTTTCTTTCTCCTCACTTGTCTTTGAATACTATGACAGTATCCAGGTAACTGTTAGTCTCCATGAAGGTTCCTTCCTCTCATCTTTAACCCATTAGTAGGCCTCCACTTACAACAGTTCATTTAGTGATTGTTTGAAATTACAACAGCACTGAAAAAATGACATGACCGTTTTTCACACTTACAGCCACTGCAGCATCTCTGTGGTCATTTGTTTCTACATTTTGATGTTTTAATTTTGTAAACATGCACTTACCAATTTTGTGTATGTGTGTGTTGAAGAAAAGCTAAGTCCCAAAGGAACTGTGCATAGGAAAGAAAGCGATTGGCCACTGCTTTCCTAGAATACAAATGTGGGAGATCATAGCAGCAGGGAAATAGAGTATATATATCCTACAGTTGAGATTTAACAATTTGCAAGTCTAGGGATTTCTTAAGCTGTTTAGAAGTCACTTGATATGAGTGCAGCATAGGGGGATCCAAAATGGTAAGTGTATATATGTCCTAGACCACTTCTGAATATCACTTATAGTACTCATACTACTACTGATAGAAGTCAAAAATATTGTACTCGAGACCTAGAATAAGTGCATGAAATTTAGTGGAGGAAAATTAGTGAGGTTCCTCCACTAAATTTCATGCACTTATTCTAGGTCTCGAGTACAATATTTTTGACTTCTATCAGTAGTAGTATGAGTACTATAAATGATATTCAGAAGTGGTCTAGGACATATATACACTTACCATTTTGGATCCCCCTATGCTGCACTCATATCAAGTGACTTCTAAACAGCTTAAGAAATCTGAAGGTCTAAAAAAAAATAAACCAAACATCCTAATCTTTCTCAAAGGGCTGACACTACCAGATTAAAGAGGTTGCGTTAGGATAAACCACAGTTGAATGTAATAGATCTTGTACTCTCTCTTAAGGTCATTATCCACTATCCATTTAATGTACAAAGCCTAAATCTTCTGGTGATGGGAGGTAATGTCATAAACCAGAATTCATTCCCTTGTACACCTAAAGAGCTAAGAACTTACCTGTGCTATACAATTCTTTAGTACTAAACTTATGTCAGATACATGTGCACAATAACTTAAAAGCCTTTAGATATCATTGAATCCAGATTTCTAAGAGTGTTATTCTAAGTACCTTCCTGAGTCTCAAATATACCACTTCAAATAGAAACAGAGAATTCTGCTAAAATCAAAAACTTGCATATGCCAGTTTTATTTTTGTCTCAAGTTCCACTTTGCTAGGGACTCCCTGATTGCAATGATCATTCTGGATATATTTTCCTCCTCCTAGAAAGCAAAAACCAAAATAATTTATGCCAGTGTATGTCTTCTTAAATTCAGCCCTCCAGTATAAGGTTATCAAGTGCTAGAGTGGATGCTTGATGTACCTCTCCAGGTAAAGCAGGATAAATTAGGACAAACATTGGCAATATATAAATCTGAAACCTTTCATGCCAGCATTTTAACTATTCATCATTATTTTCCCAATCCATTGCAAAACCCTTTTCTTAGCCAGCTTTAATGTCTTTCCCTTTGCAGTTTTGGAGATGAGGACTAATAACCCTTTTGTAATGCAAACGTGTCTATGTGACTTGAAGAAACCACATTTCCTAGCCCATATATCTCTTAGAGACAGTTTCTAGAGCCTCTTATGTCCTACTCTTATAATTCTATAGTCTCACTAGTTTTGAAAACAATTTCATTTGCTTTTTATGAGTAGACAAGAGCACAAATGTCACTTGGAGAGTTGCAACCACTGCCTTACATAACAGATAATCAGAGTTGAAAGGGACCTTGTAGGTCATCTAGTCCAACCCCCCGCCCAAGTGGGAGACCCTACACCATTTCTGACAAATGGCAGTCCAATCTCTTCTTGAAAGTCTTAAGTGATGACACTCGCACTTCTGAGGGCAAGCTGTTCCATTGGTTGATTGTTCTGTCAGAAAGTTTTTCCTTATTTCCAGGTTAAATCTCTCCTTGTTCAGTTTCCATCCATTATTCCTTGTCTGGCCTTCAGGCGCTTTAGAAAATAGCTTGATCCCTTCCTCTCTGTGGCAGCCCCTCAAATATTGGAAGACCGCTATCATGTCTCCCCTGGTCCTTCTCTTTACTAGACTAGCCAAGCCCAGTTCCTGTAACTGTTCTTCATATGTTTTAGTCTCCAGTCCCTTAATCATCTTGGTTGCTCTTTTCTGTACTTTTTCTAGAGTCTCAACATCTTTTTAATAATGTGGTGAACAAAACTGGATGCAGTACTCTAGGTGTGGTCTTACTAAGGCTTTATAGAGTGGTATTAATACTTCCCTTGATCTTGACTGTATCCCTGTTAATGCAATTTAGGATTGCATTAGCTTTTTTGCCGGCTGCTGCACACTGCTGGCTCATATTTAGCTGGTTGTCCACTAAGACTCCAAGATCCCTCTCACAGTTACTGTTATTGAGCCTGGTTTCACCCAATCTATATATGTACTTTTGGTTTTTCTTGCCTGAATGTAGGACTTTACTTTTCTCTACATTGAATTTCATTTTGTTAGATACGGCCCAGTGTTCTAGTCTGTCAAGATCCATCTGGATCTTGAGCCTATCTTCTTGGGTGTCAGCTATTCCTGCCAGCTTAGTATCAGATGCAAATTTGGTTAAGTTCCCCTTCTATTCCCTCATCTAAGTTATTAATGAAGATATTGAAGAGTACTGGGCCTAAGACGGAACCTTGTGGCACCCCACTGCTTACTTCCCTCCATGTAGACTTAGACCCATTAAGGACTACTCGTTGAGTACGGTTTGTCAGCCAGTTGCGAGTCCATCTAGTGGTGGTGCTATCTATTCCACTTTTTTCTAGCTTACTAAGAAGTAGGTTGTGGTCTACTTTGTCATAGGAAACTATTTTGCCTTACAGAACTCTACTAATATATTTCATTTTTTTCCTCTTCTGAAATGTCTTTTATGTATTAGTCCTGTTGTATTGTTCCAGTCACTGACCCATTCTCAGATTGTTTAATATTATAGAGGTAGTCCTCAACTTACAACCATCCATTTAGTGACTGTTCTAAGTTAGGGCCACAACACTTATACCATTCTAGATTATCTTTCCTCTTTTAATTGAAGTATATAATGGGGAAATTATGGCTCTTTAGATGTTGTATGGTTAATTATTTCAAATCATATAGTCAATGATGGATTCTGGAAATTGAATAGTCTTATTCATGTTCTTGTAGAGCATGATTTGATACCAATATTTCAGTATACTATTACTTATATCAAATCCACATGTAGTTCAGTGTATATGACACAAAAAATAAAATGTGGTCACTTCATATTGAGGGAAAAGAGAGTGAACTAGGGGAAGAACAAAATGGTATTCATTTTCTAATCTGATCTACCTTGAAGGACTGACACTACTACATGAATGTGGACATTTCTAAGGGCACTGAATAAATTATACAAAGCAAAGAAATTATGTGTTAGTTTGGCTGGAAATGTAAGTCCACTTGCTCTAACACTGGAATAAAATTTCATTTTTTCTTGTATTGGGACAACTAACTTTACGCCAAATAATGCATTTTCATCAATTGAGTGATGGCAAAGATGTTGTGAAGTAGATTTGGTGTTCCTGAGTACCAAAAACTCTTCACCCCCGTCAGTTTCTACCATAGCATTTAGAAGAGTTTTGATACCGAAATGTAATTCATAAAATAATCATTGCTCAAAACTCACTAACAGTTTTTGAAGCAACCACTAGTTGCAGAATTCTTGGATCTGACTGTACTTCCTCTGAAAGGACATTCCTTTGTCAGGGAGTACTTGTTGATCCCCAGGTATCATTTTATACAGACAATAGTTGTGCTAATATATAAAACTTTATTGGCTCAGAGTTCAAGTATTAGAGATTCTGAAAATATTCTGTCAGAGACTCATTTACCTGATGTGTGGGTAATATCGCTATCCAGGCACTTCTTTAGGAGTTGTATTTGTTCCCATCCCCAATTTACAAAATCTGCAAAGATGCATTATCCTTCACCAGGATAATTTTGTTTGTTGCTTAATGTTAGCTGTGATTTTAATTGATTTTTTTTATCATTTTGTATTTTTAATTATTGTTGAAGAGTTGTGCACTTGAGTAGAAAGGCATAAAAATTTGTGAAACCCTTTGAATCATAAAGTTATATTTATACAGAAATATTGAAAATTCAAACTTTAAAATACCACTATTTTACAAGAATCTGTTTTCTTCTTCTTCAAATGATCCTCTGTAGAGCATTACCTGAATAATGTTGTACTGGAAATTTATCTTATCTGCATGATTGAGATAGAAGGTAAAGCCAGTAATTAACAGGAGGTTGCAATTAATAAATAAAAAATTAAAGGTGTGATGTCTTATAGGACTGGTAAAAAAAAACCAGAAGAGATATATTCTGTAAGACACTATTAAGTAGCTCTAATTAATAATGTAATAAAGACAAGACAGGGAATCACCAGTTTAAATGCTTAGCAGCCAAACACATTTATTAGTCTTTCTTTTTTCCAGGAACCCAAAAATATTTTGTAGTTATAATGTAAGCAACTGAGTTGCACATAATACAATCATATCTTAAAAAAAATAAAATAAAACAAAATAAAAACAAAAGCTGTTTAAAAGCAAAACAACCTTCAGAAAACATAATATATGTTTTATTACCATCTCTCAATTTCAATGAAATGACGACGACTCGATTCCTTATTACTCAACTTGTTACACTCCAATAAAACCACCCTTTTGTTGGTTTGAAATCCAGCATGAGAAATACAGTACCCTGCTATGGCAAAATACATATAAATGCAACATTTCAGCTTATTTGTACATTAGTAGAGTTTAAACATTTTATTGTCTTTAAGTGAACCAGTGATTTTAAGTACCACTATACTAAAAATAAAGAAGAGAGGGAGAGGGGGAGGGCAGCATGCCATGCAACAGCACAAGGTGCCAAGTTTCTGTGTCCACATGAATAATCCCAGGGATAAAAAGTAAACTGAAATGAAGGTGAAACTGGAGGAAATTAAGAATAAACCCTAGTACGATAATATAGTATGCCTTTTCCTAATTCCCATTGTCCTACACTGTTTAAATGGCCAACAGACAAAAGAAGATGGGTACATTATTTCAAGTATAAGGAAAAATACTAATAGGTATCTTTGTAAAGAGCCTCAATACATGTATCCACTATTACGCCTGCTTCATGAAGGGACAGTGTTTTAGGCAATAGCATTTCAACTGTACCTTCAAGTTAGATAGTTATGTGCAAAGCAGAAAAGCTGCCATTTTATTCCAGATAGTTTGGACATAAAGGTAATTTGCTTTACAAATAAGGCTAGATGGAGTTAACTTCCATTTTCTGATAAAATCTTTTCCCCTAGAGAGTATGTTCAATGGAAACAAAGCAAAGTTTACTAAGTTGGACTTCAATAGTTTACCAATCATTTCTGTAAACACAGCCCCACAGGAGGGGTAAAATTAAAGCAGCATGTCAACTCTCTCTAAATAGTGGAAGCTGTAATAGTTTTTACTTTTATCTTCTTTATCTTACTTCTTTCTTTGTCCTGTCTCACCCAATGTTGCTTTTCTATTTTAAATGTTACATGTCCCCGTCGACCCAGTGCGTAATTATTAATAAAACAAAGCTGCTATGTTAAACTTGGAGTTTGCACTAGGAAACTGGAATTTATACTGAACAGAGATAAGCAATTGAGTTTTTTGGGGGTGACACATCCACATCTAATTACATCCACATTACGTGGAGTCTGATTTTATAGAATTGTTGATCACAACAGCCTCGGCCAGAGCTCCTTCTTGAAGAGTAAAGAATGGAAAATTTCAGATGACTGCATAATTAGAAGAATTCGTACAATTAGAAGAATACACAATGGAACAAATATATATAATGGAACCAAAGAGAACCAAATTAAAATCCAAACATCTGGGATCAATATGCACATTCCTGAGATGCATGCCTACAGTTGAATATGATCAGAAGAGAAAAAAAGAAGCAAAAGCTCCCTGACAATTACAGAATTCACCCCAGACCTCTTTTCTTTCTGTCCCAAAGATTTTGAGAAGGCTGTAAGGCATTTCACAAGCAGCTTCTATTAATGAAATTTACTGTTTCCATGTTCTATTGGCATACAATAGTTTGTGTGTGTTGGGAATGAGGCGGCATTATGTTTAACCACACAAACAGGGAAGAATGTCGGACAGCATCTTCATTCTTAAGAAGATTATTCAAACAAATGTTGTAATTTTGTGATCCTCTTGCAAATTGCAAGTGGTGTTTCCTCTCCCAACAGAAGGAACAGCTATTCAACTGAATGGTCAATATAGCAAAAAGTCCATGTGTAATAAAAGCAATAGTAAATAGAATACATAAAAGATGGCAAATTATACATAGTTAAAATCAAGAAAAAATGTATTTTTTAAAAATGTACCTATTAAAAGATTGGCATTTTTATATGTGTGTGTGTATATATATATATATATATATATACACACACACACACACACATCACAAAAGGGAGGCTCTAACATAAGAAAGAGATAATAAAGCAATATGAAAAGTTCAGCATTTTAATTTTGCCTTAACTTTAAAAAATAATTCAGAATATGTGACAAAATATAAAGGATCACAGAGTGTCCTTTCCCATTTTCTCAGGAACTGTATGGGAAGAGAGATAACTTGTTAATTACACCTCCATATAATAATACTTATAAAAAGTACTTTCTCTTTGAAGCACTTCACAAAAACCCAATCCTCACAAATTCTATGTGACAGAAGTGTCACTATCCTCATTTTACAGATGAGGAAACAGAGGCAAAGTTAATTGACTTTTGCATAAAGCAAAAAGAAGGAATTATACAGGTCAGGATTAGGGCTTTTATTCTTTCAATCCGGTCTTCAAATCACTACAGGAAGCTATAACCTCATATTTATCCTTATATTAAAGATAATATAAGATTTTTCAAAAGGCTGGTTACACTAAAGGAGAATAAGCACCACGAGGTATTTTGCAACAAAGAGCTGAAACCTTTTCTCCTTTTTTCTTAAAAAAAAAAAAAAAAAAAGCATCTATCAGAGTAAAATCCTGATCAGATGACATCTGCAAGGCAAGTATGCACAAGAAAATGCGTGATCAAGTCTATTATTCATTACAGTACTATGAAATCCAACAAAAAGAATCTGCATGAAAAAAACACTGAATTTTAGGAGAATCTCTTGGCTATGATACTGCATCCAAGATAATGCCAAATGAACTAAGGAAGACCAAAGTTCACAAACCCAAGGCAACATACCTCAATTAACACAGGAAGCAGCCTCTGTATTTTAGAGGTAAACATGTGAAATGCTTGTCTTCTAAAGTAACTTGACAGTAAAAGTAATGGTTAAATATAAACTAACTTCTATATAAATTTCCCACTTATCACTACAATTATTGTCTTCCATTTATCAGTGGTATTATTAATCTACAGATGGCCATTAGCCCATTTTTAAAGATCACTACAAGCCATTAAATAATGCCAGTACAGTATATATTCTACACTACAGCAATTCCTGGTGGGTATTGCTCCTTAAATTGCATCTGTGATGGGAACTGGTGGAAAATTTAAGGACAAAAGTTATGGAAACCCATAAGGAAAAAAAACACTATATTGCAACTTCAAAACCAAGACAATTTTAAAAGAAAGCAAACAACAAACCCCTAAAGATAGTGCTTGATTTGTGATTTCCTGAGGTTGAAAGGAAGATGGAGAAGATGATGTTCATAAATTCTGGTGTGTGTGTGTGGAAGGCTAGGGGACTTTTCATGTCATGCTGTTGTCTCTGGTGTAATACTGCATGGCAAGAATGCGTAGTCCTGTGTAACAGGCATAAATAATTTATTTCTGAATAATGTTTAAATACACTAAAATATTTGCCTGTCAATCAAACTAGTCTTCCGTGAACTCAGCCTTTTTTCTCCTATATGTAAGTGGGAATTCCATGGACACAGAAACTGTTTCAACAGTTTAGCAGGGCTCTCTTTCTCCCCCAAACCATCTCTTATTGAATGCATAGTTTACAATTCACTTACAAGATACAGAAGCAATGCTGACCACATATGGGACCTTTTTGTTTGAAAAAGAAACAACCTCTTCTTAAAGTTTAGTATCAAAATTCACATTTGCATAATAATACATTTCAAGGCCATTAGAGAGGAATGAGAGCGAAGCAAAGGAAGCAGCAGCATCTCTCCTCCCTTTGTCTTCCTGAATGAAGCTGAAGAGAGACTGCTGGAGCTTTCATTGGGGAACAGAGCCAGTGGGGCTACAGCAGCTCTTGATTTTTACACCATGCTTTTGAGCTGGAGAGAAGAGGTGGAATATATATGAAATGAAAAGAGACACTGCAGATTCCCATGTTTAACTAAGAACAGCTTCAAGGAAAACAATTATTTCTTTTTTAAAAAACACACAACACTTCTTTCTCACCATTTCAAAAACATATTTTCTTGTGTAATACCCTGTTCCTTTAAATGGCAACATTAAGTGTGCTAGAAATTATAGGGTAGATTTTATTTTCCATCATCAAGACACTGACAGAGAGGGCAAAAATGTGCCTACAACATAACTGGCAAAAGCTACAAAATACCTTCTTCTCTACATGCATAAATGTATCTCAAACTTCACGGCGTTTCAATATTCCAGTGCTTTAAAAGAAAAATTAAAGCAAGCCACATACACAAATGTAATGATACATAGTACAAATACAAATGCAACCACCAACTGAGAGCTAGCCTAAATAATGTCAATTTATGGGAATTACAACCCACCTGGCACCTGGAAACAACTGCAATATTTGACTGTGGATGATGCAGCAACAAAAGACATTTTTCATTAAAAGGTACCCGCAGGTTGGAATCTTTCATTTGACCTTTAAAGAGAACAAACTGACACCACTCCCTGTCAGGCTCAAGAGTTCATCTTGAGCTGACAGTCACATCTTCAAAAAGGCACATTCAATGATACCACATTTAACTTACTGCTTGTTTAAAATAATTTAAAAAAAGACAAAAACAACCAAAGAACCCACAAGGGAATGTTAAGCGCTTATATCCCAGATCCCAAACCTACTGACCCACAAGAAGCATCACAATATATATCATTTCGTGAAAGTCTATTCTACCTTCAGAAGGTTCATATTTCTTTAAGAAGTTAACACCTCTTTTTGCATAATTTTTAATAATTTTTTGGCTTACACAATTTGGAATACAGCACTCTCTCACTATAAAGCTCTGTAGTAAGGCTAGTCCCTAAAATAAGGCTGCTCTATCTTGGCTCCTTTTTATTACCTTTCTTCTCCCTGCCCCCTCTGGCCCAAACCACAGAACACTCCGCATGTTTATAAAAAGGGAGGGTGAGTAAATCTGGATGGGATAAGAAAAGCACTTGATATTCACAACCACATTAAAAAAAAAGCATTCGGCAAGCTAAGCAATTTATATAAGGAGGACTCAGCTAAAAATTGTATTTTTCTTTAAATACAGAAAAATCAATTTATTCTTTACGATCAAAACATTGTAAGAAATAAGCAATTCAGTTATTTGAATGCATTGATTGATATACTGATACCTAAGATGAGGCACTAAGCATTTAAAAACAGCTTTCCCTCAACACTGCTCATCTATATTCATGGAACATCTTTCCATATCCTTTACTTTCTTCTGTTCCATACAAGAGCCATATATCTAAAAAAACAAAACACACACACATACGTACACACACATCACCTAGGACAAAGCTTTATCTTCAATAGCTTGAAGTGCATGGGTTTATGTTAACATAAATGGCTGTCAGACTCAAGTAAAAACTCTGGCTAAAAATAATACATGTATATGTATCTCTGTTACCATTATCAGTTATGTGAAACAAAATTGGCTCTTAATTGAGGTTGATTCCTTTGATCCTTCTATGACCCATTTTGAGGTTTGCAAATACCTCTTATACTGCACAAATTCAATGTCAGTATTTTGACGTTTTTGCATTTATGATTACTTATGTTATGGTGCCTATTAAACATTTTCCAGCTATACGTAAGACTTCCATATGGCTGTAGCTAGGGACTGTGTATAGGTAAATCTACTGTACTGGGTAAACCCAAGCAATCAGTTGGGCTTCTTCCTTGAACATAGCTCCTCTAATGACTCTGAGAACTTTGAAAGGACGTTTACATTGGTCTGGTAACTGCCAGCATTTTAGGAGGCCTGCCAATCAGAAGATCTAGATAAAAATTTGTTTTGATTTTAATACATAGCAGGAAAATAATTTAATTTACTATTTGTATGTATTTTAACAGTAATTTTAAGAAATATTCTCATTTTCAGACAAAATTCATTTCAGCTAATATATACAGATTTATAGCAATGTTGAATTTTTTCTTTAGAACTATTTATGTTCCCAACAAATGAAAAATATAAAAGATGCAGATTCAGATTTGAATGGCAGATGTAAGAGAGCTCACGTTGATGCACAGTCAGAAAGACTTTAAAGCAGTGGAATCTTTTCCTGTGCTCACTGAGCCGTTCTCTATAGCTGGCACATGATTCAGGGAAAAATCATGCTTCATTTGAATTGTTCCTAACAGATAAATATGTCTCTGTGCAGCCCTATTATTGGGATCAGATCTCTGTTCAGCCCTATTATTGGGATCAGACTTAATGCTATTGCATTTTGAAAAGATTTAAAGCTTTGAGATGAAATAGTATAGTAGGAAATTCTGCAATATATTCCTGGAATAAATCAATTAATGCAAGAGTGTTAGGACGTAAAACAAAGTTGGATACAAATTTAATCATACCTACAATATAAAATCACATTGAAACTAATGTAACAAGATTCACAACTGCCAGATCAATTCCTTCTGTACAATTAGGTTCACAGCAGGATTTTAGCATACTATCAAGCCACACAATGGCTGACATTAGTATGAAGACTGTCACAAACAACTAGACTTTTTAACAAAGACTTTTCCAAAGTCTTGGAATTTCTTTAATAAGTATGATTAAAATCAATGCATGCGCCTGAGAGTGCGCATTGAGAATGTATCATTTAAACTTAATTTTGAGTAAATTTATACTAAGAATAGAGTATTTTTGTTGCTATATATTTATAAAAAAGTGATATAGCTAAACTAAACAGAACCTTCCCTGGGGTTCTGTTAGCCCTTATTATAAAAATATACTAGTGTGTAATTATTTGGATGTTCACTGTTTAAAATAGGCAGGACAGAATTACACTATTTCACTTTTCACTGTAGCAATAAAAATGAACGTTATCTTGAATAGGAATCAACTTCTGTTATATATGCAGATTTATGTATACTATTTTTTAAAAAAAATCTTCAAAAATAAAAATTGAAGAAAGTGTCTAATCATATAACAATGGGTTACTAATTCCTGCTAAGGTTGCTATAAAGATTAGTAGCTACATCAAGGATACGTGGTAGAGGAGAAACCTGCTTTCAGATATCCTTTGACAAAAGGGATCAACAATTGTAAAAAATCAGGAGCAATTCTGTACAGATGCATTGGGAAAGCCTGCTTCTTCTTCTGATGCTATATTGAGGAAAGTTCTAAAAGAAACATCCTGAATTTTAAAAAATCTTGTTAGGACAAGACAAAACCTCCTACTATACTAGCTAATTCATCAAAACCAGATTCTAAATAATTCACGCTTAAAAGCACATTTTAAAGAAAGTAGGGTAAGAATGATAAGAATTTAAAATCTGCTTTAAGTGAGCTTTGAAGATTAATTTATTAGTTTATATGGCCCCAAAATCAAACAGAATATGAGCTTTTTAAAGGGATATTTTTATGCAAATCAAAATAATGATACTTTGCTTTAAAATGTGAAGTACAGACCAGCAATTCTGTCAGAATCTTTTGTAGCTCTTGGACTCCTTTTTGTCAAATGATATGAAAATAACATGGCCCACAAAACAGTTTAAAATACTTTACCTGATTATTGTTTTCGTAGTCCTTCAAGGAGCAAAATTTATATTAAAAATCTTGTTTGCTCACTGTCTATATTTTCCTGTCTGACACAATTTCCTTTTTGCCTACAAAAATCTCTTCTGAGTATGGTTAGGTGCTTCTGGTATCCAAATAGATAATTTCCACTGGTCAGACAGAGCATGCAGCTTTCAAAGCAGTTCTAATTTATTGGCATCCTCCCACTCGTCCACAACAGAAATGAAACATTTTATATATTAAAAGGTAGAAGAAGTCTGGTAAGACTTTAATATTTTTTATCAACCTTTAAAATTTTGACAGCTTTCATATGCACAGCTTAAAGGTAAAAATATTTTGTGTAATGTAATTGTTTGTATACTCTTAGAATTTTTTGAGCAATGGTCAATCAATATTTCTGTAAGATATTCTTAAAAATTTAGATTTGTTCACCAACTGTCTTTGAAGAATTTGTCAACAATAAATCAAAACATGCACACATATACACACACTGCCCAACTGGCCCCATCATACTATTTTCCAGTAAATACATCATTTACATATGAACTTGAGGGAAACAAATCAATAGCTATAGAAAACAACTGATGTTACCAAACACTATTTTACACCTTACTATTTCCCTACATTGAGAAACCAGCATTGTGTTTATTATTTGCCTCCAAAAATCTTATGAAATCTGAATAATAGTAATGGGGAAGAACTCTCATTACACGTTCTAGTAGGTTTTTTTTAAATATGAAGAATACTGCAAAACAAGAAATTTGTAAAGATGAAATTGCCTTAGTCAATGAAAACACACGAACACACATGTATATACATGTATGTGCATATAACTCTTAAAATGATAGGCCTTTGAGATTTCTTCTCTGCATGCCCAGAACAATTATTTCAGTTTTGAAAATGGACCACTTATATCCTTGGGAGTGACTAGGCTGCATTTGTCCTTTTGTAGGATATATGGATGTTTTTACAAAGGCACTAAAATGGTTTGTAATTTTAATCCATCTAAAAGCATCAAGCCAATTAAGATCTTCCTGTTTGTACAGGAAGCTAAGATCTAATCATCTAAGCATGGCAGCAATAGACTTATTCTAAAACATGGGAATATCAGTATCTGGCAACAACAGCTAATTTATGTCTTCCAAAATTCCAAACTTTATCATTTACACAAATCTGGCAGGCGAATTAAAAAGCAAACTTCAAAATTAGTATTAAAATCATCCAAGCCAAATCTTTTACAATGCACATTTCACTGGATTCTCTTACAATCACTCCCCTTTTAAAACACACACATGCTAAAATTGCTTCATGGCTGGGACATAATAAAGATGCAGCATTTCTGAAACATTCTGTCAATTTGAAAACAGATTTCAGGAAGCATTAACCCTTATTCCCAGCATCTCCTGTTATCTGTGGCTTACTTACATAATCAAGTAACATTTTCATTTTTTTATTTTAAAATTTTTCTTTTTTCTTTAAAAAAAAAGGTGCTTGGAAGAAGATTATGTTCTTTGAGAAATAACTAGATGATTATAATCCATTCATACACAATCCTCTCTCCTATTCAATGGCATATACAGTCCCACTAGAGATTAAGTATAAATCTTCTCATAAATTGGACTTTTAAGAATATAAAGAATTTTTGCTGCTACACATGTGAGAGTTCTGTTCTAATCGAGTTGTAGCTTAAAAATTGATCCACAGTTTTGAAGACTGGAATTTGTCTTTGTTTTGTTTTTCAATTTTTTGCTTTTCTTAAAGAAAAAATCTTGCATTTTCTGTGTGACCAGGAACTTGTAAAATTTTAACGAACAGCCATCTATCTAGGAGAATTAAAGATTAAATAAACCATCTTCAAAAACTGGCTTCCTACCCTAGAATTCCTGAGAATGCTTGCAAAGATAAAGCAGGAAAATAAATGTTAAACTCAAAACACTGTTAAAATGCTCCCAGAGTTAATCTTCATTGATATACATACATACATATATGAGTGTGTATGTATATGTGCGTGTGTGAATATTTATGAGATAGACACATATGTGCGCATGCACACACACACACACACACTTTTTGGTCTTTTTATGTTTAATTTTTTCCCTTTAAGCTTGTGATGGAAGAACATTTTAGCTTTTCATTTGTTAATTTTTTTTCAGTTCCCTCATTATGTCTTGTAAACAAGAGGGGCTCTAGCACCTGGCTTTCACCATAATATTGTAATGAATTCAACAAATCCAAAGTGCAGGTAAAGGGATCAGAAGGCAAGTTGGGGAAGAATGACAACACAATAGTAAACTAGCTTGTGTGTCATGTCACATATGGAAAATGCTTGGGGGCCATGAGGTGCTGCACCTTGATGTTTTTCTAACTTTTTCTTATAATTTATCCTGCATGATTTTAACTGCTAATGTCTAGTGACAAATATCGTTGCTTTAGGAACAGGTATGTTTATCTGGCAGGATTTAAAAAAAATTATCTTGCTTAGACAAACAAGGTAGAAAAAAGCAAAACAAGGGAAAATGCTGAAGATCCACATATGCAGTTTCCAAAGATTAAATGCATAACACCTGCTTATGTTGACCTACTTATTATGATACTGAAGCAGGCAAATATAAATGTGGGCACTCCCTTCGTCTTTTTTATGTCAAAGAATTCACATTAAAAATTAATTTGCAAATCTCCCTTTTGATATAAATGCAAGAAAGTTTGTTTTAAACTTGCTATCAACACTTCTATTTATACCAGACACCAATGTATAGTTCAATGAAACTGTTGAAGGAGAAAGATTCTTCTGTTTTTAAACTGTACAATATTATCTGCTACTTCCAAGTGCTGGAGTATGAATGTGTTTGCTGGTACAGAATATTGCAGCACTTTCTAAATTCAGTATAATGCAGACCTAATAAAAAGCCAGAACCAAGTTCTAATTCTTTGAAGAATATTTGCAATGAGTTCCCTACTTGTTTTTATCCAATCTATCCATCCTGAAAAACTCCTTTGTTATAAAGGCAATGTTTGTTACAGCTTTCTTCACAATAAGCAATTCTGTTCCCAGTGTACACACTGGCTATCTTTTGAATTAATGATAGGACTCCCCTATCATGCCTGGAGTACTACTATAATGGTTGTTTTTTAAAACAAAGAAACAACAACCTTTCTTTAAATACCGACAATAAAAAGCAACAGTACAGGGAAAAGTAAAAATAATAAAGGTGCAATACTTTATAAACAAAAGAAGTCTTTGCCAGTTATATGTCTGCCCAAGCAAACCCTAAGCATGACATACATGGAAAAATACAGAGAAAAAAATGCTCAAAGTACACACTGGTTTAAGAACATTCTTAAGTAAACGTTTCTGTCAGTGATGATCTGGTGCTGTAATACACCTAGGCCTGGCACAGGTAACACAATGGGGGAAAGAGAGAACAAAAGTTGCTGCATGTGCTTTCAATAGGTGACAGGCCAGCAAACTACTGACATTTAACTCTGTCATAACAGCAGATCAAGAAAACATACTTTGGCCTAAATTATTAGTGGGTTTTCCATTAATGGATAAGAATCTTCATACAGACTTCAGGAGTGAATTCTTTAGAATTGCAGAAGCTTCAACCATTGTATAGGTCTTTGTCACAAATATGATGCTTTCTTTCTTCTGGTAGGTCCCCAGAAGAAGAAAAGTGTTTTCATAAGAAATAACCTTGGGTTCTGTCAATAACTCTTATTAAAGAAAAATATACTTTAGACAAAACAAAATTCTACATTCTCTCTTTCCCTCTCCCTTCCCAGAAGCCCTAAAATTACACATCCCTCACACCAAATCCTTAGGATATGGCAGTGTTTTGCTTTATAACAGGGTCAGAACACAATGTGTAGTGTACTTAATACCCTGCTAAAATACCACCAACTAATAAGATTTGAAACACAGATCAATTTGATTTTTGCAACAGGCACCATCATTATTCAGTTTAAGAATCTAGTCAGATAGGTTGCTGACCAACAACAATGCAGCTTTTCAAGACAGAAATGTGCGCGCGCACACATACACACACACACAATCATGCAGACATACACTCTCACACAGATACACGCACACACACACACACAGGCAGTTACATGTGCCAGAACATACTGGTATATATCAACCAGCCAATCACAAAGTGTTTTTTTTCCTTTTTTGTTTTTTAAAGTGAGGCTCCGTCAAGTCTTTCCCTCCCACCCCACCCCAATTCTTCTGAACCCCACCCCCAACATAGTAGACCTAAGGACGGAAACACACCCAGTGCAAACAAAGTTAAAAAGCTATTTTTCAGTATATATGTTTCTTAGCAACAACTTCCGTATAACATGAAAAAGTGAAAAACTAGAAACTAATTTTTTTTTAAATTTTTTGTGTTTAGTTTTAAATGGTATGTGTACTTGCTTCACATTGTCTTTCTAAGTTGGCGTTCATGATTCAAGTATTTCAAGAGTGATATGTTCTCTTTTTGGATTCATATTCCAAACGAAAAAACTGAAGTTGTAAGGGAGGCAACTATGTGCTCAGACAGTCCTGTCAATGACCCACCTTTTTTCTCTCTCCATTTTCTTTTTTCCTTTTAAAATGTATTTATTGCAAGTTGAAAAAAAAGAAAAGGTCACGTTAGTGCTGCTGCTGTTCCAAAAAGGTCACGAGGTCAGAGTTGAAAGTTTTAAGTTCAGATTGAATCCGACCCTCCGCCTAGAAGGTCTCCAGGTAGTAAGGGAGCAGGGCTTCCCATTCTGTGGGGATCTTCTACACTTTGAACCCCCCATAAACTTGAAGAATAATTTGGAGGCCCCCATAATGAAGCACCAGCAAGGTCACTCCCACTGCTGCCGCCACCACTGTTGCTCCACTGCCCAAGCCCTGTTGACCCACCAAAAAGATTCAAAGCAGGTCCAACTGGATCTGTCTGATTCTGTCCTGCCTCAAGAGATTGCCAGCCTGCTGTGGGTGCACTGGGGGTTGCTGCAGGAGTAGGAGGCTGAGCTTGTGCCAGAAAGCGACTAACTTCCTCGTCTGTTGCAAATTCAGCCAGGATGGTAGTGTTTCCCAAAACACACCTATAAAAAAAAAGCCAAAATGGTAGAGTGAAGAGTAACAAACGAACAAGAGTTCAAATGACTAAAAATGTTGAACACTGCTTGAAACAAAACAAAACAACACACTTACTCCCATTTAAGTCAATAGTGATAAACAAATGAATGGCTGGAGTTCCATCATTTATTTTTGTTTTAATCCCTTTCTCAAAACCTTTCTTTAAAAAAGAAGAAAAATAATTACACAGATCTGCAATTTCCAAACTGTGTGCCAATGCATCTTGAGGCACTGTAATGATCTCACCTAATAAAATACCCAGGAAATACTGATCTTTTATGTACAACTGCTATTATCACATCCATACGAAGTAGCTTCTTTGAACGTGGCTAAATTTTGTTTTACTGTATGCAAAATTAGGCAGATTCTAACTGCCCACTGATAATTCACCACTCATGGTAATATATCATTTTGTCTGTTTTTTGTTTTTTATTATTGTTGTTTTAAGGCTTTTATTTGCAATATTGGTCTGTAACCATAATACAAATTGACTGATAGAAGAGGAAATAGGATATGTTAAATATTCAATGAAAACATGGCAATTCTCAACATTAGTTGGACACCATGCTACTGCTAAGCCTAGTATTTATTAGTTTAGTTTGGTGTTTCTGTCAAGTATTTTGTTCCCAAACTGCACTGCGGTGCCCCAGGTAACCCAGCACGTTATTTGGGAACTGTTAAGTGCTGCAAAAAAACTTACTGAAACATTATAGTTTCCCTTGACATCTGAAATAGTAAAAGAGGAAATAAAAAAGAAGTCAACCTCCACATGTGTATGATGGCTTCAATAAAGGAGTATTATTTGTAGCTCAGGGTTGAAATGACAGTGTTGGTGGGAGCTGTCTTTGGGGTTCTTTGGCTGGGCTGTTTATTGTTGGCTTGTTTGGCAGTTCCTTGATTGGGGTATTGTTTATTTGATTGTTGGTCTGGAGTTAATCTATGCTCAATTGGGTGCTGATTGCTGGTGGGGAGGCATTTTGATCTTTAGTCTTTTCTATAACTTGACAATAAACAACCCAACCAAAGAATCTCTAAGACCACCACACCAACACTGACAGAGCAAACCATTAGAATATAAACTGAGAGCAAACCCCCTCTGTAGCAACACTGATGATGTTACCTCGTTTGGGTAGTGAAACATCTGCAAGAAAACAACTAAGCTCAGAGAGCACCAGAACCCACTGTATCATGGCTTCTTAATTTCGCTTTATACAAGTAGTTTCTTTTATTTATACTACAACAAACACCTGTGGAAATATAATTGGAAATAAGCAAGTGACTATTTTATAGAAATAGTTAAAATCTTTGGGGATTCCTGTTAATTTCCAACTACTTTAGTATTAATTAAAATGTAACTAAAATATTTCAAAACTAGTACAGAGAATGCTATTTCAGCCTTTTTAAAAACTTACATCATTAACAGAAAGACTTGTTTACTTTTTCAGTAATTATCAACTACTAGAAGGTCATTAAATGAACTTTGTTTACAGTTCAGAGTAGTTCACTCAGAGAACAAAATAGCCCCCTACTTCTTTTCAAAAGATTGTATAAAAATAGTTTTATTAAACTAGACCAAACTATATCTAGTTCAATATCTTTTTTCTAAAGTAACTAGTAAGATTCCTTTAATAAGTCCATAAGCAAGATACAATATTCCTTGTTCAACTAAGTCCAGAACCTTATTTGGAAAAAGTATGAAGATGTTTCTATTCATTAAATTCCCTAATTCCCTATATATACACCATCTAAGCCAGTGGCGATCAACAAATCGTGCAATAGCAGAGTTATTAGAAAGTGTGTGATGTACCTCCTTTTAGTTGTTTTGAGTCTATTGCCAAACAATGTTTAATTGTATTAATGAGGAATGAAAAGTTCCAACCAATTTCCCATACCATAATATTGCTTAAGTAATGATGTATCACTTCCCAGATAAACAATTTTCAATCATAGAGAAAGTTCCAAATGTTTCTGCATTAAGAAGAGCAGTAATATCATGGATATTTGTTCTTTTCAGCTTTAAGTTAACTATTCAAAAGTAAGGTTATTTTTATATGGTCATAGGATTCTATAATACTAACCATTTATGAAAAAGGTAATAATAGAAATCTCAAATTCATAATTCTAAGTGACTTTTGAACATTCTATTGCATTTCTAAAACTGCAACTATGGTGAAAAGAGCAATATATAATTCTATCTGGGAAAACCTAGAACATTAATTTTGATTTGCAATTAATTCAAGTAAAATTTCTACATGAATAGGGATTAAAATCTCAGTGTTGCGAATTTTCCAATTTTTAAATTGGGTGATTTTGAGGATGACTGCATTTGTAGAATGATAAACTTTATCAAGAAGGAAGCTAAATATTAACTTGTCAGTGGTTTTCACCCATCTCTCTTGTCTGCACAAACTGTTAAAAGCAAGTTCTATTCAAGTATGCACAGCATACCAGGGCCATATCTATTCCAAGAAATGCATAAAATAATAGTGTTCAAAAAGAAACTTTTTTGCAATTGTCAGTCATATCTGAAGAATGCATAGATGAAACAATGAGCCGGGAATGTTATATATTGACAAAAAAAGTCAATGAATATTTGTAGATTGTTGCAAAACTCACATGTGCAGTGCAGTCTGGGCCTTAGCTGCCTCCTGCTTGGTGCTGTACCGGATAAGGGCGGTGCCTTGGGTCAGGTTGAGATGGAATGTCAGCAATGGACCATGCTGCATGCAGATGGTCCTTAAAGTTGACCCATCAATCTTAAAAAGAATAGCAAATACAGGTTATTAAAATTAAGAGACTGAGGTTTTTTCATCTTTAAATGTAGTGGAACTTCAGGTTGCAAATGCTTCTGTTTGCAACGAAATCGGGTGACAACCAGAATTTCGGGCAAAGTTGTTTCTGATCACGAACACATCTTCAGGTGGTGACCAGATACAGCTGTGGTGATTTTCTCTGCTGCGGCGATTTCCCCTTCGGTGCCATTTTTTTGTCCGTGCATGCACAGACGGTCGTGCTTCCGATCACGACCAAATCAGGTTGTGACCGTAGTCCTGGAACGGATTATGGTCGCAACCTGAGGGTCCACTGTACTATAAATAATATACAATCAGGCAGCATATTGTACAGGTAGTCCTTGAGTTGCAATAGCAACTAGGACCTGAATTTCTGTCATTGAGCAATGTGGTTGTAAAGCATGATGTCACATGACTGCACTGCTTAGCAAGGGCAGTCCTGGCATTCCTAGTTGCTCTCATAATCCCAGGATTGTGTGGGCTGTTAAGCACAAAGAGGAGGGAATACCAGGAAAGTAAAGCTAATGGATAAGAACTTCAGGTAGGCAAGAGTGTATGTGCTCTAGGTAGAGTCTATGGTGTGCAGGTGGGTGCTGCACTTTGGTGGTCAGTACCCTGGATAGGCACTATGGTGTGGGCAGGCAAAAAAGCAGCAGAAAGGGAGTGATTTCTTGCCAGCTTCCCCATTGACTTTGCTTGTGGGAAGCTGACAGGGAATGCTGGAAATCATGTGAATGTGACTTGCTGTGCCATCATAACCACAAGCCAGACATCAAGTGCTTGGATTGTGATCATGTGACAAGACCTAATGTTGGGTTGCTCAATTTAAGCCAGTCTTAAGCAGTCTTTACACACTGAATGGCAGTTCATGGGCTCTTAAATATGTTTAAGAAAGGAATTTGCATAATTGTGACTGGTTGGAATGACTTAAGATGAAGTTATAATAAAGAATTAAAATCAGGCTAATACAGAAAGTTATTCTAACAGAATTCAAAGCTTTTTGGCAGCTGTGTTAGAAATATTCTATAATCTCACTAAGGAAAAAAGAGGGAAGAAAACTGGCAGTCATGACTGGGTGCAGAACTGGAAATAACAGTGATAAATCTGATACTTAAGAATAAATTCTTTGGTTTTTAAGTATTGCCATATTGAAATAAGTACAGGGCTGTGGACTTTTAAAAAACACAATACAATATTGTATAAGATTTAGGAAGAAAAAGGGGGATGAAAGTAGAAATACCTGCGGAGTGAGATTGTGAAGAACCAGCCAATAGCTGGGACGTACAGAACCACCATCACTCCAAGTAGAGGCTGCAAAATTATTAAAACAGCAAGCATTTGTATTCATCTTAATTTATGATTTGGAAACAAAATAAATATTAATATTTATGTATCTATTTAACTTGCTAAGAAAGTTACACAAGAAAGATTGGTTGCTTATCTGCAATTGTTCCAAATGATCACCTGCAGAGAATTTAGCAATCAGATCAATATTAACAATGTTTTACTGCTAGCTGAAAGGGTTTTCCTTTTTTCTTTCTTTTTTTGGTGGCAAGCCCACCTCAAATACCCAATAGTTAAAGGACCAAGACTCCTCAATCCTTTCTTCCTGCTCTGTTCTTAACAGATCACTGCAGCAGTTATTGATGCTAAAGCCAAGAGCAATGCACAATGTCTGCAGTGGAAAGGAAAGTGGAAGGTTAGACACACATGAGGATTACACAAAAGGTATGAAATCAAGTTTTCTTTACTTTATGAATTTCTACCTTTCAGCAAAAGAATAACATTTAATCTGTTCCAGTAAGAGTAGGTCTGAAATTAAACTAAAATAAATATTAACATCCAATATCAGAAAGTAGTGTACAATTTCTATTGACTCAAACAAGAACTTGACTCTGACCTGGGGGGTGGGGCTGTCTATCAGTTGGGTATTATCCATTTGCTTTCATGATTTTTGGAAGACAAAGAAAAGTTCTCGACAGCAGTTTTTTTAAATAAAAGTACTAAATGCTGATGGTGATCTTCCACCAAAACATTTTTATCTGCAACGGTGTGTATTCAAAATAACTCTTTTTTGCATGCTTTCAAAACTTGTATGTGCGACTGCACAGATCACTTCAAAAATACACATACTTATTCCTTACAACTACATACTATTTCTAGAATTCTCATGCTTTTTTCTCATTGTACACTGCTCAAAAAAATAAAGGGAACACTTAGACAACACAATGTAACTCCAAGTCAATCACACTTCTGTGAAATCAAACTGTCCACTTAGGTAGCAACACTGATTGACAATCAATTTCACATGCTGTTGTGCAAATGGAATAGACAACAGGTGGAAAGCATAGGCAGTTAGCAAGACATCCCCAATAAAGGAGTGGTTCTGCAGGTGGTGACCACAGACCACTTCTCAGTTCCTATGCTTTCTGGCTGATGGTTTGGTCACTTTTGAATGCTGGCGGTGCTGTCACTCTAGTGGTAGCATGAGACGGAGTCTACAACCCACACAAGTGGCTCAGGAAGTGCAGCTCATCCAGGATGGCACATCAATGCGAGCTGTGGCAAGGTGGTTTGCTGTGTCTGTCAGCGTAGTGTCCAGAGCATGGAGGCGCTACCGGGAGACAGGCCAGTACATCAGATGTGAAGGAGGCCGTAGGAGGGCAACAACCAGCATCAGGACCGCTACCTCCACCGCTGTGCAAGGAGGGACAGGAGGAGCACTGCCAGAGCCCTGCAAAATGACCTCCAGCGGGCCACAAATGTGCATGTGGCTGCTCAAACGGTCAGAAACAGACTCCGTGAGGGTGGTATGAGGGCCCGACATCCACAGGAGGGGGTTGTGCTTACAGCCCAACATTGTGTAGGATGTTAGGCATTTGCCAGAGAACACCAAGATTGGCAAATTCGGCACTGGCGCCCTGTGCTCTTCACAGATGAAAGCAGGTTCACACTGAGCACATGTGACAGACGTGACAGGGTCTGGAGATGCCGTAGAGAACGTTCTGCTGCCTGCAACATCCTCCAGCATGACCAATTTGGCAGTGGATCAATAATGGTGTGGGGTGGCATTTCTTTAGGGGGCCAAAAAGCCCTCCATGTGCTCGCCAGAGGTAGCCTGACTGCCATTAGGTACCGAGATGAGAACCTCAGACCCCTTGTGAGATCATATGCTGGTGCGGTTGGCCCTGGGTTCCTCCTAATGCACGACAATGCTAGACCTCATGTGGCTGGAGTGTGTCAGCAGTTCCTGCAAGATGAAGGCACTGATGCTATGGATCGGCCCGCCCGTTCCCCAGACCTGAATCCAACTGAGCACATCTGGGACATCATGTCTTGCTCCATCCACCAACGCCATGTTGTACCACACTGTCCAGGAGTTGGGGGATGCTTTAGTCCAGGTGTGGGAGGAGATCCCTCAGGAGATCATCCGCCACCTCATCAGGAGCATGCCCAGGTGTTGTAAGGAGGTCATACAGGCACGTGGAGGCCACACACACTACTGAGCCTCATTTTGACTTGTTTTAAGGACATTACATCAAAGTTGGATCAGCCTGTAGTGTTTTTTTCCACTTTAATTTTGAGTGTAACTCCAAATCCAGACCTCCATGGGTTGCTAAATTTGATTTCCATTGATAATTTTTGTGTGATTTTGTTGTCAGCACATTCAACTATGTAATGAACAATTTAATAAGAATATTTCATTCATTCAGATCTACGATGTCTTATTTTTGTGTTCCCTTTATTTTTTTGAGCAGTGTATTTTCTCAATAAAAGTTTCAATTGATTTTTATAGATTAGGTAGTTTTTCATTGAACAAAGTTAAAAATCTCTGATCTGATTTATTAATACATCCTTCTTTGGCTTATATCCTAAAAGAAGTATTCACCAGAGGCAAGCCTTGAATCCTGCGCACCCCACCCCCTGAGTGAGCGGGGCGCTGTGCTGTTCCAAGGAGAGGATGTTTTCGGATTACTCAGACCAGGAGGTGGGCGTGGAAGCCCTGTAGTGTTTCTTGAGGAAATATGGTTTTTCCATAACTTGGTAGAGAGATGAGCAGGATTAGGTCCTATGGGATCTGGGGACCATGTTGATTTGTAATCATTGAATTTTGCTGAAATGGATAAAAGTCATTAATAAATACATCACAAATTAAGTTCTGTTTTTGTCAAAGGCTATTTAAAATGTTTGGTTTAAAAAAAATCTGAAGCAACACATCTGGGTCATATTTCATCACTCTATATTTGGCTAAGGAAAAAATAAAGGCAAGTCTCTGGCTACTTTATGATTTTCTTCCAGAACAAGATGGTCCCTGACTCTCCAACAATCACTCCATGCTTTTTAGAGGGGCTGGTAGAAGATTTGGAGAAAATAGACATTATATGTATGGTATTTCTTTTTACTTGACAGAGGTTCCCACAAAAAAGAAGACCAATCCTTCAACATGTACATTATTCCAGGCTACATTTCTTTCAAACTTCCAAAATTTACTAAAATGATGTGATGAAGTTTTTGCTTCAGTTAAGTAAACTGAATTCATTGTTCAATTTAATTTCATAAATGTCTTTATTTTATTACTAACTTCATTACTACATTCTATCAATTAATTACATTACCATTAAGCAAACAATTATTCTTTTGTTTTATGGAACAGCTTATTAAATCTTGGAGGTAGTTGATGGACTAATAGTAGATCCCACCTCCTCCCTTGTACATATTGCTCCCTCCCCCTCCCATCTTTTAATCATAATTTTGTATTTTTATTGGGATAGATAAGATAGATAGATTGATTCCACCTCTCTTTTATTCCCTTACATGGGTTGAAAATATAAAGGCATATACCTGAAGTGCTATGAACATTTGTGAAAGAATTGTCAGAGGCACTGTAGGGCCAGGCACCAGGTGAAGGCAGCGAGGTGTTGAGGGAAGAATTAGACCCTATGGAAAGTAAAGTAAAGAAAAACTCAGTGATCTTCAAATGTGAAAAAAGCTGAATATAACATGTTAAAACACTGAATATAACATGTTAAAATTGTTTGTATGTGTGTATATGCCTTGCTTAATTAGAATCATAGCAGCTTTCATGCTTTCAAATATCAGAATTTACATTTTGTAAATTAAGAGGTAAAACAAGATTTCCAGTTTGTATTTTACTATCTTGCATGACAATGCTCAAATTTTCACTTATGCCAACATGTCACATTCAGAGATGAGCCTTTCTCCCCTCTTTCCCCACCTTGAAACCTATTTTAAAACTAGCCACATAAGAGAGGGGAAAAAAGCTGCAATGAAGAACCAGCACTTAAGAGAAAAGTTAAAGCATCCGAAATCTTTAGGCCACTCTTTCAGCCCAACCCATTTTATAGGATTCTTACTGTGGGAAAAATAGGAGGAGGAACGAGCTTTATATATACTACCTTGAGTTAAGATAAGTAAGAGGAGGACATAATCAAATAAACCTTTCTTTTCAGAAAGTAAATCTCTTCTTCCCATAATTAGTCAACCAACAAATAGGCTATTACTTGTACAGGTTGTCCTCGTCTTATGATCACAATTGATCCCAAAATTTCTGTTATTAAGTAAGACATTTGTTAAGTGCGTTTTGCCCCATTTTCCAACCTTTCTTGCCACCGTTGTTAAGTGAATCACCACGGTAAGTAGTAACATGGCTGTTAGGTGAATCTGGCTTCCTCATTGATTTGCAAAAAGTGATCACGTGACCTTGGGACATAGCAACGGTCATTAATTATTAGTCAATTGTCAACCATCTGAATGTTGATTACATGATCATGGCAAAGCTTCAAAGGCCCTAAGTGTGAAAACAGTCATAACAGTCACTTTTTTGAACAGTCACTAAATGAACTGTTGTAAGTTGAAAACTACCTGTATTGTGCATGGCTCCAATCCTAGCAACTATAGAATACATATTACAATCCTGCAAACCTGTGCTGTTATCCCGCAGAAGTTGGTGATCCGTATCTACAATGGGGGCTGTAACGGTACCTCCCAGCACACTTCCTGGGGTCACGTAAGGGTCAGATTCAGGATCAATGTTTGGAATACCTTTCCATGGCACTCCTGGCTGAAATTCTGAAACAAAACAATCAATACTGCTGTTTAAAATAATGTGTTTATGATGCTGTTTCAATAATACTCTGATTCTGCATAAGCAGAATCATGTATCTCAAAATGCTATAGTTTGAAAAAAAAATCTGTATTAGTACAGATAAAATATATTAAAAATTTAAATTTTTTAAATTACAAACGTAATGGCAAAATTATGCGACAAAATCTCAGCAAGGAATTTTCTCCCTTCCCAGAATTACTAAATTGAACTGAGTATCCTAAAGAAATGTCACATTATTCAAGAGGAGTTTGTGTATATGCATACCTTAATATGATGTAGTTAACACCACTATTTAATTCAATCAAGTATCCCCAAAATCACATGTTATTTATGACTTGAAAGGTCTTAGGAATCAGCTAAGCTCATCAGAATGTATGGAGCAGGCTGTTGGGAGTGATACTCCCAATATTGTTATGTTATGATCCATCAAATCACCTTTGACTCCTGGTGATGAGAAGGACATGTTGTTGTAGATTGGGAAACATTTTTGGAAATAGTTTGATATTTCCTTTTTCCTAGAGCTAAGAGACAGTGACTTTGGTCTGTTTTATCTCCTTGATAAAATGATTTATTAAACTATTTTGGATGAGTACTTTGATAAACTCTAAAGATCAAAAGAGAATGTCTGCAGTTATATATGAACATGATTAAATCAAGGATGATTGTAAGGTCAGAAATGTGGGGTATAGGTATAAACTAGTTCAGTTAATCTCCCTGTTTTCTTATCTCGGACATTTATTAAAAATATTTTTATCCTAATTTTTTTAAATGTACAACTCAAGACAGAGAACCTATCAATACTCTTTCCTTCTCCTATTTTCCCCAGAATAAATCACCTTATGAAGTGAGTTGGCGGAGAAAGTATGACTGGTACAAAGTCATCCAGCCGGCTTTCATGCCCAAGGCAAGACTAGAACTCACAGTCTAGGCCACTCGGTGCTGGGAGCAGGCTTTTAAAGTGCCGCCAAGCAGGACCGCCGAGCCGGGAACGGGCACCAAGGCAGGGCAAGGCTCCACCAGCAGTGGCCTAGCTTTAGGTGGCTCCAAGCAGCTCGCTCCAAGCAGCCCATCCCGCCCACCGGGCGGAACCCTTCCCGCTCCTCGGCGGGAAGATGCTCCAGCCTGCAAGCTTTGCCTTGCAAAGTTTAAGCCTGGAAGCCCCGGGAAAAAAAGGGGGATCGGCGGGGACTCACCTTCGGAGAGGTCGCACTCGAAGGTGATTTCAAACTCCCAGCCGAGGCCTTTGCAAATTTCTTTTCTTTCCTACCCCTAGATCGCTCCGCACTGTTTTGCAGCTTTGGGGGCCACGCAGCACAGGGCAATACACCACGCCCAGCGATTTTTTTTCAGGGGCGGGCCGGATTGGACAGACCAATGGAAGCAATTTTTTTCAGGGGCGGGCCGCATTGACAGACCAATGGGCGGATGTGGCCTCGCGGGCCGTAGTTTGCCCACCCCTGGTCTAGGCCAACACCGTCACTACTACACCAAACTGGCTCTTAAGGCTCCCAATCTTTGATGTATTAGGTTTCATATTTCTTTCTGTGTTTTGTATAATATTGCTCATTCCAAAAGAGAGTAGTTAATATGTATTAAGGTATATTTGATAAACTGCACAAATACTTAGTGGGAAGAAATCAGTAACAGAGATATGAATCAAGGAGTATGTCACAGAGAAGATGATGCAGATGAAAAGAAAAACTAAACTCTGAATACAGGAAGACAATTTTAGCCCCATTAAGAAACAATTGGTTCCTTTGCAAGTAAGATAAGTGAACTTTGTTCTGCCTTATGATGACTTGTCTGGCCTCAAGATTTATGTCAGCTTATTTTTTGTATTCAAATCAGCAGCTTCAGCTAACTTGTAACTAAGTATCATGGGATAATACTAAATAATTTGGCAAACTGAAGTGAACAATTCTTTGAACTTGAATATACAAAGGCTTATTCATAACTTTAAACAATTTTATACAAATTCAGATGGTCAAATAGTGGGAGACTTTGAATCAAAAGACAGTGTTTGCTCAACAGTAAAAACTGTACAAATAAATTAACATATAAACAAGGATATCATTCCTTTTCCATCTACTCATTCATAGAGCACACTGAAATTACCTGGTGGCCAGCTGGCATTGCTGGATTTGCTTCCAATTTTACTGGTTGGTGGGGATTTGGCTGGTAGCCAACTGTCACCAGCAGGACCTGTATGGCTGCCCAGTGGGTCGCCAGGAACTATATCAAATTGGTTATAGGGAGATCCCCCACGGGCTTTTCCAGGGGGCACAATTGTCCCTGGAAAACAGAAGAAAAATATGTTCTGATAGAAGATGATCAGGCTGGTAGCAGAGGCTGTTATCATATTGTTACCAGTGCTATTATGTAATTCAGTATATTGAAATGTAGCTGACTTGTGCCATGGATACATATGAAAGCTGGAATAAATTCATTCAAAGCAGGCCATACAAGTAGAAAGTATAATTGAATGCTACAAGTATATTTCATTACTGTCTAGAGTTGCTGATGACGAGATGGGTGGAATATACATTTAATAAATGAATACATAAATTTATCCTTCAGAAGTTTGATCTATTAAAAATCAGATCTAGTTTAAACAAAAGCTACTGGATTCAAGCACATTATCACAGAATGTTCAGGTTATTTTAATAGATATTTCACTGGCAAAAAAAGTTATTTTTGGAATGTTATCACTAAGCATTTCTGACAATCTAAGATGGAATTTCTCACCATTTTTGTGCATACTGGCATCTTGGGAAGCTACAGGTGGCAATCCATCCATCATAGAAGTCCACTGTTTAAAGCGAGATTCTGTTCCAGTTTCTTTCCCTCCTACCATGCCATAATCCATGCTACTTGAACCAAAACCTTTAAAACAGCAATGCATTTAAATGCATATATAAGCAACTATCATGATAGGGATAGTGCTAATGAGGAAACTTAGATACATCTGCTCATTTTAAATAAATCTGTAAACAACATTGTTCATTCTCTCCTGTAAGCTGCACCTTAGTGTAATGTAAGCAATTCTGACATTAAAAAAGGACATGCTATATACTGATCTAATGATCACATAAAGACTTAGAATATACTAACCTATGATAATTCAGGCAACACAAAACTTGAAATAGTAACATTATGTTCAAATATTCATTAAAATACAAGTAGTCCTTGACTTATGACCACAATTGTGCCCAAAGCTTCTGTTGCTAAGTGACAGTTGTTAAGTGAATTTTGCCTCATTTTATGGCTTTTTTCTTTAGTTGAATAATTGCAGTTGTCAAGTTAGTAACGTGGTTGCTAAATGAGTCTGGCTTCTCCATTGACTTTGTTTGTCAGAAGCTTGCAAAAAGTGATCACATGACCCAGGGACGCTGCAACCATTATAAATATGAATCAGTTGCCAAGTGCCCAAAATTTGATCATATGACCATGGGGATGGTGCAAGAGTCGTAAGTGTGAAAATGGTCATAAGTCATTTTTTTCAGTGATGTTACCGAATGGTCACTAAATGAACTGTTGTGAGTCATGGAATACCAGACTTCCCTGTTCCAGCAAACATAACTATGTAAACCCAGGTGTCCCCATGTTAGTGGGGTTGAGACCTCTCTTGCATCAAAAGTGAGAGTACTGTCCCATCTACCCTGGTATTTTTAAAAGTGGCTATAGCAGGGATTCCCAGAATTCCAGATAGAAGTCTTTCTCAGCATTATTTGCATTATTATGACAGGAAATGGCCTTACATTTTGCAGGCACAATGACACAATTACTCATTTATATTTAATCAATTCTAGTTTGTAAGTGATGAAATACAATTTTAAAAGAATTATTTGTGGTCGATATTTTAATCAATCTTGTAACAATTTATTCTTATCATAAGTATTGAAAGCTATTTGAATAACTTACATGTACTATAATGAGTGCAGGAAATAATTTAAACTCTGATCCCACCCAACACACTTCATCACTATCTACATATGTTACTTATATCTCAGTCAGATGAAGAGAAAAGGAAAACTCGAATTAAATCCTGAGAATTTCTAAGGATTATTTGGAACCAAAACCTTTCCTTTTTTTTGGTCTTGCTCAGGGCTTGAACGCAAAACATCTCATATATAGAATAACCTGTATCACAAAAAGGTAGAATCTAATGAAAATATGACTGTGTTTGTGGAAAAATCTTTCTAGACATCATGTATAGAAAGTTATAGTGTATACAGCCATTAACTAGAAATCAGAATATGCTTTCTTGGCCTTTACTGACTTTTTTGTTGTTATTGTCTTATATGTGCCATTATTTTCATGAGAAAACACATGAAGTTAAATATTTATAAAAGGCCATATCCATAAATATATCAATATAAAATGCCACTGTAATATCGTGTTTTCCTGAAAATACAGCCTACTCCAAAAGTAAGTCCTAGCTTGATTTTTACATGTATGCCCAATATAAGCCATACCCTCAAAATAAGCCCCAATTAAGACCCCGCCCACTCCAGGGTGCACAGGTAAAACTTAAGCTAGGGTGTGGATGGAGTGGTGGAGTTGCCCTACTACTTACCTTCGGACAGTTGCAGCCAGACCTCGCACATCTCGGCCCATTTCTTCTGCAGCCGGCAAGGCTTTCCTGAAGGCCCTCTGTAGCTGACAACAGAGCTCTGGATCAATCCGGAGCTCTGTTATCGGCTGCAGAGGCCTTCAGGAAAGCCTTGCTGGCCTTGTCGGCCAAAGTTCCTAAAGGCCTCTTGCACAGGATTCAATAATTGACTGAAGTTTAATTCCAAAGTGTTTCCTAATTAGGTTTTGTACAAATAAACTATTTATTAAAAAGTCTAAATTAAGCAAGATAATTTTAAAATAAGATTAGCAAATATAATGCTAGGTAATGATAAGTAGAAAAAGAAACCAAACCTAGAGTTTCATGCGATATGACAAATTTCAGTAAAGAAGCAACATGAGCAAATCCAGCATGTATATACTTGGTGTTACAATATTATTGTGTAACAATGAAAAATAATAATAATACAGATATTTACAATGTTTACCTGAATTATATCCAGGAATCTGCCCTTTGGTTGATATATCTGAGAGACCCATATTTAGACCACCAGATACAATACTGTCTAAATGAGGCTTAGGTCCAACTGGATGGGATGGAGAATGTTTCATGCCCGGCTGTCTTTGCTGTTGTTGAAGGGCATTTACCATACGGGCAAGCTGCAGTTAAGAAACAAACAAAAAATGGTTGACCAGACATAGGCAATCTGGTGCTTCAAGGTATTTTGGACCACTTTGCATCAAACCTAAAAGCAAATGTTTGTATGATTTTTATCAAAAATCCCTATTCCTATATTATCTTAATAAAAACAAAGGATTATGCTTCAAAGCTTAGTTTAAAACACTGTTTTTAAACTTTCCAAGTTCATGAGATTCTATGCCATTTTGTTTAAAAAATGAGGAATATCTAAAAAACAGGGAGGAAAGGGAAAGAGTATCAAGATTAAATATTTATATTCTCTTTCAAGTAATACATCGATTATTGTATAATCTTAATAGAATGTCTTAGCTTGAGTATGATAGTATTTATCATTACTATATACTTCTAAACTCATTAAAGAAAGTCTTAAAATCAGTGCAACGTTCAATTTATTTCAGTACTAGATCTTGGTTTTACTGAGTATTGAAAAGGATTTAAATAAAAGATGGTGTGTCTTCAATTATATTCCATGGAAGAAATACTAGATAAAATAAAAACTTAATCACTATCCTTCCTGATTAACTTGTCAGATTTCACGTATTACCTGCTGTTCCTGTTGTTGTCGTACAGCTTGAGAAATCTTTCTCTGATTTTGTAACAGTTGCTGCTGCTGCTGCTGCTGCTGCTGCTGCTGGAGGAGCAGTTGACAGGCCTTCAATGCAAATGAATAAAGGAAAGAAACTAGTTTACTTTGTACAAGCTTAAATTGGATAGTGTACATTTGTGTAACAAAAATAAACAAAAAACAATTAAAAACATTATCATAGAACAGCCTGATGTTTAATACTAATTTATCAAAGGCTTTAATTAGAGTTGTTCTTTTTTAATGATATCTATACTTGTTTCAAATTTAATGTTTGGAAAACTATTGTTATCTAATTACTACTAAAGGTTTTATGCATATGCATATGTCTATGTGTATGTGTGTATTTCCTACAACATATATTTGAAACACAAACACACTAAAAAACTTTCAAGTGCATCCTACAGGAATAGGAATGGGGGGTAAGAAAATTTAGTTGGCCACATATGAGAACTACTACTTACAAGCTGAAACTGAGGAAACTGTGGAAGTTGGCTCAACATAGCAATCTGTTGAGGAGAAAGTTGGGGCCCCATATTGAAAAGGCCTGGATTCAGACCACTGCTAGGAAATTGCTTAAGCATGGAGGCAGAAACCTGTATGAAGACAGGAAAAAAAATTCCAAAAAGGAACAGAACAACAAAATCATTTATGAATAGAAACACTTCTAAATCCAAATTACTTTAGTACTTAAAAGAAGATACACCAAACTTAGCCAATTTAAAGTGGTAAGAACTCATTATTTCCCATTAAGTATTATTTTGGGGATTTATTAAGGTTTATGCCAGGATACAGGGTTGGTTTCCCAATCTCAATCACTATCATTTACGGTATACCCATTTTCACTTTCTGAAATTAAGAATACTGTAAAGTTTTTGCTTACTAGGAGGAATTGCTGGAAGGCAGCTTGCCACTGAATTATTAAAAGCCAGCAGGAAGAGTTAACTGGGCTGAGGAGAGGTTGTGGATTAATTATTCCAAATCCACCATAGTAAGGTAAATGTATTTCAAAACTGAACATAAAATTGAACTATTTTTATTATGGGATCTAAGTCACTCATGAGTTTTGAATTTTGATGTGCAAAGATTGGGTAAATGGAATTAAAGAATGAAAAATGGCTAAATGGAGATGGATGGCAATATGGAAGGTGGATCAGGACTAAGACTTTCTTTAGCTGACAAAACAAGATTGGGTGAAGGTGAAGAAAGATGTTGGGGGCTAGATGGTGGATGTGTCTCAGACAAAAGGTGAAAAAAGCTGGACAGTGGATATTATCTGATCAGCTCTAGGCTCAGAAGAAGAGCTACCCTTGAGTGAGAAGATGTACTGGAATGATTGTTCCAGGGGAAGATATAAAGATCTCTTCTGGCCCAGCAACTTCCACCCAGTGCCTAGGCAACTGGATTGCTGGTAGTCTCAGCATCACACAGCTGTTGGTAAATATCAGGATCATGTTTGTCCATAACTTGCTGGAGTGAACACGTATGGCATGTATTACTCAGTCCTGGTTATGAAAAAGTGGTGATGTTGCTTCTCTAAAATTTGTTCCTCCAGGTTTTGGTCCTGTCTCCATCTTCAAACCAAGGGATGTAAGGTAGTGATAATTGTTCAGGGTATTCTGGCAGTGGTCAGGGGTTATAATGTGATGTAGGGATAACTTTGAAGAACAGGAAGAAGAGCTACAACCAAGACAACGGTTAGACAAAAAAAAAAAAAGAGTCTGAAGCAGAAATGTAATCTGAGAAAGCATCTCAGATTTGACACTCTCTTCCTTTATCTTCAAGAGAATTAGAGACAGTCAAGTCTGAAATGCATTTACAAGAAATTACATTTCTTTCATCTGATCATCCTGGATGCAGGTCTTCTTCCTGCTTCTCAAGATTATACCTACCCCACTGGCAGCAGTTCAATCCTGACCGACTTCAGATTGACTCAGCCTTCCATTCTTCTGAGGTCAGTAAAATGACCAGGTCCTTAAGTGAAATGCCACCATTTCATTCAGATAAAGTTATCTCATACAGCTATATCAGTGTTACTCTCACACTGGCATACATTGATATCAAATGCACAAAATTTGGTTGTATTTGGTTGTAAATGTGGTTGTAAATGTGGTTGTAAATTTGGTTGTAAATGTGTGCAAGTGTTGGAAAATGATTTTCTAATTACCTTCTATTACTGTTAGATAACTGAGGTAGTCACTGAACAAGGAGTATATTGCTAGTCCTACAACTTATTACAGGGGCCCAGTTTTAGAGGTAATGGACTGTGAAGTTGTGACATTGGGCCATTGGGTTAAATTCGGGTTTAACTATATCACACAATTTGCTACAAGTCTTTTCCTGATCTCTTGGATCTCCTCTTGGTGCTATTGGTGAAAGCCCTCAGCTTTGAGTATAAGATACTTCAATTACTATGGGTGGATGGATTCTGGGAGGTCTTAGGAGTCTATAGCCACCATGGGCTTGTCGCAGATAATCTTGAGCCTTATAAACACAATATCCAGATGTTAAATTTAGTGTTTACTTCTCAGTAATCTTCATTATGATGACAGCACTCTTGGTTATTATGCGAGTCACTGCTTACAAAAAACTCCAATTGGTGGGCAGTCAGATTACAATGAGTCACTCTAGGCATCTGATACATCTAGATAGATTCCAGACAGCACCTGGTTGTTCTCTGGTACATGGAATATTCTGCTTTTAACCTACCGAATCCTTAAAGGCTTGATACCTAAAGACCTACTTCAGCTATAAAAGTTACTTGCAATAAAGCAACTTTCCTGCTCGGAATTAACTAGAAAGTGACTGCATCTATTACCTGGCTTTTAATGAAATCATATAGAAAAATGGCAGACTGAACAAAATTCTACTTTTACATTTGTTTAATTGTAACCTCATATGTTGATCCGTAGAAACCGGTTGTAAAGCTATTTACAATTAAGTTTTTATGCTGCTTACCTGGGGGGAAAGAAATTGAGGAGGCACTTGTGCCCGAATATTGGGAGAAGGGTTTAGCGGCTGCACTGGTGGGTGCATCCCTCTCGATTGTGCTGTGCTATTTCCAAACAGACCTTGATTACCACCCTAAAAGCAGAACAGGAACTATGAGTTCAACAGTATAAATACTTTACATGTAGTCACTAATTATTATTATTCATGAAATATTTCAATGTGCAGATATGTGCTACATTATTTAGGGCATATGAATGCTGATTACCTTAAATTCATTCTGCTCTAACTAGCTTTTCCCAACTTTATACCCTTCTGAGAAGCTGATTTCATATTATACTCATTTCTTTAAAAGTAGAAACAAAAACATAATATCCCTCTTCGTTGTGGAATCTAGAAAAAGACTTCCCTGCACAAATTTAGTCTGACTTTTTAGTTTCAAGTTACATCTTCAGAACAAGAGGAAAAGAAGTTTTTCTCGTAGTATTTCCCAATAGTCTATTTATTGACTCTAAATAAGTTTACCACAAGGTTTAGTAAGAAGTCAAGGGAACAAAAGCAATATACAGAATTATTAGAAAATGGGGTTAAGGTAAAGAGAGAGAAAAAGAAAGATTAAATATTAGGCTCTTGAATAGATATTTTATTTTATTTTAATGTATTCTCACAAACAAACCACATTTTAATTAGAAATGAGTCAGGAGGAAAATATCCAGCTCTCCAAAATTGATATAGGATATTGCCAAGCAGAAATATAACTAACAATGCGATTTTCTTACTTGTCTAGCAGCGAAGTTTTGGGGGTTGAGCCCTGAGCCGATTGCCCCAAGGCAGACGTTTGGTAATGTGGAACCAGAGGGAGATAGCTTGTAGTTGGGAGAAGGGGAGAAGGGAGAGCAGGGAGCCTCATCCCCAAGGCACCCATCTTGATTGGAGAAAGGCAAAGTCAGCTGAAGCAGTAGTTAGCCAATCAGTAGCAGTTGAAGGTTAGTGAAGCAACAGAATGCAAGAAGAAAAACAGCGACAGTGAATGGTAAAATATATGTGTGTCTATAAATGTTATGTGTGTGTGTGTGTGTGTGTGTGTGTGTGTGTTTTCTTAAGTTTTCACGGGTATTTATACGTATGGTATTCAGCTTTGTTTAGGTATTTTCCCACGTCGTTATAGTTGTGCTTTTAAAGTTGTAGCAACGTTTCGGCAGAATCTCATCTGCCATCATTATCTATACAGAAGCCTGATGATGGCAGATGAGATTCTGCCATAACATTGCTACAACTTTAAAAGCACAACTATAATGACGTAGGAAAATACCCGAACAAAGCTGAATACCGTGTGTGTGTGTGTGTGTGTGTGTGTGTGTATCTAGGTCTAGGTGTGTTCGGGTCTTTTCCCGTGTAAGATTAAGAGTATCTTGGCGACGTTTCGGTGAGGTCCCACTCGCCATCCTCACGCTGGTGCTTTCGGCTTTGTGCCAATGCAAGCAGTGTGTGATTGGAGCTGCCGTCTCTCTATAAATACTGGTGGTGGTATTACCCATTACCCAAGCCGTTACTACACAGGAGGATAATGGAAAAGAGATCAAAACACAAACAACCCAGGGGATTACAACGCAGGACCCAGGATACCACAACAAAAGAACTTGCAAGCCCATCACACAACCCACTACCCAAGCCGTTAAAACACGAGAGGCTAATGGAAAAAAGATCACTACAAAACAAACGACCCAGGAGATTACAGCACAAGATCCAGGATATCTCCACAACAAAACTCACAAGGCCATCACACAGCCCATTATACCAACATCAACTCCATCAACCAATCAAGAGGCAGCAGCGCAGCCAACCAGCCCAGCACACCAGCCCCCACCACCAGTATTTATAGAGAGACGGCAGCTCCGATCACACACTGCTTGCACTGGCACGAAGCCGAAAGCACCAGCCTGAGGATGGCAAGTGGGACCTCGCCGAAACATCGCCAAGGTACTCTTAAATCTTACACGGGAAAAGACCCGAACACACCTAGACTTACATACCTGTACCCGTGAAAATCTCCGAAAACAAATATACTTACATGTATGGTATTCAGCTTTGTTCGGGTATTTTCCCACGTCATTATAGTTGTGCTTTTAAAGTTGTAGCAACGTTTCGGCAGAATCTCATCTGCCATCATCAGGCTTCTGTATTGTGTTCGTCTCTCTCTCTCTCTCTCTCTCTCTCTCTCTCTCTCTCTCATATATATATATATATATATATGTGTGTGTATATATATATATTATGTGTATATATATATATATATGTGTGTGTGTGTGTGTGTGTGTATATATATATATATATATATATATATATATATATATATATATATATATATATATATATATATATATATATATATATATATATATATATATATATATGTGGATCTTTGGTTATTCGGGTTTTCGCCTGCTTGCACTGGCACTAAGCCGAAAGCACCAGCCTGAAGATGGCGAGTGGGACCTCGCCGAAACGTTGCCTAGATACTTTGAATCTTACGCGGGAGAAAACCCGAATAACCAAAGATCCACATACAAATACCGCGAGAACCTCAGAAAACAATATATATATATATATATATATATATATATATATATATATAAAGTTTTAAGCGGGTACTTACATGTATGGCCTTCAGCTTTGTTCGGGTATTTTCCCACGTCATAGTATACATATATATATGTATATGTATATGTATATGTATTTGCTTCTACTAGTCCTTTCTAGTAGAAATGAGTTTCTACTAGATTATGCTACTTATTTTGGAGATGTGGTCTAAAAGGAGCCTATCAAAACAAACAACCACATTATTTTAAACCTTTTTTTCATAGTTAATGCCAAAGTCACAGAAAAAAATCTTCAATGAAAGATATAAATATCTATGATTTCTGAAAAATTCCATTTATATTTTTGTACAATTCACCCAGTGCCTTAATTCCCATGGACCATATACAGATTATAAGGATAAACGTTCCTTTGCAGCATATATACAATTAAGTAACACTAAGAGCAGCCCAGATAAATACAGAAAGTCCTTGGGTTACCATGTTAATTGGGACCAGAATTTCCCAATTCTGCGATTCAGTTGACTGCAATGTTTAGTTACAGTAAATCTGGCAATCCCCATTGTGGTTGTTATGCAAGGGCCTCCTTGCAACTTGCTGCCAACTTCTAACAAGTCAATGGGGAAGCCGTTAGAAAGTTCCAAGTCTCAAGTAAGCCAGGAGACAGATAAGAGGCTGCTGCTGAGTGTGGGGGGTGGGCACTGAAGTGCAGCGACCTGGGGATGGCTCTTGCTGGGTGATGGGAGTATATATAGGTGGCAATCAGATGGTGTGGTGAGGTCGGACACTACCAGGTGCACATGTGATCAGAGTAGTGCAAATATGGCATGGTGACTAGTGGGTGCATGTTTGGCTGTTGAGGTGTGGTGCTGCCATGTGGGAGAAGGTGTGTGTGTGGCTCCCTCAGGTGGGGAAAGGTGCTAGGCATGCACGCAAATGAGGTCTTTAAGACTACCTGCAACACTATCACGAGATCAGAACGGAGCTGAAAAACTACTTCAAGAGTTTTTCCTGAAGGAAAAGCCCTATGCTGAAAGGAGTAGAAGGCTCCAAAATGAAAATGAAGAGAAGAAACATCAGTACCATCTGTTCCAGATCATAAAGCCCAGGCAGTCTCACTGACTGTTCATATACACTGGACTAAAATCCCAGGAAGGAGATAATCTGAACCACATCTCAGAAACCACATCCCTAAGCAGAATTCTCCAAAAGATCTTAGCTCCATCATCATCAGGGAGCCTACTCTCTTATTTATGCATGCCAAAATTGGTATACTGAGAAGCAGACGAACTAATATAAAAACTTAGTCCATATTTACCCCTTTAGACTGTCCATTCTTCAGCCAAAAATGAAGCACTGTACACAGTTGGGCCAGGCAAAATATAAAAGCTCAGGTGGAGCTTAGACTGTAGCCTTCTGGCCTTAGGTATCATATGTCTACTTGTCTGCCTAACTAACTGCCTCACATGTTAATATTCTAGGCCAGGGATGTCAAACTCAAGGCCCGTAGGCTGCATCCGGCCCTCAGGGTGCTTAGATCTGGCCTGCGGGGACACCCTGGAAACATTGAAGGATTGGCCCACAGTGCCTCTACCAGAGAAACCGGTGCTCGGAAGGGCCACGTGCAGCACTCCCGAGCTCCATTTTCACTGGCAGAGGATTGCAGGAGGCTGTTGCAGACAAAAACAGAACTTGGGAGCCCGTTTTCGCTGGCAAAGGCCACCACAGGCGTCCCCGACACAAGTGACATCAAGTTGGCCATGCCCTCCTCAGCCCCCCTGAGGTCAAACCCAACCCTGATGCAGCCCTCAATGAAATTGAGTTTGACACCCTTGTTCTAGGCTATGCAGGGAAGAAAGATCTAAATGGTGAGTGTTGCTATGATTTAGAATACCCTTAAGATTTATCCTGAATGTCCAGTAATTGTGAAATTTTGTGAGTAGCACGAGGTCAAAATCAATTGATTTTATACAGCCATTAACTGCTCTCAATACTAGAATAGAAAAAACAAACAAACCCATAGCCACTATTACAGAAATATCTCACCAGTGAGATATAATACAATATAATGCAAATATATTGAATTCAGCTCAGCGAATTAACCCTTTATTTATCTATTTGTCAAATTTGTATAGCCACCTATACAAATGCAATTCTGGGCAGTGTTTAACAATGAAATATAAAAACAAGGTGTTTAAAAATTAAATATAAAATCTAGATTAAAAATTAAATTTTATAAAAATGAATTACAACCTCTCACTTAATAGAA
Source organism: Notechis scutatus (assembly GCF_049901735.1). NCBI lineage: Eukaryota > Metazoa > Chordata > Lepidosauria > Squamata > Elapidae > Notechis > Notechis scutatus. The sequence continues at coordinate 51,848,242 of NC_142014.1, forward strand.
GATAAGGATGGGTGCCCTAGCAATAGTCATATGTGTCGAGAGCAGAGTGGGTTTAAATCTCCTGGGAGGGGTAAGGCTGTGAGATAAGAGGGAATAAAGGTATGCCATACGATGCCAGACTTCTCACTTGGCTCAAATGTCAGAGATTGTGACTATGGATAATGAATACTTGTCTGAGATTTTGTTGGATGTATTAATTGCAGCAGGCCACACAGAAAAAAACCAAATACAGAAAAAAAGTTTGGGTATTTGGCTGACCCTACCATACAGGTGGTTATGTGCAGATGTCCATGTTTTCCAGAGAAAGGCAACTAAGAATGCAAGTATGTTGTTCACAGGGGAAAAAATCATCAGAAGCTTCTAACTCTGACTCTGGAGCAAATGTGAGGGAGATATACCATTATGTGAAGTTCCTAGCTCTGCTTTAGGAAAATGCTGCATATATTGTGGGTGTGATTAATACTGATAACCTAGTCGAATCCTTCTCTTATTATAAAACATTATATGAAAAGTTATGGAATTGAAAATATAGTTGACAACCCTGGGATATGGATTTGAAATATAAGAACAAATAGTAGAAAGATCTGAACATAGGTGATCTGATTTTGTACAGTAGATTTTTGTATAGAATTAAAGATGTTGGTTTAATCATGAATAAATGAGGGCTGAAATATATGACAGAAAGTATGAACTGGTTGATATATATCTGTGGGTATATTCTCAAACTATTTATTAAACTTACATGCAACCTCATCTTGCTTAGAGGTGATTCTACAGTAACATTATAAAATAAATGAACTTATTTACAACCATGCACACAAACATACTGAGTCTTCATAAAAAAAAGGGCGTTGGTACTTACCTGATACGCCCGTTCTCTGTGAGCTGTGAAGAGCATCCAGAAGTGGGAGGTGCTTCAGTCTCTTCTGGAAAGGCTGGGCTTAAAACTCTGGGACGCTCCTCCTCCTCCACGGGACACCTCCTCAGCGTCCCCCAGTTTTGCGAAGACTGAGTGCCAAAGTCTGGGACTCATCACCTAATCTAGATCCCTGACTGGAACGGAACCCCACCAGACAGAAAGAAATGGGTGGGGCTGGATGCTCTTCACAGCTCACAGAGAACGGGCGTATCAGGTAAGTACCAACACCCTTTCTCCCATGAGCTGTTCAGAGCATCCAGAAGTGGGACATACCAAAGCTTGGCCTGTCCTTAGGGAGGGACTCCATCTGGATCAAAATCCACTCCTAAACTCTGTGGACTCTCTGCAGGACTCTTCTGCCAATTGAAGCATCTGCTGAGGCATAGACATCAATTTTATAATTTCTGACAAAGGGAGATGGTGAAGCCCAAGTTGCCACTCTGCAAATTTCGTCTATGGAAGCCCGTGTGGCCCATGCTGCTGATGTTGCCTCACTCCTTGTTGAGTGGCTTGAGGAACTGAGATGGACTGGCATTCGTAACTTTTAGCTATGGTGGCTCTCAACCATCTACCGATGGTCGTCGACACCTTTTGCCCTAAAGTGGATGGATTGAAGGATAGGAATAGAGCCTCAGATTTTCGAAATGTCGCCATGCGGTCTAGATAGATGCTTAAGGCTCTTCGAACGTCAAGTCGATGCCATTGATGCTCCAGTCTATGAGATGGTTTCGGACAAAAATTTGGAAGGACCAACTCCTGCGCTCTGTGGAAGGCTGAATTTACTTTAGGAGTGAACGAAGGATCCAATCAGAGAATCACTCTGTCCGCATGAAACACGCACAGGTCCTTTCTCATTGACAATGCCGCCAATTCGGAAATTCTCCTAGCTGATGTGATTGCAATTAGGAAGGCCACCTTATATGTCAGGAATTTAAGACTAGTGGTTCTTAAAGGCTCGAACAGACCAGTTGTAAGTGCGGTTAACATCTTGTTGAGGTCCCAGGTGGGATAGCGGTGAATTACAGGTCGTAAGTTTGCAGCACCCTTAAGAAAGCTGCGGACATGTGGATGGTGCGCTATGGAACGGAGGTCACCCCAGGCTATCACCGAGGCTAAAGCCGCCACCTGTCTGTGTAAAGTATTTGGAGATAGGCCCTTGGCTCCTGTAAAAAGTCCAATAATTGTCCTATTGATGGGGCAGTTGGGTTGATCTTAGACCCCTGGCACCAGCGACAGAAGGCGGACCACGTGGCCTTGTATATATACGATTTGTTGAGGACCGTCTGGATGCTTGAATGGTGGCAATAGCATACTCTGAAATCTGTTGGGCCCTTAAACGGCTCCGCTCAAACTCCATACGGCTAGACTGAGCCATTATGGGTTCGGGTGAAGTATCGGCCCTTGGGAGAGGTAAACCTTCGACGGTGGAATTTTCCAAGGTTGTTCTCTCGACAGGTCCTGTAAATCTGCGAACCACGTTCGCCTGGGCCAGTAAGGGGCGACCAATATCAATTCCGCTCGTTCCTCCAATAACTTCTGGATCAACCTGGGTATTATCGGGAGTGGAGGAAATGCATATAGAAGTCCGGGAGGCCACTGACATTGCAGAGCGCTGACGGCCTCCGCCCCCTGAGTCGGGTACCTTGAAATATACCAGGGCAATTGGGCGTTGAGAGGAGAGGCAAATAGATTGATCACCGGTTGCCCAAACCTCTGCACTGCTTCCTAGAAGACAGACGGGTGTAGGCGCCATTCTGCCTGATCTATAGTGGCCCTGCTGAGCCAGTCCGCTTGTGTGTTTAAGGCCCCTGCTATGCGTTCTGCCTTGAGCGAAAACAGATCGGCCTTGGCCCACTTGAACAACTTGGCCATCTCCAGCATCAGAAGTTTGGAATGGGTACCCCCCCTGTCTGTTTACGTGGGCCTTGGTTGTGATATTGTCTGTCAAGACCAGAACGTGGCGGGATTGGAAAAGGGGTAGAAAACTGCGTAAGGCCAGGTGAACTGCTCGCAGCTCCAACAGGTTGATGCTTTGTGATTGTTCAGAAATAGTCCAAATTTCCTGCACAGTGTGGGATTGGAAGTGAGCTCCCCATCCTACCAGGCTGGCATCGGTTGTGATTGTTGCCCTGTAAGGTTCCTTGAAAGGACACCCCTTGTTTATCGTTTTTTCCGACCACCAGTGGAACGATCGGAGAACATTGTGCAGTACCTTTATCCGGACATTGGAAGTGGCTCTTCCGGATCGCTGGAAAGGTAGCAGGAGCTCTCTAGAATGGAATTGAGCCCAAGGCACAATGGAAATACAAGAAATCAGTTTCCCTAACAGTTGAGACAGCACTGCCAGGGAAACCCTCTTTAAGGCTCTGATCTCTCTGGCCAAAGACTGGATACTGTTTAACCTGTCCTGAGAGAGAAAGACCTTGCCCTCCACGGTATCTATCACTGCCCCTAAATGAACTAACCTAGTTGAGGGGATCAAATGACTTTTATCCCAATTTATGGAAAAGCCATGACCCTGAAGTGTCTCCAGAGTAATCTTGGTATCCAATTTTGCTTGATGTCTGGAAGATGACAAAATTAAAATATCATCCAGATAACACTGTAAGCTAATAGATTTGATCCTGAGTGAGGCAGCCAAAGCCGCGAGGACCTTGGTAAAAGTCCTAGGGACCAAAGCCAGACCGAATGGTAGGGCGATATATTCGTAGTGCCGATCACAATAACAAAATCTAAGATATTTGTAGTGAGCAGGTCTAATTGGTATATGTAGATAAGCCTCTGTGAGATCTATAGAGGTTAGGACATTGTTCTCTCTGATGCTGAGCAGAATGGACTGGAGAGTAGTCATCTTGAATTTTCGATAAACCAATGATCTGTTCAGACGTTTGAGGTCCAGAATTGCCCTCCAGCCCGCCGAACTCTTTGGGACCACAAACAATAGAGAGTAACAGCCTTGACCCCGCTGTTCAGATGGGACCTCTCTAATGGCCCGAATATGTAGAAGATGATTGATAGCCTCCTGCATCAACACCCTCTTAATGGGGCCCGTGGACCTAGGGCTCCTAATGAAAAAGTTTGGGGGGGAGGATTGAAACTCTAGCGCCAAACCAAACCTAATAGTGTCCTTGACCCACGCATCAGAGGTGGAGCTGTCCCATTGATCAGCAAACAATTTTAGCCGCCCTCCAATGGGAACTGCTGTCAAGGACTCACTTGGGGTGACGAAAAAATCGGTCTCCAGTGCCTCTGGGGTTTCTTCTGTTTTGACCTCCCCGCTGACCTCTATCGGAAGATTCAGACCTATCCTGTCTAAAACTGGGCCTGTAGCCTGATGTTCTCTGAGATCTGGGAACGTATGGGCCTTGGTAGTAGGGCCGAAAGGAACCCCTTCGAAACAACTGGGGCGTTCTGTTTTCAGACCTCCGAAAAAGAGGGGGAAGCACTTTTTTCTTGTTTCTATTCTCTATAAGAAGGGGCTCCAAGACACTGCCAAATAATTTATCTCTCGATATTGGGGCTGATGCCAACTTGCATTTATGCTTGGTATCCGCCTGCCAATGCCTGAGCCATAGCAGCCTCCGTGCTGATACGTGAGATGCTATGGCCCTAGACGAGAATTTCACTGCATTAAATGTGGCGTCGGCGGAGAATTCTGCTGCTGCAATAATTTTAGCTATGTCCTGGTGGGCTCTGACATTTGACGCCGGCAATATATCCCTCAAGTGGAAGAGCCATCGGAGGGAGGACCGTGTAAAAAAGGACGCCGCTGTAGCAGCCCTAATGGCCCAGGCGTCCGAAACGTGTGCTCTATGGAGTGCCAACTCTGCTCTCTTTTCTTCCGGTCTCAGGGCTTCCTCGGCCTCCTTGGGAAAGGTTGAAGAAGAGGCCAGTGCCACAATGGGCTCATCCACCTCAAGCGTTTTGAGAAAATTTGAAAACTCTGGTGCCAAATTATAATATTGTTTATCGTACCCTGTTGGGGCTGGGTATGATGCTGCTGATGCTCATTGATTTTGTACTAATTCAGCAAACATACGAGGGACAGGAATAGTTTCCGCCTCATTAGCTAGTTGTGAGAATATTAGATCCTCAGATTCGTCCTGAGACCCTGTTGACAATGGATGAGGGTTTGATGTGCCTAGTTTAGCGGTGTTCTTTGCCTTGAACAGTAAGGATTTAAAGAGGTGCGGGCGAAAAAGGCCAGAAAAAGTAGGTTGGTCCAGAATGAGGCCCTCGTCGTCTGACATTCCCCGTTCTAGCGGGTCAGCCTCTGACAACCCCAAGTCCATCTGATGGTTCGACCCCCCCCTCCATGGGAACTTCCTGATCCTCAAAGTCCACCTCCTCCCGAAGACCCTGGGCTGGTATGTTAGGAATATTGGGGAATACCTGAGATTGATGTTGTCCGATATGCGCAAAGGATGGAGCGGACAGGGATCCCGCATGTGTCTGGTCCTGATGGATTGCTGAACTCAGGCCGCAATGCCCCTTTGAATCGCCATCTCCATCCATTGCCTCATTTCAATGGGGATAGTCTCAGGTAATCCCTCCTCCTGTCTTAGGCCAACTGTAGGGGTGAAGGTTGCCTCTGGGATTGGCCGGGCAGTGCTCCTTGGAGGAGATGTGCCTATGGGAGGTTGTCCAGAAACAGCCTGCCTGGGCTGGGTAGATAAGTCCAAAGGCCCCATCAATGGGTTTGGGTTCTGATCAGATTGTTGTGTCATAGCCATCTTGTCTGCCTCCCTGGCTCGCTTCTGCAATTGCCTTTCCAAAGCTAGGTGCCGTCTATGGGCATCCTTATCCGCCGCCTTAGAGGCCTTTTTGGGGCCCACTGGCTTATCTCGGGACTTATTTGACTTGGAGCGGAAAGCGTTGTCACCTTCCATTGTGGATGACTGATTGTCTTGCCTCTGACTTTAATTTTAAATGTTCTTTTTTAAAAAAAATATTATGATTATGATTATTATTGTTAATATTTGTACTTTGGGGTGATGCCTTCCCCTGCGGTTGAAAGTAGAACACACCTCCAAAGTTTTCGCGGGTACTTACATGTATGGCCTTCGGCTTTGTTCGGGTATTTTCCCACGTCATTGTAGTTGTTCTTTTAAAGTTGTAGCAACGTTTCAGCAGAATCTCATCTGCCATCATCAGGCTTCTGTATTGTGTCCGTCTGTGAGTCAGACTTTTACAGTGGTTTCAGATTTAAATTTGGGGCAGCCTATTGCTGTGCCAGAATGGTTTTTTTCTTCATCCTGATTGGTTGGGAGTCTTGGTCTGTGTTTATTGGTCTCGGAGTTTGCTGTGTTCTGCTTGATTAGTGTCTCTAATATCTTCTGTCTGTTTTTTGGCTCTTTTTGTATCTTGATTGGCTGGCAGCATTGTGTTACTTTATTGGAGGCCTTTAGTGCAGCTTGGCTTCGGGTAAATGGACGGCTATCATTAGTTAGGAAGCTGGGTTTCATCTGGGTGCCTGGTTGGGATGTGTTTGAGCTGGAGGTATCAGGGGGGATCTGTTTGTGCCCAGGTGTTTGCCTGGCTTGTAGTGTGGCGATTTTTTTGTTTGTGAGTACAGGCTTCCAAATGATTGACAGCCTGGTGGAATCATCTCTTCTATTCATGCTTTCTGGTCTTTTTTCAATCTCTATGGCTTCTCTGATGATTCTGTGGCTAGGGTTTTCTATAGTGGCTAGGGTTTTGGTGCCACTGAAGTTGATGCTATGACTTGTGGCTTCCATGTGTTGGACTAGTGAGGAAGTGTGTTCCAGCTTTTTGACTGCATTTTTGTGTTCATCCAGGCGGGTACTTATTCTTCTATTGGTCTGTCCAATGTATGTGGCTGGGCATGATGCACAGGGGACTTCGTATATGCCTTGGTTTTCCAGGTCAATTTTATCTTTGGGGTTGCTAAGGATGGCTGCTATTTTTCTGTCTGTTTTGAAGGCAGTCTTGATGTGATGTCTGTGTAGTACCTTACTAATTTTGTCTGTAACTTTAAAAGAACTACAATGACGTGGGAAAATACCCGAACAAAGCCGAAGGCCCATATATACATATATACATATACTTATACATATCTATCTATCTATCTATCTTTGGTTATTCGGGTTTTCTCCCGCGTAAGGTTGGAAGTATCTAGGCAACATTTCGATGAAGTCTCATTCATCATCTTCAGGCTTGTGTCTTCAGCTCTGTGCTTCTCAGAGTGATGTGAGCTTGCAGCTGCTTCTTCCTTTTAACTGCTAGTGGGGGTGTGACTTGATTGAGTGGGGGCTTGGCTGTGTTCTGATTGAGTGGGGGTGTGTTCTCATTGGTTGGGGGTTTGGCTGTGTTCTGATTGGTAGGGGGGTTGGCCGTGTTCTGATTGGCTGGAGGTATGTTCTGTTCAGGTGGGGGCTTGGTTGTGCTCAGGTTAGTCTTAGTTGCTGGGGGATTTGAACTGGTGAGCTGTGATCTTGCTGTTTGGCTTCGAGTTCGTGGTCGTGCCGCATCTTCATGGTGGGGGTCAGTTCGCTTCATGTATGGCTCGGAGGGGATTGAAGTGGGTAGTGATGCAGCTGCAGTGTGGCTTCTGGTCTGTGGTCGTGTCACATCTTCTGTGTGGGTGTGAGTCTGCTTTTTACGGGGAAGTGTGGTGGTGGCATCTTGTGTGGCCCTCGTGGGTGTGGGTCTGGTGTCATTCTTCATGTTAGGTACTCGTCTGTTCATGAGGGCGAGTTTCCAAATGGCTGGTAAGTGGGAGGTGTCATCTCTTTTATTCATGCTGTGTGGGCGTTTTTCTATCTCTATGGCTTCTCTGATTATTCTGTTGTTGAAGTGTTTGGTTTTGGCGATAGTTCTGGTATTTTTAAAGTCAATCTCATGTCCTGTGGCTTTGAGGTGTTGGACCAGGGAAGAGGTCGGTTCTTCTTTTTTGATTGAGTTATGTTCTTCAATGCGTGCACTTATTCTTCTGTTAGTTTCTCCAATGTATGTGGTGAGGCAGGCGGTGCAAGGGATTTCGTATACTCCTTGGTTTCCTAACTCAATTTTGTCTTTAGGGTTTCTTAGGATGGTGGATATTTTTCTGTTTGTGCAGAATGCTGTTTTAATGTTGTGTTTTTGGAGGATCTTGCTGATTTTGTCTGTAGTGCCTTTTATATATGAGAGGAGGGCTTTGCCGTTATCTTGTTCTCTGTCTTGGATTTTGGTTGGGCTATCTATCTATCTATCTATCTATCTATCTATCTATCTATCTATCATCTATCTATATGCATGCCCATATACATAGACATATGCCTGTATCTTTATGTATAACTGTATATGGTAAACAGTATATAAGGGTCCCCAACAAGGAAAACCCCCAAGTGCTCCAAGCGAGAAAAACTCTGGATCCCTGGTCCCCAACAAGGGAAACCAGCTATATATGCTCTGAGGTGAATCCTTTCCTGTCAAAACCAAACGTCCTGCAATTTAAATGGCACTTGCGGTTTCAGTCCGAAGAAATGATCCAAAGGCAATTGCAAAGAAATGCCTGTTTAATGACTAGCCTGCTTATCCAATGTTAGCCAGACAAGGGAGAGCTAAACCCAGGGAGAACAAAGTGGAAAGGTACTGCCTCGGTCCCCAGAAAGGGAAACCAGCGAGGAATGGTGCCTGTGTTAATTAGGCACGAAGTTGAGCCAGCCGTTGAAAAGGGCGGGAAGCAGAATCACCGTTGCTAATGTCTGAGCCGTCTAATGAGCCGCTGCTGCTGAGGCTCTAACTTGCGAGTTAAATGCTGCTGTCAGACGAAAAGGCAAGGCGAAGTTAGCCGCAGCTTCGAGCGCTCCACTCCGATCGCAGAGAAGGCGATCGAAAAGTTAGATAAGGTAATTGCCTAAGGTGGTAACCTCAAGCTGCCTGCAGAGTGGCAGGTTCCGCTATTTATAAAGAAACCTCTCTTTTTTTGGAACTAATTGAGGTAACCTAATAGAGGGACAAACCTGAAAAAGCCAAATTAAATGGGGAAGAATTTTAAAAGCCGAAATAACCCAAGAGCAAACCTGAATCAGAAAACCGTTCCAGTCAGGGAGTGCACAACCTCTTACCACGAAGGCTGAGCTAAAACTGGGGGACGCTGAGGAGGTGTCCCGTGGAGGAGGAGGAGCGTCCCGGAGTTTTAAGCCCAGCCTTTCAAGAAGAGACTGAAGCACCTCCCACTTCTGGATGCTCTGAACAGCTCATGGGAGAAAAACCCTTTTCCAAATAACTAATGCAAACACTATCTTCAATTTACACCTTATAAACATTATTTCCCCTATAATTCTTGTATTTAAACATGACTTTTTACCTGTGAAAATTCAGTTTTTATTTTAAATTATCATAAAAAAAATATGTCTCACCTTTTCAAAGTAAGGCCCACTATCTGGGTTTCCCATATCTTTGGAGCTAGGAGGACGAAAACCAGATCGATTCTTTCTCATTATGTCATGAAAGTCTCCAAGATTCATGCCTCGTTTGTCTACATCAAACTTCTTATCTTGGAGACCACCTGAAGAAGTACAAAATGATGTATTCTTACCAATTACCATTATGCATTACTGTTAATTGTTAAAATGCAACTGAATTAAATGATTTAAAAATTATACATTTATATGAAGTTTCCCTAAAACCATGAAACAATATACTGAAATGTCCACCAATTTGTTATGAATAAAAAAATATCCTTTTTCCACAGAAGAATATACAGATGAAATGATTTTGGATTTTGCATTGGCTAGCTCATTAAAGAAGCCCTGACTTTTCCTGATCTTGCATGGATAATAAACTATTTTTTTTCCTCTGATTATAGCTAAGCAAAATATATATTATTTATAGCTAATAACAGAGGTTTTATATTATAATGCCAACTTCAAGAATTATTTTATTTTGTAGCAGAATGAAACCAAATTATTACTTCCCGAAAAATCAGTACAACAATAAATCGATTACTATTCATATTCCATCAGCTATAGATGTTACCACTTCAGCTTCAGTTCTTTTTTTCTTTTTGACCATCATTATGTGGAAATTACATTAATGATACACAGTTATTCAAAAGGGATAGTCATATTGGCATAAAGCTTGCAATACTGCTCAATTATATTTTTTTAAATATTAGTAAATAAGGTGAAACTGTATCCTTGTGCTATTATATACATACCTACTGATAAGTCCATCTTATTGCCTGAAGTATCTTCAGTTTGATTCTGAAAAAGAAAAGAACAGTTCTCAGAAAACTCTAGCTTGGCACACTTGAAAAATATTAGAGAGAAGTTCCCTGAAGATGGGTTCCACATGAGTCCGAAAACTCAGAAGACAAAACTGGCCCCAGTGATTGACCCAGACTTTATCCTGCAAAATTATCCTGGGACACGTACCTTCATTTATGAAAAATAATGTATCTTAGTGTGCAGTTTATTTTTACTACTGAAAATGTGTCCAAAATATAGCCAGAAATGTCTAAAAAAATCACAAAGTTGAAAAAACTAATTCACCGGCCTCTTTGGAAACAAAACCTTGTTGTTAAGGTATTCTATTGGTTAGAAAGTTATATATTTTAAAGATAAATCTAGATTTAATATGTACTGGCAAGTACCAGCTTTGTTTGGCAATTTGGGACGAAATGTTCTTGTAACTTTTAAAAGACCCAAAGCTATAGTGCTGCAGTAGTTTTATTATTTGAGTTCAAATTAAAATCAATAGGCTACCTACACCTTAATTTTGAGTAAGTAAGTCTTAGGAGCAGGAATATTTTTTAACAGTGCAACATAATATCTAATTCTCCCATTTGAGATTTATGCCACAAAGGATTAGGTCCAGAATGATGAATCAGCCAGTGGGAAGATCTTCAAATACTTTGTCTAGAATGCTCCAAATGGCACCCCCGGCACAAAAGTCAGAAAAATAATAGAGAACAAAAGGGAAAGGTAATCTTTGCTGTCATACCCTAGCAAAATAATGCTTGTGATAACCTAATAAAGATTAGAGCTCTATATGGAAAGGGAGATGCCAAATGTTCAAACTGGCTTTAAGAAAGACTGAGGACCAACTACTGATATGCTAGATAACCGAGAATGCCAAAGAATTTTAAAAAAGTACTTCAGGGATTATGGAAAGGCCTTTGATGATGTTGATTATGGAATGTACTTAGAACAATGGGAATGCCACAACATATGAAACCTGTATCAGGTCAAGAAGCCACAGTAGAGACAAAGGAGTGAAACAAGGCTGCCCACTTGTTCATTTATTCACTCTGTATGCAGAAGATATATTCTATATGTAAAAAGATGAGAACTAAGCAGTCATTCCTGGTTATATTTTATGGAAATAAAACAAAGAAGCAGGATTTTTTAAAAATGCTTTTGAATTCTGGTGTTGAAGAAGACTTATGATAATGCAATAAGTAACCAACAAAATAAACAAGTGGATCACAAAACAAATTAAACCAGAGGTCCTACTCATGGCATCAACGAACAGGTTCAAATCATGAAATATATAATGTGAAGATCTGGCTCTCCGGACAAGTCTACAATGCTTGGAAATATGGAATGAAAAAGAAGAGGCTGACTAGAAACATCAGACTGAAGACAGCTCACCCTACAGGTAGTACTTGACTTATAACCATTTGTTCAGTAACTGAAATTTTGACGGCACTAAAAAAACGGACTTATTACCCATGTCTGAAATTATGGCTATTACAACACACCCGAATCACTTGATCAAAATTTGTGTGTTTGGCAATTCATCTGAACTTATGACCCTAGTGATGATGTAAACCCCCTACCTATTTTTTCCCTGTATCTCTGCCCTTATGATTAACCTGAAAAGTGGAACTTGTCAGTGGGACTGGAGCTGAAACTGAACCAGCTATCACAGCCCCCAGGCTCCTACCTCAGCTGCAGTGCTGCTTCTATCACTAAGAAATGCCATTTCAAACCCCATACTGCAGTCTATCATCACAGCATCACTGCGTAAAGCTCCAATTACCCCTGCCATCTGTGATCCATAAGACCTACTGTTCCAGCTGACCTTTGCTGTTTTCCTGGTGTTGCTGACGAGGCATGCACCACCTGATTTCACTCTATGTAAGCTAGATGCAGGCCAAGCTTGGCCTTTTTCCCAGTGCATTCTTCAAGCCCCTCTTGCCAATCATTTTCCAAATAGCATGTCCCATTCTTGTGATCTTCAGAAAGCTTCTGAATTCTGAAGCATCGTGAAAATGGGTTACCTGCCATTTTCCAAATAGTACACCTATATAAATAGTAAATATATAATATATAAATAAATAGTAAATAGTACACTTGCAAGATCTGGGGAAGACCAGAAACTTTCCAAAAGATTGTGAAAATGGGGCACATGCTTTGAAGAATGAACAGCATGAGCCGCTTGGAGAATGGCACGTGTGGCCTCCAGAAGAAAGCCCTCAGTGGCTAGCAGTTAACTCACATATAGTAGAGTCAGGCCAGGCGTGCTTTGTCAGCAGCAGCAGCAGCAGGAAAACAGTGAATGTCAACTGAGCACAGTAGGGCCTGTGGATCACAGAAAGGCTGGGCCGGGGTATGCTCCGCTGTGCTGCTAGGCCAGCTGAGGATTCCAAGGAGGGTTGCAGCTTTGTCCTGTGTTGCAATTCAGGGTTTCTTGCAGTGTCAAAGCTGTGACATGCCAACAAGACCCTGAATTACAGAGTATTCTTTCTCTGGCCTCCCTGTGATCATACAACAGTGCAGCAACCCCAGTGGTGTGATTCAAACAGTGCAACAACTGCTTTGGTGAGTACACACTTTGCACACACGCGTACTCTACCTTTAAAAAAAACCAATTTTCAACTGAATTATTTACAGCCAGCGGTGGGATTCAAATTTTTTTTACCACCGGTTCTGTGGGTGTGGCAGGGGAAGGATACTGTAAAATCTCCAATCAGAGGTGTTATTTGCCGGTTCTCTGAATTACTCAAAATTTCCGCTACCAGTTCTCCAGAACTGGTCAGAACCTGCTGAATACCACCTCTGCTTACAGCCCTGGTGACTGAAACAGTTGAGGCACGGCAAACAGCTCTGCCGTGTGAATCAGCTGTGCTAAAAAAAAAACCAGGAAATAAAGCACAGGAAAGAGCAGGAGTGGGCGGTACTCACCAGAACTACCAGTTTGCCTGAACCGGTAGAATCCCACCCCTGAGCAACCCCCTATCCCCAATTTACATGTGGCCTGCACAGGCCTCCTAGAGGATTCTCTGCAGCATCTCTTTACCTGGGACTTCCTTCACTTAGTGACCTGTGCTTCTCAGTTAACAATGGCAATTGGTAGTGCAGGGATTGTGGTCACTAAGCAGTGTGATAATGTGATATCTTACTTTATGATCTCATTGCTCTGCAATGGGAATTCTGGCCTCAATGGTGGTCAGAAGTCAAGAACTACTTGTAAGTTATTATCAACTTGATAGCACATAATCAATCAATCAACCAATCAATATTTGCCCATTCTTCTCTACCTCTCCCTTGCCCTGGAAATGGGAAATCAAAATAGATTTCTCCACTGTTCTGCACTGCTTAGAAGCCTTCCATAGGTGAAACTAATCATTATGTTCACAGAATATAATATTTTCTTCAATGACAAGTGAAAGGTACTTGGAAAATAGGGTCTATCCCTGTTCTTTCTGCAGATAAACATGGCAGGCCAGTTTGGCTCCTGATAGCCAGTTATTCAGAAGAGAGCCACTCAGGTTTTTTTTTTTAAACCAATGTGCATTCAGAATTTTGATAACATTTTTATATTAAAAAATAGATATCATAGGGAGTTACTTCCCAGAAGGCAACTGACAAGGCTCAGATGCATTATTGGAAAAAATATTAGATTAGGGCACTATTACCCAGCCGACACAATGTTTTTAAAATTTAAATTGATTTAAAAAACAACTAAAATAAAAATCTTCCAAAATTTCCATTTTTCTACTGCTGTGTATTTGAATGTGCTGCCTTAATTCAATTTAGTGATTTGGGCTTCAGACGAATTGGGACAGATAGGCAGAGAATGTCTTGGCAAGTGGGACAATCCCAGACATCTTATAAGAAGCCTGCTTCCTATTCTGCAGTAAGGGGACAAGCACAAAGCCCAGGGACAAAAAAGTTCTGATGAGGAACTGCATGCAGAATTCCTTTCAATCCAAAGCTAATGCAGAGAAGAAAGCAAGTAGAAGCATGTATGAGCAACATATGATCACAATAGCTCCTTTGCCAAGAAAGCAACTACACATGCACATAAACAGCACCACCATTCCCACATTAATAAAGACTGCACTATGGTCAATAGTGCTTAGATTGCCATCAGAGTCTGCTCTGTTAGATTTTTCACAGCCTATTCTTGTAAAACAGAAACTCATTTCACCTGTACCTCTATGGTAGCACACAAAAAGGATAGGTATTACTTTCAAAACAAAACAAAGTATTTATACTACCAAATAGCATTTGAATAAAACAATGTGGCATTCTGATTAACTATAATCTATATACAATCAATACATGAATCCAAGTATCTATTGTTTACAAAACAAAAAATACTAAATTTTGTTAAAGCTTAGTGAACAATATTCAATTAATACAGAATTTAAGTATTTTTAAATAACTGGCATTTGGTTCTGTTAGTTGTTCTATTTGCCATAATCTCTTATTGTAATTAAGTTAGTTTATGTGTAACTGAAATAGTTCTACATTCTCTCCCTCATTAATACCTCTACCTCCCCTTCTAGTGCTGCTTTTCAATGTCTATTTTTAAATTATAAACCTCCTAGGTATTGAAGTACTATATATGTGTGAAGTATTATACATTAGTAGAAGATATCTATCTATTGTGTGCATGCACAAATGTATACACAAACATATACATATGGTGTTATATAAACAACTAAGAAAATTTTGCAAATAATTATAAATCAGTCTTGTACTTAATAGCAGATTATGAAAAAATAAATAAGCACAATCTCTTATAATTGTGCCTAGAATAGGTAGCTTTTTTTGCCTATCAAATATTAGTAAATAATTTTTGCAACAAGAAGTACATAGAATTCCTTACCAACAATCCCATATTTGAAATCTGATCAGATAAGGTATTCATCCATGAGTCATTACTTCCTCCTTTTAATGAACACTGAAAACAGATAATTAGTTTAAATTTCATTCTCTGCTACAAAATCTTCAATTTAAATAATCTATAATGGATACTCATCACAAAACTGAAATTGGCTGATCCTAATTTCAACTGTTAAACAAAAAGGAATCAAGTTTAGTATTAAATTCATATACTTATTGCTTACTAATCTATTTAGGGGAAAACATTTCTTAGATGCAGTACAGAATTACCAACTGCGGTTACTTTTATCAAATCTAACATTCACTGCAAATCTTTTGGCTTCTCGGGGAATAATAAAAAATGATCTGTACGCAAAAAGTACCTATACTTTTATGTTTCCAACCCAGACAAATACACTGAACAAAAAAAATGTCATACATCCTTATTTTATTCCATCTTCCATGTTGAGCTTTTTGCTAAGCATTCCATTTATTTTTAAAATGCTTCTGTTGGTGGTTTTACTTCATTCAGTATCTCTATTCATGAAAAATATTCCATATTCAAGTCTATTTATATGCTTCGTCATATACTGTCTCTTGAATAAAAAAAAAGTCTATTTCTCAATTATCTGCTGAAGAATAAAATTCTAGTTGGAACATCCCTCTCCACCATAAAGCTCCATTGTACTTCCTAAATTTAGTTCACGGGCACCTCATGTACCCTTTTCCATCAGAATTTCAATCAGGAACTGTTGTTTTTGATTCATTCTTGCCTCTTTTCACTTCGTTTGGAGGAAACACAGCAGCACTTTTCCAATTGTTATGCATACATGCAGCATACATAAAAAGCAGGTCATGCAGAAATGCTATAAGCAAATCTCACACATTAGACAGGTCACAGTGTCTCTTTATCAAGAGACCATGTCCGTATTTTAACATTTTTTTCAGTTGCAAGAGTTATACATGCAGCCTCACCATTTTTCAACATTCTCACAGTACTGACAATTTGTGACCTTTTTTCCCCTTGGAAACTAAACATTTATAGCATTTGTTTCTATTCTATTCTTCAAATGTTATTCTCGATAAATCTATAGAATACTTCTTGCAACATTCTCTCACCAAATAATTTCCTTACTTTTGTTTTTAATTTTATTTGTTGCTGAAGGCTCTTCAATCAACTCAATCAATTACATGCACTTCTCATTATGTGTAACTTTTCATTTCCTAATTCTATCCAAGCATCTTTTTTCATACCTCCACATACTCCTATGGCAATCCATTACATAATTCTTGTCACTCTCTTTCAAGAATTTTCAGTATCTTTTCTTACATCTTCTTTACTTTCATTCAATTGGAAAGTAATCTATTTCCTAATCCTCTTTTATATAGGACTCCTTTCTTACTATATTATCTTCAGAACTATTAAAAGGCTGTCCTGACAAAATTTGGAAAGTAGTATCTGCAGTTTGTTTGCCATCTGTTTCACAGTAGTGTATTTTAACGGTGTGTCTATTATGTCTTCAGTTCTCAAAAAAGATATGCAGTTTTAATTGTATACAAACTACAGTATATAAAATAAGTAATAAACAATAAAACCAATCATGTTTTTGAATTCTTTTCAGTCCTTTGCCACATGTATATATATATATATGTATGCAAACTTGTTTAAACCATATATTTGAAATCAGCATCTTTTTAAGGAGATACGCTCCATTCACTATTTCCATTTAGTCTCTGAATGGTTTCCTACTTTTTTCTGAATCCTACCCATCCATTCACGTCACCACAAAATCACTGTTAATTATGCACCTTCAGTACATTAAACTATCAAATCATTTACAAAAAACCACTACCTTTTATCACAAATCTTCATAGTTAACATTCTGTTGTAATAGCTGTTTGAGAATGATATTTGCTTATCTATGAAAGACTGCACCACAAAAGACTTGTCCTACCTTAATTTGTGGTTTCTTTCCTCCTTGTCCCCAGCTGGTTGAATTATGGGAGGAATTACTTCCCTGAGAGCCTGCTGTGTTCCAGACTCCTCCCTCCTCTTCCTCTTCCCAGTTGGCATGCCGTGTTCCTGATACTGGCCCATCATTATCGCCCCAGCCATCTTGAGGTGATTTGGAATCTTTAATGGAAAATAAATGTCAGAAAAAAAGACTCAACAGCCACCCTAAATTTCCCACATCTATTATACATTCAAGCATTTTAACCTTCAGTAAACTTGTTAACTTGGATTGTAATTGATAGGTTAACTTTTTAATTTTTTTCTGGAAATTATCATTTGCAGTGGTACATCCCTCCTCTTTAATCCAGAAATAAAGGCCCAAACAAACAGATCTCTTGACTAATTTTGAATTACTAATATATAATAATTTTAGAATTACTAGTATATATCAGATTTATATAAAGGCCTCATTTTAACATTTTATATTATTAGTATGGAACAAATATTTATTTAATTAGTCTTAAAATGTCCTACAAAATGGGTTCTAACAGATCAATGACCAAGATAAAAATAGAAAAATGGGAATCAATCAATGCTACTGTTCTTGGCCCCAAATAAGGAAATTTTTATTAGATTGTTTCATAGGTGGGACACGGACATGCTAAATTAGCATGCATGAACAAATGAAGTTCTTTATGCTGCTAAAATGATAGTCATTAGGGCTCCTTTCGGTCCTAATTTTTTTTCAGAGATTGGTAACTCATAAACCAAAGAATATATCTGTGTTCAGATATTACACTGAATATAGTTCTAGAAATAAACTACAAGTAATCCCCAGGTTACGAGCGTTCCCTTAATGAACATTCAAAGTTACACAATAAATGACCTCTAGTGTTTGTGAACAAGTCCTGAAAATATGAATCTTGCAGCACCACTGCAGTTGTTCACCCTTATGAAAAACTGCAGAGGCTCTGCAAAATTTGTCATGAATGTTGCTGGACAAAATGGAGCTTCCGAGGGGCAGATTCTCCCCTCAGGCCTCATGCTCTCCACAATTGCTTCCCCCCCCCCAACCTGCCAGACTGGGTCACTTACCTTGTGAAGATTTAGCAAGCAGTCTCCTCTCCAGCCTCTCAGCCGGCGCTCCTCTGCAGTTCTAATTGGGTCTCAAAATGGCCCCCGGAAGCTCCATTTCAGTCTGTAATAGGCCCTGGGAGGCCCGGAGCATTGGATCTGCATCTCAGCTCCATTTCAGCCTATAACAGGCCGGAGAAGGCACGAATGGAGCGTCAGAAGGCCATTTTGACCGGCTGGGGGAGGCCCATGGAGGCCTGAACGGAACTGCAAAGGAGCACACTCAGCTGAGAAGGAGACTGTTTGCTAGATCTTCACAAGGTAAGTGACCTGGCACGGCAGGTTGGGTGGGTGGCGGAAGCAATTGTGGAGAGCATGAGGTATTTCAGTGGGTTGGGGAGGCCTTGGGTGGTCTTAAGTAGATGGCTTGTTCCATCACCAGGGACCCCCCCCCCATGGGCTTCCCCACCCTGCAACACTTCATGCACACTTAACAAGTCTCACATTCAATTAGCAAGCTTGCCAGGTAAAGGGTGAGTTGGCGGGTAGGGTTCCCATGGGCCATGTGGGTGGTGCAGCCTTGTGTTCCCATGTAGCCTGGATTAATTGCTTTGGGGGGTTGCTCTGGGGGTGATATTTCTCTGTGGATGGTCCATGAGGAAATTTTGGTGGTCCGCAGAGAAATGTCACCCCCAGAACACCCCCCCAAAGCAATTAATCCAGGCTGTGTGGGAACACAAGCCTGCGCCGCCCACATGGCCCACCCACCCGCTGGCTCCCACCCTTCGGCCAAGTGCAAACCTACAAAAAGCAGCGCAGCCCTCGCTGGCTACGACGAGGTAATGGTGCTGTTGCAGCAAGAGGCAGCTGGTGGCACAAGCGGGCTGAAGCGGTGGAGATGGCTGGAAGATGCAGGAGCGCCGCGCTACTTGCATTTGTGGGGCGCTCCCGCACCTTCCAGCTTGCCTGGCCTGGGCTCTTCTTTGATGGCCACGGGCTGTAGGGATGGCCCAGAGCAGGAAAAGTACCAGTTGGTGGTGGTGGGAGAGGGCAGAGTGGGTAAGTCTGCGCTCGCCATCCAATTCAGAGACACGGAATGGGGCCACGTCGTTGTCATCAGTTTTCTCGTCCCTCTCGGAGCTCTGCTCTGCTAAGGGTGGGGCATAGTGCTACAGCCAGGAACCCGGAGCCCTTCCTCCAGCCTGGGCTCCCTGCTGGTGGGTGGGTACCTCCTTGGGAGATGCCCTTGCCCCATGGAGAGAGACCAGCACACGCACGCTCTGGGGAGAGACTTTGAGGCCTGGAGGAAGGGACCCTTCTCTGCTTGGAAGCGGTAGGAGTAACCTGGAGCTTAGCCTCGGGGAGTCCTCTTGTGTGGAGGCCAAAGGGGGGAGTTGTCGGATGCCTAGACCAAAAGAGCACAGAGAAAGACAGGCTCCTAATAACCATCCTGTTTGTGCAGGCAAGAGCTCAAGCTTTTGTGGGCTTGACACCCGACCTTCGGCCTCCTAAATTTCTGTTTTAAGAACTCCTCAAACAGTTTACTGTGATATTTTTTTGTAGATATGATAAAAAAGATACAAATATTAATACAAAATAACAATACACATTAGAATAATACTGATAATAAAGGATTAATTATTTAATATACTTAAAAATAGCAAATTAAAAAAAAGAGAAGTAACAATTTTTAAAATATTTGCCACAGATTTGTTTGGTAACAGAGAAACTATGGCAATGAGTTGTTTTTGAGATTAAAATCAATCCCAATCTATATCTTGGTAGAAAGAGTACCATGGAAATAAGTAAGAATTGTTTTCATTCATTTGAAATGCAAAACAGCACATTTTTGAGTCCCCCAAGAAGCCACATTTTTATGCATTCTTTAGAGCAGTGATCCCCAGCCTTTTTTATGCCGCGGCCCGTACCGGCATCAGCTGGGCGCCGGCATCTTTTTTTGATGAAAAAGTGCTTCCGGTGACCTCACCGGAAGCACTTTTTCATCAAAAAAAGATGGCAGCGCCCAGCAAACCAGCGGCCCGGTAGGACTTGTTCCACGGACCGGTACCGGTCCGCGGACCGGTGGTTGGGGACCCCTGCTTTAGAGGTTCCTTCTGGGATTATGCTGCCAAAATTCAACAACAAATCATCCTGCTCCCCCCCAAAGACCTGGTCTTGTACAAGTTTATTCTTTCAATTTATCCAGGAAAAGGCTCAAAAAATGTCCCCAAGCACTTCTTTGGATCCAGCAAAACTAGTAATCCAAGGACCTCTTCTCACACCGCAAATCCATACATTTCTTATTTATTTCCCCCATCTCCCAGCTGGAAAAAGTGAGATAACTTAATTTGTTTCCTGTATATTTATTTATGACTTTGGATTCCTATTTTCTCTTATACAAACAGCAGCAGCTTGTGAGGCATAATATTCTTAATAAGAAAGTCGTTTAAACATACTGTATCTATGTGTTTACTCTGGATACTACAAGCCTAAGAATACTATTAGCAAATATTAGCACATACAATTAGCAACAGACTCCAGTTTTATCTGATAGTTCAATGTCCTTGATTGTTAAAGTGTTCATTCTCCCTCCTGCTCCCACTTTCCAGTTTGTTCATCTGCATGTTTACATCAGAGACTAAATACTATTAACTCTAAAATCTGCTCTAAAATTAAATTCTTGGTTGCCTATATAAACACTCAAGATTGCTCTATTTAGAGTGTCCCTGTCAACCCCACAAAAACTTCATGTGCCATCCAGTTAAGTTTGTATAAGCATGTTTAAGTGTACTATTTAGCTCCATACTTGTTGTGGTTAGCCAGTAGCAGGTGCGGACGGCTGAGGAGAGCAAGGACTCAGATGAGGGACCAGGACCACTAGGGAGTAGATTGCTGCCTTCAGAGATTGTGGGGGCTGGCAGGAGCGATGAAGAGATTCCCAAGGAGCCTGTGCCAAGTGCGCGTGCGCGCAGGATTGCTCACAGGAAAGAGCAGCTGCAACAGCACGGGTGACTCGGGAGTAAGGCTGCAAGTAATGGCCCCTCCTTCAAGAAGATAAAAGCCAGCTGTGAAGCTAACGTTCTTGGCAGGAAGCAAAGACGTTTCGAAACTCAGCCTCATACAATATCTTAAGTTGGTATTTGAAGACTCTTGTGTTGTGAAATATTTCTTATCTGTGATTCTTGGAAGTTTCTCACAAGGTTTGTGTTTATCAAAGTTAATTAGTTTGCAGCAGCCTTTTAACTGGGGATTCCTAAGACTCATTAAAAGGTTTCTGTTCCTTTTGGTTATTGTTTGTCTTATTGGAAAAGGGTATGGATTAGAACAATACTGCACTTCATAGTAAAATATATGGATCCAAGACAAAGGGTTTATTGACCAGCCTTTTGCAACTTGCATACTCTCAAATGTATGGATTCCAATCCCCAGAACTTCTAAGTCAAGACAGCTGCTGCTGACAATTCTGAAAGTTGAAGTCCATGCATCTAGAGAAAACCCAATTTGGACAAGGTTCAGAACACTGGTAGAGGAAGATGAAAAGTAAACTTGATCAAGCTACTGCACAGCACACAAGCTGCTGCTGTTGTTAAACACCCATATTTTTCATCCCTACTGTATCAGCACTATTGTCCTGCAGCCTTGTTTAAGATCACCTAAGATGAATAAGAACAATTAACACCAGGATGCTATGACACTTCTGGATAATATTTTACTAACAATCACTCAATTTGAGCAAAGTATTGGTTTCTTATATGCAGGAAAAGCGATGAGACAGCACTTGTACTGACATCTAGAACAGGGGTCGCCAACCTTTTGGACCTCAGGGACCACCAAACTCATAATTTTAAATCCCAGAGACCACTAATATGAATTTTGACTGACGGTGGCAGGAGAGAGAGAGAAGGAGAGGGAGAGAGAGATATCTGATCGAACCTCCCTCCCTCCCTTTCTCACACACACACACAAAAAGGCAGGGGTGGGATTCAAATTTCTTAACCGGTTCAATGGGTGTGGCCTAATTTGTGGGTGTGGCTTGGTGGTCATGTGACTGGCTGGGCATAGCTTGTATGTAAATATTATATTTATATAAATATTGATTTTTTTATAAAAAATGAGCAACTTTTACCCAAAATCAGGCAAAGCAGATTGAATTGCTCACAGAACCAGATTCATTCAGAGATCTGTGAGATCGGCTACCTGAGCCTGCCACATAAAATTTGCTTGCAAGCAAACCCATAAAATTTGCTAGCAAGCAAACTCACAAAGTTAACTCACAACACACGATGTATGTAAATATTGATTTTTTTTTATAAAAAAAGAGCAAAATCAGGCAAGGCAGGCAGATTGAGTTGCTCACAGAATCACAGATTCACTTAGAGATATGTGTTTCTGCCATCGGCTAGCTGAGTTTGCACTGCTTCAGTCCTAAGGCAGGTTCAGCTCTGCTTAAAAGCAGAGCCGAAGATCTAAAGATTAGCTAGAAAGCAAGAAATCCAACGATTTCCTGCTTCCTAGCTAATCTAAATCTCCTGGCACAGCAGAACAGCTGATGGCCAGAAAAAGGAAAAACAGCAACTTAGCAGGCAAGTTTGCCAGGTAAGGAGTGAGTGGGTGGGGAGGGCAGGCCACGTGGGCAGTACAGCCTTGTGTTCCTGCGCAGCCTGGATTAATTGCTTTGGGGGGGTGCTCTGGGGGTGACATTTCTCTGTGGACCACCAAAATTTTCTTGCGGCCCACCAGGTGGCTGTGGTCCACTGGTTGGTGACCACTGACCTAGAACTCATTTGGCTTGTCGAATCTAATAGAATGGATAAAGTGCTCTCTAGCACTAGTTACCTGAGATAGTTTAGATCCATGCACCTTTTAGTTCTTTTGGGTGGTCTATGGGAAGCAATAGTGGTGAATTCCTGGGTTCAGGAACTGATTAATATTTCTTCAACCAGATACTGCCTTTAAAGAAGCATTAGTTTATCCTTATTGAAGAGCCTTCCCTGAATTTGGCTTCTTTAGACAACCAAAGAAGGTGAATGTGGATTTAACTTCAGAGGACCCTAGAGAAAGATGATTTGTCTGGATCCTTTTCAGAGTTCTTGCCTGGGATTAATGCTACAATGGCAATGATACCCTGGTAGATGCCAAGACATGGATAAACGTGGGTATCACTCCTGGTCCTACTTGATCTCTCAGTGATGTGTAGTAATTGAATGCTTTTAGCTCAGAGTTAGGAAACTGAAATATTGTTTTGTAGAAATTCTCCTGAGGTGTAATTCTGGATTTGGAGTGGTAGTGAGAGATTGACTTACCAAGTATTCCCTTGTAGATTCCTGCTGAAAACAATTCTGTTTCTTTTTATAAAACTATATTTTTTTCTATGAACTATATTCTTTTAGAGTTTTCAACAATTAGTTTTAATTAAAAAAAATTCAAAATATACATTGTTGATGTTTTAAAAGAGGAAACAAGAAGTACTTACTAGGTTTTATGGCATTTGATGCACTGGAGGATCCATTTCCCCACGTGGTAGAAGTCCCTGCTTCCTCTACTTCACCCCAACCAGGACTGGCTTCATTTGGTTCACCCCAAGCAGCGGTACCATTATCTGGTGCAGGGTGTGTGCTTTTGTTCCAGACTAAATACAGAAATAATTTTCATTCTAGGCTATTTATTCACTAAAGTGCTTTTCTAATATCCAAAACAACATAATCTCAAAATATAGGTAGGCCTTGACTTACAACCATTCATTTAGTGACTGTTCGAAGTTAAAACAGCACTAAAAAGTGACTTATGACTGCTTTCAAACTTATGACCATTGCAGCATTTGGGGCCATGTGATCCCCTTTTGCGACGTTCTGTCAAGCAAATTCACCGAGGAAGCAAATTCACTTGACAACTGTGTTACTAACTTAAAAACTGCAGTTATTCCCTTAACAATTGTGGCAAGAAAGCTCATAAAATGGGGCAAACTCACCTAACTATCTTGCTTAGCAATGGAAATTTGGGGCTCAGTTGTGGTAATAAGTTGAGGATTACCTGTAAAGCTTTCTCTTTCTACACAGCTGATTCTACTTTATCATACATCAGTTTTAATATCTATTTTAAATCCTACATTATTGTGCTAAATCAAGTAACAGTTTGTCATTACATTAAAAGTAGAGTTTGATTTTACAGACAATATAATTCAATATAATCACAAATCGAGTGTAACAAAGGAGGACTTCAAATAAAAATTATCTGAATGAGATCAGAAAAATGTTAATATATGTGGAATATATTATACTATGATCATGTATAACCTATGTTATCCACAATTTGCTCAGAAAAACATGATTATGATAGTATAAATCTATATATTGGCAAAAATATAGCATATTTTCCTCCATTGTCTGACACAAACTGTTCCTCCATTGTCTGCCACAAACAAATATAACAATACAAGGCAGGAGAAGCACTTAAGAGCTTGGGTACATCTAAGTTGAATGTAATATGCTTTTTAACTTCTCCTTCTGATGCTTGGAAAAGCAACATAATTAATTGGAGTCACATATGTTGCTCAAAGATTCTCCACAGATAAAGTTATTAATATCAGAGTCTATAACAAAATAATTACTATTACTGTTATGAATATTTACAAGCACCCAATCTATATTATACCGGTATATATATACATGTTAATCTGATAGAACATTTAGCCTTAAAATAACCAATCTGTTGGATAGAGCATTGGAAATCTATCATTTGTATGTTCATACTCCCTTCTCCTTAATGAGAAGTAATCAGAAAAATTTAAATATCCAATAATTTGTAGAATATTATATTTAAAAAACTATCTAACAACAAAAAGGTGTGCAATCCTGGAGAGAATAGGTGCCAAGGATCCTGCCAGTCCTGATCTATCGGGAAATCTATCTTCTGCTACTCCTGTATTCCCCTTGGCAGAAATTGTAACAAGGAGCTCATCGTTTCTGGAAATAAATGCTTTATGAATTTTATTCACATTAACTATACATTATGAATGTCTTAGTAATAGGAACCTCACAGGAATCTGATTCTTTGGCCAATGTGAATGAGGTTCTGGCAGTCTGGTTCATTCTATTCTTTTTTTAAGTTAAAGGCAGTTCAGAATTCCCCTTCCTGACACATCAAACACAAGAATAAAATTGCTTATAAACAGTAAGCATTTCATAATATGTTATATAAGACTACTGTATTCAAGGTTTACAGTCTGTATTTCAAGGACACATTAGATATATGACAAACTACAAAACAGATTTGAAAATTATTGTAGATCTAAATTTAGGGTTAGGTAAACTGTTTGCATCACCATGAAAATAGTTAAAAACAATTACCTGAGGCTGTTACTTTGCTAGGCCTTGGGGGAGGGTGGTTCTGTTCTCGTGAAGCTTGTCCACTTTGTGAGTTCTTGTCCCACAGATTCACATTCTTATAATTGTAACTATTGGGGTCTCCCCAAGCTGAGGTGCCATCATCAATATCCATTTTACGACAAATTGACTGGGGGGATGGTTCTTCCCAGCCACTGGGTTCTTCATCCTTTGAGACAGTTGACTGTGGCCCACTGTTCCAGTTAGAATTGGGTAGCCTTCCATTACCTGGAGGCTGTGGTTGTGGAGGTGGTGGTGGGTCCCAGGAACTGGGTGCCTCTGACTGCTGATGGTGCTGTTGTGGATTATTCCAGGAACTGGGTTGTCTACCAGTATCATTCCATGCTGGAGTTCTTTTACTATTATCCCACCCTGCTTTAGAAGAAGAGTTTGAATTTGCATTATTACCCCAAGTGCCAATCTCATTCTGGCCAGCTTCACACCAACCTGATATTGACTTATTTCCTGAAGTTTCCCAATTGCCATTTTTTGTTTGGTCAACTTCTTCTCTCCAGCCATTCTTCCCAGAAGACCATCCCTGATTAGGTGGCCGCCCATTCCATCCTGGGTCTTTGTTGGAATTCTCATTCCAAGATGCTGTGGCTTTTTCATCTGGTCTTCCCCCTCCCCAGTTAGAACAATTGCTTTTGTAATCATTCCATCCTCCAGTGTTTTTGGGCTCTTTCCATTCTGTTGAAGCTGAAAGCTCACCCCATCCAGACTTGATTGGATTGCTTTGGCTGGGTGCATCTCCCCAGCCCCCTGAGTTCTTTGTCTGTATGGTAGAACTCTCCCACCCCTCAGTACCTTTATCAGACTTTCCTTCAGCTCTTGGCATTTCTTCTATGTCCCAAACAGTATCTTGCTTGATTTGAATTTGACCCCAACCAGTATTTGAAAGCACTCGGGGGTCTAAATCAGTCCTGCTTAATAAAGTTTGCAAAACTGCCTGACAATCAGGATGTGTAGGCCTGTATGATCGGCGTCCAGAATTGTGACTATCACTGCTTCCTGCTTTATGGTTGCTTCCAGTGCTTTGACCTCCAATCTCACTTCCTGCGGAACTAGATCGTCCCCAACAGGGAGCCTGGGAATTACCTTGGTTTTCAGGAAGCAGGTGGCCCCTTTGATTGTCCCATGCTCCAGTGCTAGAATTTGGTTGGTTTGGACCATTCCATTCACCAATCTTCAGTTCATCAGACCCAGACGGCTGTTTCCATTCTCCCTGAGACATCCCTGATGTCATTTTGTTCCCTTCATTCCATTTACTTTCACCAGAGTGTTGAGGGCCAACGGTCCAAGACCCATCACCCGTAGATCTATTACTATTATCCCAAGATTCATTTCTTGACCCATTCGATTTTTGAACAGAAGCTCCCTTCCATGAGTCTTCCCTATCCTTCCCATTGTTCCCATGATTTCCAGAATTACTTTGATTAGAAGCACTGTCCATTCCAGAAGGCCCCCTAGCTGTACCCCAAGACCCAATGTTCCCAGTTTTTCTCTCTCCAGTACTTTGTGAAGGGGTATCAGTGCTCCTGGAGGGGTTCCCAAAGCCCATTTCAAAGGACATTCCCTTATTCTCTACTGGGGTTGGTGAACTTAAGTTCAAGGATATAGCATTTCCGTTTTTTGGTCCATCAGTGTTGTGGATTTGAGCATGTTCTCTGCCAGAGACAAAATTAACACCCGCATTTTCCATCTTTGACTGCTGTTCCCTAGAAGTCTGACCTGTTGTATTAATCTGTGCATTTGAACCATCATTATCAGTTTCTGAAGTCCCTTTCCTTGAATTGCCCTCCTGAATTAGTGCTGGCCAAGCAGATGGGTTGCTATTTGGGTTAAAATTGTTAAAGCCAGGATTGGGGCCAATTCTATCCTGCCCACTCAAGTTTCTCCAGCTTGCTAGACTACCATTACTCTCTGCTGAAGGACTGGAAGATTGAACAGGTTTAGCCTTGGGGTCGGATTTCCAAGCCCCAAGATTACATTCATTACCAGAGCTTCCAGACTGGCACTGGTTTCCTTTTCCTTTGTTGCTACTGATGCTTCCCAGCAGAGTGCTCTTCTCTGAGCTGGAGTTTGAGGCACTGTTGTTGTCTGTGGAGTTTTCGGAAGAAGACTCAGTATCTTTGCTAGCAATACAAGGCCACTCTTCCATGTCAGACCCGTCTACAATCACCTTGTCCCAGACGTGAGTAGGGTTGACATTGGTGCTGTTGGAGGACACTCCAGGACCCCAAGTGGAATTTGCATAATTTGAAGCAGCAGCACCTCCAGTTGTTGAATCTAAAAAGGCAATAGACCAAATTATTCATAAATCCATGTAAGACCTTAAGTAACATGTACATGTTTGCTGAAAGTTTGAATATTTCACAATCCTGTGAAAGACATTCTTCACTGCCTTTACTTCCTAGTTGGTTGGATGCAGACTGTAAAAGTATTCTGCATCTAGTGTAGGTACTGCTACAACTAGTAATCTAGTCTACACTTCTCTATATTGCTAGAAAGTGTTATGTGAAAGCCCAAATTAACTAAATCCACAATGGGTTGGTGGAGGATAGTATCTTTGGGCTCACGTGGCATATTAGGTTTTTATTTATTGATCATATTAAATTGTATATACCACAAAGCCCCCCTCTGAGGGATATGGGTGGTTTAGAAATATGAAATGTAAATATATATTAAAGATTGCAAATTGTATCATAAAAATAAAATGATAGCAAATGAACCAATGATTGGAATGGTGTAATTTTGTGGACATGAACATCTGGAGGGAAATAAAGATGCAGATTAATAATAAACAGTATAAAGTGTTTTTCATAAAGTATGAAACAGTGCTATATCGGTTATTGGTGGTATTTATGAAAATATATATCTATAGGTTGGTAATAAGTATATGTTATATTTCAATGAATTATGATAACAAAAGAACCAGGTAAGCAAGGTTTGGGGTAAAATTATGTAAATTGTTGAATGAACATGACCAAGGAGAAAATTTTTGTTGCTAGACAATTTAAATGAAGCTGCTTGAAATAGTAAATCAGAGAATACCACAGAAATGTGAGATGGAACATTAATATGATTAATGAAAAAGATTGCTTAGTGGAATGGGGAAGGTAAGAGGCTTAGATGGAGAAAATGTAGATAAGATAATCATTGCTGCAATACCTGAGAGAAAGTAATTGTGTAAGATTTAGACAAAGAAAAAGATTGTTGCAAGGAATAAAGAAAACAAGGAAAAATCAACAGACTATGCAGAGCAATGTTTATGGAAATTTTAAAAAACTGTTTGAAAAATGAAACTAAAAAAAATAACCTTCAACAAAATGAACAGAATTCAAAATAAAACTCATGAAATTATTTGAAAGGAAGCTGAAGTGAGGGAATGGAAGAATGCTACATAGGTGGTCCTCGAGTTATAATTGGTCACATGACAGTGATTTACATCCCTCTTGCCCAAACTCTGCATTTACTTCCAGCTTCTGGCAAAATGTCCCATAGAAAGCAATGAATTTGCTTAATGATCATGGATATGTTTAAGGACTATGGTGATTTTTTTGAACAGCTTCAAAAAAGGTCAAAAATCAAATCTGTCACAAGGATGATCCCCTTTTGACTATCAAAACTTATGACCATAATGGGAAGGCTCCGTTATCAGCAAAAAAAGCTAATCCAAATATGAACCAAGTCTAGGAAGCTGTCTAGCAGCAAAGAAACTCTTAGTAGAAATTGTCATAAGATCTTTATAAATGACACTACTGTTAGGTCCAGGGACCTTCTGCATTTGCTGGAGTATGAATGGCCATGATCTGATTTGGCTTTTCTTTTACAGATTACCACTGCCAGACATAGCATTCACTTTTTTCTTCCTTAGATGCATGAATGCTTCACAACTAGGAAGATGATCTTGGTCAAACTACTGTTATTTTGGATGGGAATGATAAAGCTGTTGTCTCAATGTCTTTGCTAAATCCTGGTACCACATACATCTTGCTGAGACCTGGCAGCAAAAAGTTGGCATTTTGATAAACTTTCTTCCCGCTTCTCTTCTTCATCCACAGAAGAGTCTTAAGACAAAGTCATGATACTAATAACTGGGAGAGAGATGGATGGCATTGTAGAGAATGGTAAATTCCCTCAGAAATGGATTCCCAATTGTACTTTCATATGCTAAAAAGACTCACTGCAGTTTGTTGAAATTGGTGAGCAAAGAAGTGGAGTGTGGAATGGAGCTTGAAAATAAATATTTTAGACTGAGGCAGGTATGGTTTGATACTGCAAAATAATCTATCAGTTCTGATAAAACTGACAAAGTCCAATTACCAGTGTCACTTTAGACCTGCTTCTCCTCAGACCTGGTCAGAGTGCTTTGAAGACTTTTAATATTTGTAAGCATGATATCCAGCTGGTGATTGATCAGACAATCCTAAGATTTCAAGCTCTATATTAGAAATGTTGAAGATACTGACCAGGATTTTAAATTTACAGTCACAGTAGGCTTCAGGCTCATCACAGTTACTACTCAAGAGCAGCAGACTGTCTAAAGCACAGCTTTCTGGATCATTGGAGCTGCTGTGTATGAAGTAGTATAGACTTATTGTGGAAGAAATTATTGGAGGCACAAAAATCTTTTTGTGATAAGCTTGACTTCTGAATACCTGACAATGCAGGTAATATGAGCAAAAAAGGCAGCAAAACAGCATTGTTTAGCTTTGGTTAGTTTACTCAGGGCTCACATCTATAAAAATGAAACACCAATAGAGAAACTTTGACAAGAAATAAGCTTTCATGCACAGAAGAAAACAAAGGAGATTGATAAAGTACTGTTCTCTTCGAGGACATTTTTAGACACAAAAATGTATCTACCAAAAAATGTAGAGTTCTTGAACATTGCTTACTCTTCCCTCCCCTCCAATCTTTTTGGTTACCATTTGGATGTATTATTCTCATTGTGTTGCTTTATCATTTGTTTATTTACTGTTTTATTATTTTATTTCTGTTCTGTTTACACACCTTTCATTTTTTTATTCTAAGCCAGGGGTCCCCAAACCCAGGACTGCACAAGTGATGCAATAGCGTGCACCCATTTGTGCTAACGGCTTACCCAACACTCGCACAGAACCATCCCCTCTCCCCCACCTGCATTGGTCCACAAAGCCAGCAAGGTTGGGGACCGCTGTTGTAAACTGCCTCATGGCGAGATAGGCAGTAGATAAATTTAACGAATACATAAATCAATATTGTTGTATAATCCATCAATATAAATCAGAGCATGAAGAACTATATGTATTCAGCATGTTTTTATCATTTGTTCATTAAGAATACAGATAGCCAAACATAATTCTTAGCATACTATCAAAATAACTCATAAGAACTAAACTCTGCATGTGGGATGCATACTCTTAATTCTGTGGCAGCAATCACTCAAAATACTCCATTGGGAACCTGTACATTACCCTGTTAATAAAAACATAAATTAACACTCCAGTGGTCAGTATATAGTAAAACCAGCCTCTTGCAGAACTCATTCTGGATACAATGTCATAATGCTTTAAGACGTTTGGTTTCCCAAAAATTTAACACTCGGTGGCTTCAGTTCATGCCGATACTGGTACAAGATGTTGATGTGAAAAGAAGTAGACCCAACCCAAATATGTACTGGATACATTAGTTGCTACCACTTTGTGTTTAATGCCAGGAAGCCTTTGCTCCTTTAAGCAACTTATTTATTTATTTATTTATTGTTTCTTTTATGTATTTTTATTTTTCTTATATGTATCCATGTATTCATAACTATGTTTTTACTTATACCTATTATCTTGTAAGCAATTGACAAAAAAAAACTTGCTACAGCTATGACAGACTGCTTTACAAATTGCACCATACAAGCTATTAGTGGCTGCCTACGCTGTCAAGATAGAAATTTCAGGTCATAAAATTATGGTCTGAACTGAAAAGTTTTATATTTGAATTTCCTACTACCTTCTCCAATGCTGATGCTGTAATAAATTGTTATTTTAATACCAGATTAAGTTGTTATAGTATTCATATGCTATCAGTGCTGCCACCAAACTAAAGAAGATGCAATCCCCTTTGCAGGCCTTTATAGTAAACCAAACTACACAGGCCTTAGGTCTATATTCTAAAGCCCCCACTCCTCTATCACCCTTCTGGATTCATCTTTTGGACTTGTCAGAATGAGAAAAAATTAAATAATTTATAATAAATGTACATAATGTATTCCATTTTACAGGCTGTTTTGAGGTCATTCCCCAGTTTAACACTGATCACTTTCCAGTGTTTCTATGTTTAGAATCAATCATTTATTGTATGTATCTCACATGGTAGTAAAACCATAAAATCCAAAATTAAATAATACATTGAACAAGAAATGACAGACGTACAATCTGACTCAGAAGAAGCACAGGTACCCAAGGTTACATTGCTAACATCTGACAGATAATGAGAAAGGTGAGGGAGTTTTTATAATTTTAAAAGCAAGAAATAATTACACATATCGAGTTTCAAAAAGATAGCAATCATTTGTTTTCTTGATTATACTAGAGTTACTGATTATGTGGACTATGGCCTGTTCTTTAAATTATTGTATGGCGTACCCTTTTAAAACAAGGAAATGCCAGGTTACTCAGCTACCTGTTGTATGATGACCAAGGAAACAACAGAACAGAATATGGAGCAATTCAATGGTTCAAAATTGGGACAGAAGTTGCCAAGGTTAATATATTTGCAGAATATATCGTGTTTCCCTGAAAATAAAAGCCAGTCTTATTTTCTTTTGGGCTCCGAAATAAGCACTAGGGCTTATTTTCGGGGGCGGGTGTTACTTTTTTTGAGTGTTGCCGCTGTGAGGTGGGAGTGGAGCTGCCCCACATGCCTTGCACTAGCTTACCTCAGGGCCCCCACAGCCTAGTGGTGTCAGCTTTGGCATCCCTGTTCAACAAGAGCCCACAGAAGTGGGCCGGCGGCCACACGGTGTCTTGCTGGACGGGGATGTAGGAGCTGCCGCCATGAGATGAGGCCATTGTTGGGGCCTGTCTGCGGGGCCCTGAGGTAAGCCGGTGTGGGATGCGTGGGCAGCTCCATCCCCCCTGCCTTGCCTCATGGCCGCGGCAAGGGCACATTACTCGGCCTTCTGCTCCGGTGCCATGCCAGAAGAAGTGGGCTAGTGGACATGTGGGCTCCTGCTGCACATGGCTGGTGGTGCTGCCACCACAAGGCAGATGGCTTGGCTATGGGAGCCCCGAGTTAAGCTGGTGTGCGTATGGAGCAACTCCACCCTCCCTCGCCTCATTTCACCTAATGTCGGTGGCACCGTGAACAACCAGGAGGAATGGGTGGGTGGCCAGCTGCGCAGGTGCTTAAGTAGGACTTATTTGGGGGATAGGGGTTGTAATGGGCACACATGCAGAAAACACACTAGGTCTTATTTTTGGGGTAGGTCTTATTTTTGGGGAAACACAGTATCACCTTGATAGCTAAAATCAAGGAAAACCTAAGGAATTCCTTGTGGAAGGTGAAAAGGATATTGCAGCAGTAGGAAACTATTGCTCAATATTAACAGATATTAAAGTTAAAATAATAGGCAATCCCAACCCAAATAAAGACATGTTTTTCATTACATCTTAGTGGTAATATATAGGTATGAAAATGGGATCATAAAAATGGCGAAACAAAGAAAAATTATGCTTTGAATTTCAACGTTGGAATAAAATTGATGCGAACCCAATGAACCATAAGAACAGCAAATAATTCAATGCTAGATGAAGTAAATCTGGATGTCACAATAGCCCTAATGCAGCTAAAATTTAGTTTGGACACATGAGAAAGCAAGAGTCATTGAAGAAGATCCTGATGCTTAAAAAAAATCAAAGGCAAAATCTTAGAGAAATTATGTCTTTTAGGTCTCAAAAGTTGGGTTTGAATGTCTTTATATTTACACAGTTAGTACTGTTATGTGACCCTGAAGCAAAGTAACTCGCATACTTAACTTTAAAGACTTACATGCAAAATGGAGGTACACAGATAAAACTTACCTAACTATAATTAAAAAATAAGCAACCATAACTTCAGAAGCAGGGTAATGCAGCTTCAACCTATCATATTCCATCTGGACATGTTCAGTGCTTGTTTCTTTTTAATACTCACATCATCCCATCTAGCCTAGCCATCAGCAGTAAAGAGTAGACACCTGACATCCAATCACATTTATTTAATTTCCAATCACACGTTGCAAAACAACTTAAATACAATGTCTCAAGCACTCAGTGTGAGACATCTTGAAAAAAAAATTGTTTCCTCCTGGAAACAAAAATGTTCCTTTGTTTTGACTTAAAACCTATGACAGCATTTCAAATTCTAGTGACTGATTAGGATCAAGATATTTCTGAATTCATATGAACTAATATTCACATTTTTCAGATTCAGAAGATTAAAAATCTCTGATCTGAAATCAGAATAGTTTGAACTTAGAATGCTTTTTTCACTTCCCTCTAAGGAAATATGCTGGAGAAAATCTACTTACCTAGCTTTATGTGAATAATTAAAATAAAATTTTTATTAAAAAATGTATTGCAATATTTATGCTTTGTATTCTGCCTTATTCCCAAAGACTGTGATTTTCCTTCAAAGGTTGTTACAGAGATTTCAGGATATAAATGAGTAAATTAAAAAAAATCAATTTCTAAATTCAAAATACAAAATTATATGACATAGCACAGATAGCAAAATACTAAGCAGAATGCTAATGGTTTCATACCAGTTGCAGTCCCACTGTCACATGGCAGTAGCACTCCTGTTACTGGTTGTGCGTTGTTTGGATTTGCTCCAGGTGCTGGAGAGGAAGTAGGCCCTACTCCACTTCCAAGGAGCATACAAGATGGCGGAGGGGGCTGCCCACGTTTCAATAACACTTTGTGGTCCTGCTGGCAACGAAATCGCGGCGGCACCTCCCGAGGCATGTAGCGGGCAGCGCTTGGCGGTTGACCATTCGGCACTGCCACCCTTTTGGCATTATTGCCACCGTTTATAGGTGGCGATGGAGAGCTGCCAATTGGGCTGGCGGTCACTGGTTGGCTTAAACTTGTTTTTGTCGCTTCGGGCACTATAATGTAAAATATTGGGTGGTATTTAGTATTGTTTACAAGTTTAATGGTGTCATAAAATCACAATAAATAAGAGCTATTAAAATATTGCTAACTTTAAGCACGAAGAAAATTAGGAATCACTATAACATGAATTCACAAGGAAAAAAAAATCAAGATTAGAGAAGTTTGCCAAGAATCCACTAAAAGCTTTTCAGTCTATCAGCTATAATTATCAAGATGGTATTCTCCACCAAAGAAGGGGTGGGGGAGTAAAGATGTTGTGTCTGACTCTAGAGGGCAGTACTCATCTCAGTTTCTTAACCAAGCATTGTCCAAAGAGGCTTCTGTGGTATATGGCCAACATGACTATACATCGAAGTGCACAGAATGTCATTACCTTCTCACCAAACACATTTCTTTTAAAAAATGAAAGCAAATGAGTGATTACAATGGCTAGACCATAAGGGAATAAAATAACAGAAAAACTACTTAAATTATTTGTATTGTTTTTCATTATGGATAGTATTCCGCCATAGTATTTAAATGGGGCAAATATACTATAAACAACTGTAAGAAAGAACTACTTTGTAACTAGAAATATAGCTTATTTTAAAACTTTGTCTTCATATTAGATTGGATTCTGCAAATTATACACAGAAAAACCTTTTTATTTGTTCAGTTACACTTTTTCATTTTATGATTTTAAGATGTTTAAAACATACATTTGACAAATTCAGACTAAAAAGTAGAGACATAAGAAATGCATAAATACTTTTACTTTTTTAAAAAAGTTTACGCATGTTGACACAATCTTAAAAATACATAAACATGAAGCAACTGTAATAATCTTTTATAAAAATCTTCAGAAAGTATCCTATTTAAGTAGATATAGCTTTTTAATAAAATGGGAAGAATAGTATTCAGAGAAAACAGAATTGTATAGCTTTAGTTATTAGTACAAAATGTATTGAGAAATGATATGGTCATAAATGGTCAGATGACATATTATTATCTAGACAAGCCATGAAGAAGCCTCAAAGAATCTCTTCAGTCTCAGTAAAATAAGAAATGAAGTGATAAATGAGTTTAAAGAGGCAAACTGATGTACCTTATAGGTATAGCTTTTACACAGGATTATGTGTCTTTTTAGTATAAGTATGAAGCATTTTAAGTCATATTGGGTATGATTATATCTCAGCGGGTAGCATTTTCTAACCCACTCTCAGCAAATGAAGCTTGTCTAGAGGCTATCTTTACATTTTTAATAAATTATTATACTGTAATAATAGTTACAATAAATGCAAATTACATGTTATAAATTAGTTATTTAAAACATTTATTTCTGCTCTAAATGCTTTAAAGTTAAAAATAGATTGTAAATAGGAGAGCTAAAATGATTATGTTGGAAAACAAACATCAAATTCCCTTGAAAAGCACCTCTAATATCCTAGCAGAGTATCAAAGAGCAAATTGGGTTTCACTAAGAAAAAGTACCAACGTCTATGTTAGATAAAATGAAAGGACTTCTTTTGGTGTTTGAAGGGATGGATTCTGTAACTAATTTGACTGTTCTTCATGATATGTTTATGAAATTGACTCATGGATGGATTAAAAAAGATTTTTCAGATAAAGAATTGTTGTTGCTGATTGGCTCCTACCTAAAAAGATAGAATTCTGTCATAAAATCAAAAGGTGCTTCATAGCACTATTGGTTTAAGGGTGTGCACACTTATGAAACCACATTATTGTATGTTTGCTATTGTTATTTCTCCTCTAAAAGATTTCAGCTTATTTTTCAATTAAATTGTATAGCTTATATATTATATTAAAGGTGGGGAAAAAATTCTGAAGTGATTTTTTTTTTTTACATCTCAAAAACCTAGCATTTTAACAGGGTGCGTAGACTTGTTATACAGCCTCTATAATCTGATATCTGATTGTGTAAAATCTGTAAGTGTCACACCATGAACAATCTGGAAGTTTTTCAGATAATCCCACATAAAGCTCTTTGAAGTTTGATCATTTTGTAAGTAAGGCAGGTGCTACCAAATTGAAGATCTAACTTCCAAATAAATACACAAAATGTCTTAATCAAGAGTGAAATTATATTCATTTCGTCACGGTAAGTGTCCAGATATCCAGAACCAAAAACTGTCTAGAACATAGAATTGTGCTTAACTCTAAGAATTTATTTTCTTTCCAGCATTGGTTAGAGCTGTGATGGTGAACCTATGGCCTGCATGCCAGAGGTGGCACGCAAAGCCCCCTCTGTGGGCACACGAGATGTCGCCCCAGCTCAGCTCTGCCACATGTGTGCCTCCCACCGGCTAGCTGGTCTTCGTGTCTCTGCTGCACATGCGTGGGGGCGCATGAATTGGAGGGGCACATGCGCAAGGGATACATGCACATTGCACTTTGGGGATGCACGTACTTATGTGCGCTTTGGGCACTTTGTGCCAAAAATGTTAGCCATCACTGAGTTAGAGTCTTTTTTCTGGGTTTGTTGTTCTATTGAATAACATCACATTTTAGTTTTTTAGTTTGTCACTCCAAAACCATGTGTGAATATATTTGTGGGAACTATGATTCAGGAAAACTATGACTCCCATAGACCTAGGATTTATGTTTCAAAAGACAGGCCGTGCTCACCCTGTGGAATATGGTATCAGCTAGGCATTTTTAGTTTTCAGTTTGGTTAATTTAGAATTTTTCTCCAAGCCACTAAGCAAGGATTCCCAGTAAATTAAAGATCTATTAAACCTGAGAAGAAATAAGAGTTAAATCTCGCCTTTTCTAAGTTACAACTAAGTTATTCAATTAAAAACAATTATTTTTAGGCATAAGGGCGCTGTGGTCAAGAAACGGAGAGACTGCGAGTTCTAGTCTTGCCTTAAGGCACAAAGCTAGCTAGGTGAGATTGGGCCACTCTGAAAAAGCTTGCCAAGAAAACTGCGAGGACCTATCTATCTAGGCAGTGTCCAAGAATTGGACGTGACTGAATAGAAAAACAAATGAAAATAAACTAGCACTCTTTAAAGACTGGAAAAACAAAACATTTCTCCTTTATATTGTAGGGAAAAAAACGTTCTGTATTCAGTTAACCCCATAGTACTTAACATAAGAATACGGGCTTTATCATAAGGATAAACCTGGCTGGGTGACTTTGAGCCAATTACCCTCTTTCAATCCAACTCATTAAGCTGCTTTTGTGGGTAAAATAGAGATGAAAGTTGTATTAGGTATGCTTGTTGTTTTGAGACATATATAAAAATAATAAATGTGAAATATGAAATATTTTTGTAAAAAGTAAATGATTTCTCCAGAAATAGCAAAATAGCAAGAAAAGCAAAAAGTTAGAAAAATTAAAGCTTCTTACCTTTGGTTTTTTGATCTGTGACCTATAATTAGTAAGAATAAAAACAAAAGTAATTCGGTTTTCGTAAGTTATCATAGTTTTGAAACTACTATTATCTAAATAATAATTACTAACTACTCATAGTTAGTAATAGTATACTAACATGCAGCGGTACCTGCCAATATTAAAATTTCAGTCAGGCAACTCATTATTTCTATCAGTAGAGATACTGGTACTATATATGCATTTTAAAAAAGTAAAGCAAACTATGGAGTATGGCAATGTAGATTAAATCCTGAAGGTGTTGTATTTTCACTGAACTATTCATCAGGAAGCCGATACAAGATATATATTTAGGATTAAAGAACTAGAACCAAAAAATAAATCTGTTCATAAAGCATCCATATAAAAATCCAATCTTGCTTATCCTAAACTTTGTTCATTTTAATAATAATAATAAGATATAAACGCAATCTAGTTACTGTTATTGTTAAATATGCAGGCTATACAAATTATTTAGAGCCCCTTTAAATACCTTTTGTGCCACAGACCAAGACTTAACTCATAACATTTCTTCAAGCCTTCACAGACCCTCTATCATGACATCATGGTCCCCCAGCGGTCGGCAGATTACAGGTTCTAAGTAACAACCACTGACTTAGAAACTTACCAGCACCCATAGCTACTTTCTCTCTAACCCCAATATGGCATCTTGAATCACAATCCACCTCCTAGTGGAATGTATATCTTATCACAAGCCAAACACTAATTTTCAACATTTAACTGATAAACCAGAAACATTATAATTCTAACTCCATTACTGTAGATTTTAAAATTAATACAAATAGTTGTAAAGGTTTCACTGCAATAAGCCACCATTTACAAACACTATTAATCCTTGCTTTTTCCCGAAACCACAATAAAAAGTCAGGATGAACTGTTAGTTCAGATGCTTGCTCTTTCATTCATTTCTGAATTACCAAAACTTGCTGATATCCCAACTGAAAAATTATAACTACAATTAACCTCAAAATTGTGATATATAGTATGTTTACCAATCATGGTTGGAGAGCAATAGTAACTATAATTTACTTAATTTAGATAGTACAAAAAAGTAAACTGGAAAAAAGGCAGGAAACTGAGCCATTAATAGTGTCATTTATATCAGTGATCCCCAACCTTTTTTACGCCGCGGCCCGGTATCCCCAACCTTTTTTATGGCGCGGCCCGGTACCGGCATTAGCTGGGCGCCGCCATCTTTTGATGAAAAGTGCTTCCGGTGAGCTTTCTACCCGGAAAAGCTCACCGGAAGCACTTTTTCATCAAAAAGATGGCGGCGCCCAAGCCAGCTGCCCGGTAGGACTTGTTCCACGGACCGGTACCGGTCCGCGGACCGGTGGTTGGGGACCCCTGATTTATATCATATCTCATTATGATTTAGCCATAAACTAGTATGTTATTCTTCCAGCAAGTGGGTACAGGGAGAACTTACAGTGGATTGTTTGATTTTTTAATGTATCATACAAATTAAAGACTTGGGAACTCTGTTTTTTTTTTCAAAGAACAAAAAAGTAAGAGAACAAAAGAAAACAATGATTCCAACCCTCATTTTGTTTAGGCAATATTAGACTTACAATGACATTGAAAAATGTGACATGACCTTTTTCAGTTATGATCTTTGCAGCATCTCTGTGAGCAAAATTCAGGGACTCATATTTATGATGGCCGCAGTGTCCTGGGGTCACGTGATCCCCTTTGCAACCTTCTGACAAGCAAAGCCAACGGAGAAGATAAATTCACTTAACAACTGTGTTCCTAACTTAACCCCAGTGATTCATTTAACAAATGTTGTGAGAAAAGTAGTAAAATGGGGCAACACTCACTTAACAAATTTCTCACTTAGCAACATAAATTTTTGAGCTCAGTTGTGGTCATAAATCAAGGACTATCTGTATTAAGTTTACTGACTTGTTTCTGTTGGAGAAATGGCCAGGAAATCAACATTTGTTCACAACTAAACTTATGTTCTCATCCTATGGGGGCAGAGATTGTGCAATTGATTTGACTGATATCCTGCTGTTCTGTTCATGGATTACATAAATTTAAGATAAAACTATAAGACATAAATACTCAAATTATTAAATTATTTTCAACTTCTATAACAATGATTTAAAACAAAATGGTGGAAAATGTGCTACCATTCAACTATAGTTCTGAAAGTCCAGCTGCTAAGTGTTAAAGGATGCAGGGAGCTACCTTAGTAGCACCTGGAAGGCCATATTCCCTGTTCAAAATGCTTTCCCCATATAGTTGTGCAATTGTTTATAACCGATGTTATAGTAAATTTTGGAATAAGCAGGAAAATAACTAGGGTTAGACTCAGGTGTCAGGTTAGATAGCATATGGCATCTATTTTATACAAATGCTGATGTAGGTACAATTGAAAAGTAAGAATGCAGTGAGTAGTTGTTATAAATGCAAAGTAGCTAGGATAGATAGAGCAACTGATAGCTATAAAAGCTATCAGCCTGACTCAGTCCATTGCAAGTTGAAGGCTTCTTCATTTAGATTGTAGACTGTATTCTACCACATTGTTCCAGTGTGGTTGATAACCTTCTTTTCAACTTTCCAGTCTAGGACTACGAGACTAAATGACTCCAAATCCTGAAGCCATTTTTTGTCCAAAGAACTAGAACTTGGGCCTCAAAACTTTCAACCCAGCACCTTAACTACTATGTCACACTGGTTCTCCAACGTATGAGTTTGAGTGTACATGCATATACATATGCTCTCATATGATCGAACCACTTTTTGTCTCCCATATGAATAACAAAAAAGTTAGGTAATATGTGCCACATCTTTTATTACATTTTTATTGGTATGAAATCTAAACCGAACAAACTTTAAATAAAGCTGAACGCATTATAAAAACTGGGATATGTTTTCTAATTTGAATTCTAGCCTTTGCTATTCCAAATGCTTACTTTACAATAAAATATTAAATATTAAATTTCCTTAGTGAATGTTGCAAGAGTTAATTATGAAAACTTTTAAAAAATTAATAAAGTAAAATTATGTACGGATTTGTGTTAATTTTTGACGATGCTGGGTATTTACATAGCAACAAAGTCATAATGTGACCACTGTTTAAACCAGCTTAGCCAAATCCATAGAATAAGGTGCATATAAAAAACACTTTCCTTTTTGCTGCCATTTAATTCAATTGATGGAAATAAATCATATAGTTTATAATTTGTCTAATTTTTATTTAGGTAAAAGATATATGAAAATCTTGTTAATATCAGTTGTTAAAGGTCAAAGAGATCAGGAAAACCAGTATTACACTTTTCCACTTGCCTTAAGATTAAAGATTAAACTCAGCAATAACCTTTGAAGTACCTGAGACTGTATGGTATAGCATTTCCTGCTTGAGCAGGGGTGGGACTAGAAGATCTCCAAGGTCCCTTCCACCTCTGTTATTCATTTTACATCCATAAAACAAGTGCCTTTTATTGTCACAAAATAAGTGTGTTGTACTGGTAAATATTATAACCTAGCCTTGGACAAATCTATATTTAACCTTTTTCTCAACAGAGATCTTTACTGAGTGAATTTGGACTTCTACTCTCAACTCAATGCTATCTCACAAAGGTGTTGTGGGATTAACTGAAGGAAGATTATCATATATTTTTTCTGAGCTCCTAAAGGAATGTGGGATGTTCAAGGTTGAATAAAGTCATAACTGCACCCTCATAATTTTAAATTTTAATAAACTGAATAGAAAATAGAGTGTGAACATATTGGTAGATGGGATAAGGTGGTGAGATCTAACATCACAGTAATCTCTTGGATGAGTTATTAGGTATAAAGTTTACAACAAAAGTTTTGATAGTTACAATGTAGTTAAATACAATGCAATCAATTATATTAGCTTTACTTAATTTTTAATTATATGGAATTTGAATTTACATTTATTTTATCTCTATGGTATTACTTTATCTTATCCCATCTATTTCACAAACTACTGCTTATTAAATATGTCCCTTATCCTAGATCAGGTTGTGTGTTCTTCTTTTAGACATGACATTCTGGCCTATAAAAGCCCAGAAAAACAGCAAATGAAAAAAACTACATCTTCTTATGATAGTAATATATGTGACATTGCCAGAACTTTAAAAATTTTTTTTACCAGCAATTGTTGAGGGAAAAAGATACGGTTTACATCCTGGCAAAGTTACCATCTTTGATCAATAAATTTTTCTTGGTTCTTGCATAACTTTTTATCTAAAGGTAAATGGCGGATGTCTACAAATTTGAACTTTATATTTTGTAGCTCTCCGGAACTGTTGCTAGGAATTGTTTTTAAGTCCAGCTAATTATTTAAATACTAGCAGTTATTTTCAAATATACATAATTAGGCTGGAAAAAAATCACTAACACTAAAATCACTAAAAGGCTGAGAACCAAGGAAATAGGCAACCTAGAAAAGCAACAGTACTTTTTAAATGGTGTTAGTACTGATATATACAAATAGTCCTTTACAAATATTAGGTTATTTGTTTTAAACTGACATTATTTCTAAGTATCCTAAAATGAATGTTGACAGTAACCAAATTACTTCCAAGATAGAATCAATTTATCGCTCAATATATTAGGCAAGATACCTTCTTAGCTAATTTTTACAAAGTTTTTGTAAAAACTTTGATTCTTTCTACTAAAAACAAAGATGCCTGCATGTGTTTGTTTACAAAAGAACTCTTGAATCTTTCTCAGTCTGTGAAACAACTACTACATATTAAAGAAACATTTGGGAATCAGTGTTATCAGACACTGATAAGGCTACCTCTTAAAAAAACCTATTCTGGAGCTCTGGAAATATTACTAAAAAGAGGCAGTATTTCTGCTAATGACGCATTTTTATAGTTATTCCAGGATGGATTACAGGTAGTCCCCGATTTATGACAAAAAATTGAGCCCAAAATGTCTGCTGCTAACGTTTGTTAAGTGAGTTTTGCCCATTTTACGACCTTTCTTGCCATGCTGTTAAGTGAATCACTGCAGTAATTAAGTTTGTAACATGGTTAAGTGACTCTGGCTTCCAGAGTCAGAAGGTCACAAAAGGGGATCACATGACCTTGGGAATAGGACACAGCAACTATTTTAACTATAAGTCAGTTATCAAGCATCTGAATTTTGATCATGTGACTATGGGGACGTGCAACGGTCCTAAGTGTGAAAAACAGTCCTAATTAACTTTTCAGTGCTGTTGTAAATTTGAATAGTCCCTAAATGAACTTCTGTAAGTCAAGGACGACTGCATTAGTTCACAATCTTTTGCTAAAAGCAAGCAGAAAATAATAACTAATATTTCATTATTAATAATTATTACATACCTAATAATTAAAATATATTACAATTTACAGATATAAAGGGCTCCCCCTTCAAGTATTTCCTAAAGCCCAAACCAATTCTCTAGATTGTTTTTTTTTTAAACAATATCCTCACCTTTTCTATTCAACATACCTACTCACAAGGATAAATAATAGGTGTTTTTAGATAAATACACAAGCAGAAAAATATACACAGCAAACCATCACTTGGCT
Source organism: Notechis scutatus (assembly GCF_049901735.1). Taxonomy (NCBI): domain Eukaryota; kingdom Metazoa; phylum Chordata; class Lepidosauria; order Squamata; family Elapidae; genus Notechis; species Notechis scutatus. The sequence goes on from NC_142014.1 coordinate 51,891,699, forward strand.
GTATGCAAAATTCAAGAGGTATCTTGTGTACTTAAAGGCTTTTTATTGTGAGCGCAAAACTGAATGAAGGCAGGACAAAGTAGAACATGGTTGAGGGCATAAAGGCAGTTATTTTAAGTGAACTGCCGATTATAAAAAATGAATACTGAATGACAAAAAGCCAAATACCCTTACCTTCTGAGTAGATTCCTTCTTTTTCTTATCCTCTTTTTTTCTTTTCTTGTCTTCCATTAACTGTTCTTCCTTTTCTTGCTCCTTCTCTCTGTTAAAGTTTAAAATTAAAATTTATTCCTATGTGTGCGCTCTATTCCCAAAAAGAAAATCTAATATATTGCAATACTGACTCTATTTCATGTAAACAGAAATGTTTCAATCAAATACGGGTTAACTACTCTAAAATAAAACTTTGCTATAATTGCTTAATTACCTTCATTTCTACAGCATCCGGTCCTACACTCCATGTATATTAGAAGCATGAGGAAAAGATAACTTATAGAGTTTGTATTTTTTTTAATTTCAAACTGTTTTTTAAAATTATATAATTAGTACTTATTTTCTTGAGATGCTTCTCCATCAATGTATATTACTACCTTCAGGCAAATATATTCCAATAGAAAATATGCCCCTGACTCGGTCCCAGAATGTCACCAGGATTCTCTTTAATATCTAAATGGCACCATTAAAAATAAATTTATATATTGCTTCAATTTTACTATATCCTACACTATTTAAAAATATATATAACATGAAACAACTGAAAAAGCCAGTAAAGCAAAATAGCAGTGCCTGGGGCAGGGTGGTGGTAAAGAAGCCACAAAATAATGCCTGCCCCGAGTCTCACATAACACAGAAAAGAGAATCTCTTTTTTAAAGTATGCATCTCCATAGAGAAAATTTACCTCATGTTGTCGCTTCCCTATGGTTCAGTTAAAGTGCTGCCCACCCACCCCTGAGCTGGCAGGCATAACATTTCCTGTCAATTCATATCCTACCTCTATTCTGGCTTATTAGCAAGTAACTTGAGTGGTAATTTCAGGTGTGAGATGTATTCATTCCTCCTTTCTGAATACTACTAGATGGTGGGAAACAGTCTGCCAACATCAGCACTACTTTAGTGGGCCTCTTGGAAAATCAGCTCCTGGCAGACTTCTTTTCAAGCTAAACCCACTGTGAACCCCTCCCCTGTAAAACAGCCAACAGAGGTGGGATTGAAGAGTAAAGTAGAATGTTGTCTCCCATTTTACTGGGCAACATTTCTCTCAAGGTTATGCTGATGTAGCACACACCAAACCTTCTGTCAAAAGCAGCTCAACCAGCAGATGATCTTTGGAGCTGCCCAGTAATGAAAAACAGAATCTTTCCTCCTTTACTGATCTTCCATGCCATGCATTGATTACCTGTCATATGGATTTGTTTTGAGTATGGGTTTACTGTTCTTACTTTTCCAGAAACTATAGACAGCTAATCTGCAGAGTCCAGTTGGTAGGGTGTACAGTGGAAGAGTTCAGTGTGAAAACTCACTCTTCTTAAAACAGAATGCAAGAAAACTGATCCCACTGCATACAATCATCTTGTTCTATTACAAATAGCAACTCACAACAGCGTTTGCACACCTTGAAATTGATCATGTTCTTGTCTTATGAAAGTTAACACAATTTTAATCCCGGAATACCCAACAATAGTTTAAAGTACCGTGTTTCTCATATAATAAGGCTGGGTCGTATTTTTTTTGAGCCCCGAAAAAATGGCTAGGCTGTCTTTTCGGGGGTGACTTAATTCCCCCCCCCTTGCATCTTTGGGCGGGCGGGCAGCGACGGCTTGGATGTTGACCTCAGCGTTGGTGGGACACTTCGTATCGGGGTCAATGCAGGCAGCACCATATCCGGGTGTGCAACAAAAGTACTTCCTAATGGCAAGCCCCCCCACCATTCCCCCCATTTTGCATGTTTTAATATAAGCCTTAATTTGGGGGAAGGGGCTTAATTTCATTTCATGCCTATAAAACATGCTGGGACTTCCTATTGGGGGAGGCCGTATTGTTGGAGAAACAGGGTACCTCCAATATAAATTGAGATTGAAGGCAATATTATAGAGGCACACCAGAGAAAAAGGGTTGCTAGGGAATATTTATTCTATACTTAGAGATTTTCCTTATTCGAACTGCTGTGGACTTTGCAATATGTTGCTCAAACAGCAAATGCTCCCTTGAACATTGTAGAGACTAAAGGGTGACACAGTAGTCTTTGATTTACAATAGTTTGTTCAGCAATTGTTTAAGTTATGGTGGTGCTAAATGAAGGGACTTATGACCACTCCGCAAAGTTACAGCCATTGCAAATCCTCCAGTCATGTGATCGATTGACAAATATTTGGATGCTTGGCAGGCAACCTGCATTTACAACTACAGGGATGATTCAACTCTCCCCTACCTATCTCTTCCCAACTATGCCTTTTTGGTTCCCTGCATGTCACCCTAGCTAACCTTCGCTGCCTTCTCACTCTGGTTGCTGACAAGCATGCGCAATCTGGTCCCTTGTGAGGCAGCTGCTGACTGCAAAAGGCTTTCTTCCAAAGGTCACACATGGCAGTTTCTTTGCTGGAATTGGAGAACACAGCTTCACTTGGCCAGCAGCCGCCTTGCAAAGGGTCCTGTGCAGACATGCCTTGTCAGCAGTGAGAAAGAAGACAGAGGTTAGCTGGGGCTGTAGAGCGTAGAGAAGCAGGGGTCTCAGTTCAGGGTGTTGAAAGTACCTGAAACTGGGCTTGGGACTTTGCACTGTGTGGCTGGGGCTTCCTGAGCTTTGCACTGTACTCCTGGGCTTGGTTAGGGTGGTTAAGGCTTCCTGGGGTAACTGCAGCTTTGTACTATACTATAGCTCAGGGGACTCCTGCAGTCTCATAGTTGTGGCATGCCAAGAAGCCTGTGAGTTTCTGTGTGGCAAGCAGCCCCAGAGCTTCATGATTCGGGGGCTGCTTTGTACAGCAGAAAGCGAAATGCAGTGTAGCCAAAAGGACAAAGAAGGAGAGGAGATAGGTGGGTGGGGGGACACAAATGTAGTCCCTTACCTTACTAAGGTTCAAGGCTGGAAGGTACCAAGTCCAGAATAGCTTTAATTGGAGTTGGTTCTTAACTAAAGACTAGTGGAATTTGCTTAATGATGGCAGCGGGAAATGCCAAGACTGCCATTGCTAAGCAATGTAGTTACATGATATCATGCTTTATGATAGCACTATTTAGCAATTAAAAAATTTGTCTCAACTGTAATTGTTAGTCGAGGACTACCTGTATTTTAATTGCCTGTAACTCAGATAGAAGAGCTAAAGTGCCATTACTGTTCTAATGATACGAATTCTATTTCATTTTTATAGTTTAATTTTTAGGATAATGTTAGGCATTTTTAATAAATCTTAGGAAATCATTCTAATCTGCATGAGGCTGAACAAAGTGAAATACAAGCCAGATCTGCTACTGCTATGTATTGGCAATTTAGTTATAATATAAAACTTATGCTTAATTACATTGTTTTTGTATATAGTTTGGGAATCCTCCTCAATTCAGTCATTTTTCAGATGCTTAGACTGCTGTCTTCTAAGCATGTTTCCGCAAATATAGGGTGCACTTTTTTCAGATCAACCAAATCCATTGGTTGCAAAAGGAAATGACTGACTAGCTTGTTGTCCAAACATCATATGGTTTTTGTTAATATCCTTACTACTCCACATAAAAAATGTATTAAGAACAAATTCAACAATAGTAATCCCATAAGCAAAGTCATATTACGTTCTTTTCCCCTGTTAAAACTTATTTTAGAAAACTTAACTGATTGAAAGAAAAAAAGATGCATCTTAAGTCAACTAAAATATTTTTCCATGGTGCAATGTGTATGTACATATTGTTATGTATGTATGTATGTATGTATGTATGTATGTATGTATATACTGCTCCATGAAAAATTACTGTTACTGTTACTTATTTTATCTTGCTGTGCTGTGCTATGCTATGTTGATGTTGCCACTATTTTAAAGAGAGAAAGAAGGAAGAAATTATACAGACAGTGGTATTTGAAACTCCTGAGTGACATAGAGTAACAAGAATACTTATTCTCTATCTACAAATTCCTTATCTTTTCTGAGAATTCTTGGATGAGAAGCAACATGTCTTCAAAGAAAAATCAGAAAGACCCATTGAAAAAGCAACTTTGGGACAATCATGGCCTGGATGATTGAGAATTGCCATAGACATATGTCCAGTGGATGTTCACATTTACATTATAATTCTTCAGTTCAATTCTTTAACAACTAATTGTAAATGCAATTTAGAAGCAATATAACTATTCCTCTTTAACAATATTTAACAAGTGCTGATAAATGATTGTTTTTATAAAAAATCAAGAGTCATTATGTTTTTAGGTCTCTTCCCTAGGTTTAACAAAGTTGACAAACTGTCTCAAAGTTCTGCTAGAAATAATGGAAAATTTCAGACAATATTCATAGAGTCTGCTGAATCCTTGAGGAATACAGTAAGGATTTCACAGACCTGGCATGTTGAAAAGACAATGTACACAAACACAACTTGTAGAGAAATTACTTAAAATGAAGAAGGTTCCACTATGATGAAGCCACAGCATATTGGAATAGCCAAAATTTACAAAGCTTGCTGCAACTAGCAAGCATGAAGCAATATTTGGCACCTTACTGCTATGTACTGACCTTTCCCATAGGGTATTTTAAAATCTATCATCACGGATCTTTCCTTTTTTAATAATAAATTGATTAAAAATTACAATCATAGTAAAAACTAATACAACTAAATAAATGAAAAGAAAATAAAAAAAATAAAAAGTGCAGAAAAGAAAATTCTCTATCTATAAACCAATTCACAAAGCCTTGTCATTTCAGTTCTGATGTCAACAAAAAGTCCATTAAGGGTTACCAGAGGTAACATCTCTTTTAACCTTGATCAAATAAACCTTCCTTTTATTGAACAATCTTTATCTTTACTGCCTTCCAATAATGTCCTAGAATTTGATTTTTCATTTTTCTTTGTCCCGTGTCACAAAATTCTTCAAAGCTTTAAAAGCCTCTTTTGTAAACCCAATATAGAAAAATTATCCAGAGCATACTTTTGGATTATTTGCATATCTTTTTTAATTATTAAGACATCTGCCTGGGTTGTTTTTTTAAAAATATCCAGTGTGCAGTATATTTTATCATGTCAATTTTGTACTGTCTTCTTAAATCCACTTTCAAATCATTGTCTTGTCAGGTAGACTTGTTCTATCTATAGAGGAAGACACTCTTAAAATTAATTTCTTCATCTACTGTTTAAAAATATCTTTCAATGTATTTCAGCTCCCACTCAAGTTCTTCACAATAATTCACACAATGAATTTCACTTAATCTCAGTTCACAATAAGAAGTCAGTGAAGACTCATCATTTCTCTGAATCAGTTAACATTTGTGTATATTTTTAAATTAGTCACAGCTATAGTTTTATCAAATAACCTTTTATGTCTTTGCAAACTATAAAAAATATTTGAACTAATGTAATAAAGCAAAACATTCTTGGTGCACTATACCAAATGTGGCATGTGTTTATGTATGTGTAAATTTCACACTATAAACACTGTTTGTAACTATGCAACTAATCTTTGTAACTATTCTGAAGATAGAAACAAGGTATTTGTAAAAATATAGATGCAAAAATAAAGATGCACTAATTTTTTACTAATGTGATATGGTATTTAATAGATTGAACAGTAGTCTGAATACAATCCCTAGAAAATTGTAATTTTATTCATAATAAGCATTAAAGATCACTTAATATTTCAAGAGTTAACACGAGATATACAGCTTACACTAGGGGTCCCGGCCGTCCGGGAGGGGGGGGGGGGGGGGGGGGGGGGGGGGGGGGGGGGGGGGGGGGGGGGGGGGGGGGGGGGGGGGGGGGGGGGGGGGGGGGGGGGGGGGGGGGGGGGGGGGGGGGGGGGGGGGGGGGGGGGGGGGGGGGGGGGGGGGGGGGGGGGGGGGGGGGGGGGGGGGGGGGGGGGGGGGGGGGGGGGGGGGGGGGGGGGGGGGGGGGGGGGGGGGGGGGGGGGGGGGGGGGGGGGGGGGGGGGGGGGGGGGGGGGGGGGGGGGGGGGGGGGGGGGGGGGGAAAATCGGTGGGTCGCCAATCAGTGGGCCGGGGACCACTGGTGGTCCGCAAGAAAATTTTGGTGGTCCACAGAGAAATGTCACTCCCAAAGCAATTATTCCAGGCTGCGTGGATTAAGGCTGTGCCACCCACATGGCTTATGGGAACACAAGGCTTGCGTCGCTTGCATTGCGAACATGAGGTAGTGAGGGGAGGGGGGAAAGGGAAGAGGGGAGGAACTTGCCCCACTCACCTGGCCTGGCCACCGGGCTGCTTCTTTCCGCTTCTTCTTCTTCTGCTTTTGGCTGCATGCAAGGAAAGCAGCAACAGCCTGTCTCTCTCCCCCAAACTCCACCAGAAATGAGTCTTTGGGATCCTGCAAGGCATCCTGCTCCAAGAGGCTGCACTGGCAAAGACTCATTTCTGGCAGAGTTTGGGGGAGAGAAAGAAAGACTTCTGCTGCTTCCCTTGCATGAAGCCAAAAGTCTCTCTCTCTTCCCCTCCCACTCCCCCTGAGAACGGAGCTGGAGACAGTATCCTGCAATCCCAAATAAAGAATGATTGATCGGTAGGAAAACGGGGTGGGGAATTTTCCTGAAGACATTTTTTGGGATTTTCCCAGGGTCTCTGGTCCGCGGGATTTAAAATTATGAGTGCGGTGGTCCCTGAGGTCCAAAAGGTTGGTGACCCCTGCACTAAACTATTTTAATAGAAACTTTGATTCAGTTTGTTTATCCATAGCCTATTAAACACACCTTAACCGGATAATAGCACCCCAACCCAAAATTGTGTACCCAGAGTTGGTAAATTCAGTTCATATCTTTATGGTTTTTTAACTTTTGCATATCTAGGCAAAAAATTGTTATTTCACTCTTTTTTCCTCTCTATTACTACAAAGCTTTATGTGTGTTATCAATATCAATATTTCATTTACCGTATTTTTCGCACTATAAGACGTATCCCCCCCAAGTGGGTGGAAAAGTCTGTCTTATAGAGTGAATATTGCGGCGGGGGGCAAGGGGGGTTGGTGCACTGCTGCTGGGGAATGCTGGAGCTTTTGCTGTTTATCGTCACGGCCTGTTCGCCACTACCACCTATTCGCCACGGCCCGTTTGCTGCCTGCCTATTCGCCATGGTCCATTTGCTGTCGATAGATGGCGGTGGATAGGTGGCAGCAATCGGTGTCAGACGGCCTGTGGCAAACAGCTGAGCGGCGGCAAATGGGTGGGCAATGAACGGATGGCAATAGGTGGCAGTGGCAGTGGCAATAGGTAGCGAAGACTCCAGTGTTTCCCAGCAGTGGCAGCAACTCAGCTCAGTTGAGTGGTGGTGGGCACAATGGAGCACAGCCCTGACGAGCCACATGCTGAGGCTGTGATAACGTGCTGAAGCTGACCAGGCTGTTTGCTGCAAGGACGCCAGCCAGATGAATACCGGATGGATACTGGAAGGCAGAGGTAGATTTTCCCATTGTTTTCCTCCTCTAAAGGTAATGTGCGTCTTATGGTCCAGAGTGTCTTACAGACCAAAAAATACTATACTTAGTTTTCTATCTAAGTTTTCTGTTCTTCCATTTCCAATCAGCATCTACAACTATTGAGCTTACTTAATCTTTTAGAGATATTTTAGAGTTTCTTGCACCATACTTTAAATGCAAACTTGGAACTCCCACAGATCTCATTTCTCAATACTGCCTTGACTCTCCTAAACAGCAGCAACCAAACCTGAACATCAGAAATATGGTAAGTTATTTTGTTAATAATATTTAAATGAAACTTACAATTTGTATCCACATTCAATAAGCAGGGCCAAATACAATGACCATTTTTTTCAAACGTTTTTCTTCCTGAAAAGCTTATTTTCATTTATCTATTATTAAACTTATATGCCACTCATCTCACCAGAGGATACTCCAAGCAACTTACAATCGTTCAATTAAAATGCAATATAAAACACTGAAATAATAAAAGGGATCTTAAATTTAAAATTCAGTTAAAGTAAAATTGACCGGAATGCAGAGGAAGAGAGCAAAGTGCACAAAAGGAAGAAGTGGTATGTTATTTATTCCATTAGCCACTTCCAAAATGCCACATGCCCATTAGGGTCCTAAGTCAGTTGGCATAGCCAAGCCCGTTTGGAAGGCCAAAAGGGTAAATGTACATCTCACTTCAGGGGGCACAATGCTTTAGAGCAGTGGTCCCCAACCTTTTTTGTACCAGGGACCAGTTTCAAGCACAAACACTTTTTCAAGGACTGGGGGAAGAATCGAGTTTGGTGGTTTGCTTGCAGACGTTTCATTACCTGACTAGGTAATATCTGATGTTGTTACCTAGTCGGGTAATAAAACGTCTGCCAGCAAACCACCAAGTTCAGGGAGCGCCCGGCCCTGCCTCCCTCAGCCCCATCCCTCAGGTGTCTCCCTCCCTCCCTCAGGTGTCTGCCTTGTTCCTCTCTCAGTGCTCTCTCGCTGCTCCACCAGCCCAGGAAGAAACTGCTTCAAAGAAGCCGGGGTGGGTGGGTGGGTGGCTTTCCTGTCGCCGCAGCTCCTGCGAGCGCCCGTTACCCCCCACGCCGCCCGACGGTTCAATCCACAGTGCTCTGTTCTGCCTGCCTTCTTCGCTTCGGAGCAGCTTCGCTGATAAAAAGAGGCGAATAGTTATTATTCTCAGCCGAAGCTGCTCCGAAACGAAGGCAGGCAGGCAGAACGGGGCACTGAATTGAACCGTGCGCGGGCGGGCGGGGTAGGGGTGAACGGGTGCTTCGGAGGAGCTGCGGCGACAGGAAAAGCCACCTCCCCGGCTTCTTTGAAGCAGTTTCTTCCTGGGCTGGTGGAGCAGCGAGAGAGCGACTGAGAGAGAACGAGGCGGGAGGAAACCGAAGCCGCTGAGCCAGAGAGCAGGACAGGCTTCGGTTGCTTCCTCCCTCCCCTTCTTTCATTTGTGTCCTTGATCCCCGATCCCAGCAGAATTCACCGAAGGCGAAGAAAGCCGCCATTTTATTTTATTTTATTTGCGGCCCGGTACAGAGTGCTCCACGGACCAGGACTGACTTTCCCACCAACGTCAGCAAGCCACCCCGGGGTGGATTTCCCTCTCCCGAAATTGGTCTTACCTTTCAGTTGCAGCTCATGTGGCTCTAGTCAGGTAAGGTTTAGCTCGGCTGAAGGGTGGGGGACAGTGGGTGGGTGAGCCATGTGGGCGGTGCAGCCTTGTGTTCCCGCGCAGCCTGGATTAATTGCTTTTCGGAGGATATTTCTCTGTGGACCATGAAAATTTTCTCGCAGACCACCAGTGATCCACAGCCCGCCAGTTAGTGACCACTGCCTTAGACAGCCTGGATCCATGCACTGAAGGGCTTTAAAAGTTACTTGAACTGGATCCAGAAGCAAACTGGTAACCAGTGCAGCTTGCAATACAGTGACATAAGATTAGCCAATCTTGAGGTACACGATTTGCCTATGCAACTGCCTTCTGCGCCAGCTGAAGCCTTTGGATACTCTTTAAAGGTAGCCCCATGTAAAGCACAATGCAGTAGTCCATTGTGACAGACCCCTTTCAAATATAACACAAATATAATTTCAGAATTACTGTATCATGTAGTAATAATTGAGAAATATAGTTATAATAATGCATTCAATCGCATGTTTCCAACATAGTGCATGAGTTCAAAGGGCTAAAAGTGTTTAGCTTCTGATTTTTGTTTGTATCAGTGTCTGATGCATCTCGCTGAAGTGTTTAATAATAGTCAGCCAGCACCGATGGATTCCAGTTGCCTGATACCATTTTTTCCCACTCTGGTAATATTCTTGTGAAACCTTTCAGCATGTTCATCACTGAGTTTTGGGAAAGAAATCCATGTGTGCATGCAGAAAATGAATCTTTAGTGACACATTGCACTTCATGGCCTTGTATGCTGTAAGAAGTTTGTCAACCAGCTGAATGTAGTTTGGTACCCTTTAGTTGCCAGGAAAGTTCAATGACATCCTTGAATGCTTTTCAGATGTGTTTTTTTTCTGGCCACACTAACAGATCTTTAATCCACTTGTCATTATTGTTGTGTCCACTCTGTTGGACCAACAAAAATGCCTTCCGTAACTTGGCATTAGTTATTCTTGCAAACTTCCATCTCAAATAATGCAAATCACCACCTTCTTTGATCATCACATAAACTTTTTCATCAATCCTAGTTTATATGAAGCACAGACAAAAATATCTTTGTCGGGTCAACAAGAGGTATACGTACCACATTTTTCAGTCCTAGAACTAAATTTTTTGGAGTGGCCATTTCTTATATTATTATTCTTGCATGGCTGTCCCATTCACATATGTAACAACAGTACTTGGTATATCGAAGCTACATTCCAAGTACCAGAATCTCTACTACTTTTAGGTCTCTACAGATATTTCAGTTCTATTTGATATACAGGATGTATTTCAATAACAGTTCTATGTGTTCATATATTTCTTTCCTGAATGCCGCATAGTTAACTGATACAGGATATATATACTGCTGGTGTATAAAAAGATTTCTATAAAATGGTGTAAGCGAGACTAAATTGCACGTTATTTTCATGATTAGTAATTTCATTATTTGTAAGATACACCTAAAAGTGTTCAGGAAGCAAAATCTTTGTTGTCTAGTACCTCTTCCAACATATTCTTCCTTTTTTTTTTTGAATATTTAAAAATATATTATGGCCATGTCTCCAAATGTGATATGCGATTTCCTATATGTCAGAAAAGTGTACATATACATAAACTTAACTCTATCAATCTCAACTTTTATATAATAAAAATGGAGAAGCAGAAATATCTTAGAAAATAGCTATCAGTAGGACTCTGAAAAATTTGATTACTTAAAAATATAATTCCTCTCTTTTATCAAGAACATCAAGTTCAAATTCTACAAACTGATGCTCTATTGCTGCAAACCATAGTGATATTGCTCCTTCTTGTGTTGTACTTAACCGTAATAGTTGAAAATTCCAAACAATTTCTTTCAATTTATTTAACAGGTAGTCTTTGTTTAATGACCACTCATTCAGCGAACAAAATGATCACTCATTCAGCAACCAAAGTTACAATGGTGCTGAATGAATGGTACTTACAATTGGTCACTGAAGTTCCAGCAGTCTCCTGTGGTCATGTGATTGTGATCTGGGAGCTTGGTAACTAGCTTGTACTTGTAATGATTGCAGCCTCCTGCAGTTACATAATCACCTTTTGTGACCTTTCTTCCAGCTTCTCACAAGCAAAGTAAATGGGGAAATGGTCAGGGAAGATCGGAAATCTCTTTGATAAGTTGTTTGCACCATTCCCCACCTAGCAGCAGCCATCACCAGCTCCACCACATTCTGGGGCCACCTGTGCACCCTTCTCCCAGCCCTATCAGAGTGGCTACTGATGCACTCTCCCCTGCTGGCAGCAGTCATCTCAGGCCCTGCCACACCTTAATTGCCTTCCTGTAAGCTACCTGGGATTTGCTGAACAACCTGAGAACCCTTAACAACAGCAAAAAGAGGTGCCAGAATTTCAGTTGCTAAGCCACGCAGTGATGCAATGTCATGCTTTATGACTGCATTACTTAGGAACAAATTCATGTCCCAATTATTATCATTAACCAAGAACCATTTGTAAAGTGTGCCTAGATCTTAATTTAAGGTGGTTAGCTGACAGCCAATTCCTGATTTTGCTTTCAAAAAAATTCTTCGCTTCACAAAAAGAAACTATTCAAATTCTAATGTTTTGTTAATTAACTAATTGCAGCTGCCTTTGGAAATGGCCAATATAAATCTTGTCCTGTTATCTGAATCAGCAGTAGTGTGGCTGCTTTGTCCTTTGCAGAGAGGAGAAAAGTAAGCAGGCAAACAACAGAGCACAGGTTTTGTGTGGGCTAATGGTCAAAGCAGAGATGAGAACAGGAAGTACTGAGGGGATACAGCTGGCAGGTAAGAAAATAGATAGGTAGGACAGGAAAAAGGAGAGGGAAGGAAATAAGAGTAGGTAGAACAGGGTCCATCAAAATTTAATACCAACTTTTTAAAGGATTCCAGAGGCATATAAAGAGGTTTGTCTATTCTGGACTAAATGAGATAACCAAACATTGGCAACAGTAAATTTCTTCAGTATTTCTACACATCATTATTGAATAAGAATGGAAACCTATAATTATATTTGGTGATATTCAAAGTCTGTTTAATATTAGAATTGATGGTCAAACTTAAATCTTTTGTAGCTGATAAGGCTTTATAAATGGATAACAAATGTGGTGGAATCATTACTGATAACTTGCACCACCATGCAGAGTAACAGGCATTTTGATGATTAAAATTGATCAACTAATTTCTGTTACTATTGTCAACAATTTCAAGAATTCTAAACTGACGGTGTATATGGCTTCGCAAAAAATGCGAACAGAGCTCTTTCTCCCATCTAAGAGTGTGGTGATAGGCAGAGAAGATTGAATATTTTGAACATCTGTATTCAGGACAAGGGCTAGATTTATGATTTTTTTTCCTAAATGATATTCTTTTTTATTAGTTGATTCATTGATTACATTTTTGAACGAGAACTATAGGGAGGCAAAAAAATAATAACATCTTTCTCTAGATTCCTTTCAATATGAAAGAAATACACCAGATAAATTATCTAAAATTATAGAGGTATGTCAAATTATAGAGGTATGTCATGTTGGAAGTATAAAAGCAAAGAAGGGACTTTTTATCATCCATGGTGTACAAGTGATAAAGCAAATATTTTTTGGAGTATGATTCATATTTTAATTCAAATGTTTTTGAAAATGGAGATCAAAATGAAACCAGAACTTTTTCCTTTTGAGCCTAATGGAAAAAGGAGAAAAAAATTGGAACATTGTTACTATATATGTTGCCAGCAGCAAGACTATTGTATGCACAAAAATGGAAGGACACTTTGATTCCTACCGTGGAAGAACAGCTGCAGAAATTGATGGGAGTTGGCTGAAATGGCAAAACTGACTACTTTGATTAAGGAAAAGAACATAAGTACCTTTGTTTCCATATGAAAACCACTTCTGAACTTCATGCTCAATATGGAAAAGAATGAAACTCTGACTTTGACGTTTTACTGATTAGACTGACAGATCTTTATAGAAATGGCTTGTTCATACTATTATGGAAAAGCAAAAAGTTGTGATTTTATGTTAATGCCTTATTTTACTGTAACAGAGAGTCAGAAGCTTCTTTTTCTTTTCCCTATCTTTCCACACTTTGATTCCCCCTTTCCCCTCCCCCCTCACTGCTCTTCTATTTACTTTTGTATTTTGTATCAATAAAAATATTTACTGAAAAAGGAGGCAAAAAATAAATAAATATTTCTTTCAATATGCATGCTTCAATGGATAGGAAGAAGCCATATGCTTTCTAGCAGTGTCCAAGAAGTTGTAAAAGAGGTTCTTTCAGGAAACAGAAAGCTTGCACTAACAAGGAGAATATAAAGTAATACAAACTCTAGCAGAAAGTATAAGGTATAAAATAAAAATTACAAAATAGAATAAATACATGGCAAAAAAGAGGGGGCAGGGAGGAATAGGAACATATTTCAATGAGAAAACCAACCAGACTTATATTTCATTTAATACCGTAGAGAAGCTGCTTCCATGATTGGTTTTCTGAATGAAAGGTATATTTGAGAATGATATGGGGATTGCAAAGAAAATGGGCTATAGTAATTGTTTGCATCTATCTTTACTATAGAAGAGACAGATACCTGAAGCCATATTGATTTTCTTAAGGAAATCTGAACAACTAAAGCAAACTGAGGTAATATGATATTTAATAAATATGATATTTATGGTAAACTACATTTGTAATAAATAATTGGGTCTAATGGCTCCCATCCAAGAATTCCTAAAGAAATTAAACATGAAATTGTAGATCTAGTAGCAAGTTTTAAAAAAATTGTTACTATAATAAAGCTCAGTGTCAAAAGCTTGAAAGATACCAAAAGTGAACACCAATTTTTAAAACAGAAATCCAGGGAAGATCAAGTTATTAATAATTCAATTTAATGATTTTCCTGACAAATGGTAGAAATGGCAATTGAAGGGTAAAAAAAACTTGATACCTAGAAACAACATTACTGAAAAAAATCAGCATGAATTTTGCAAAGGAAAATCCGACCTCAACACCTTTTTAGTATTTTTAGAACTCATGGATGGAGGTGACCTTTTCAAATTCTAATCTTTGACTAAGTTGCTCATCAAAGACTCTTAATTAAGCAATAATGGTCACGATTTATGGGTGAATTGGTGAAATTTGCAGGATACGAAATTATTCAAGGTGACAAACTGATTTCAAAAATTGTTTTATCAGATAAATATTCAGAAAATTCAATTGTGTGAAAACCCTTCAATGATTAGGAATCATTTTAAAGACTGTGTTCTCCATTACTAATCTCCCATGTTTTTAGAATAATTTAAAACAGATTTTTTAAAAAAGAAATTAACTAAAAGTAGAAATGGGCGTTGGTATTAATTACCTGAGAACGCCCTTTCTATATATGCTGCAAGAGAGTCCAGGATGGGTTAGACTCCTCTCTGTGACATCATAGAGCTGAATCTGCCACTATATAAAAAGCCAGCCCATAGCTGGCTCCCCAGCTTTAGGCGAAGATACTTGACAGATGTAGAGTGTCTCTGGAAGCAAAAAAACAATTAGAAACAACTACCCCTTACCAGAACCGGACGAAACAAGGGTGGGGCTGGACTCTTGCAGCGTAGATAGAAAGGGCGTTCTCAGGTAATTATACCAACGCCCATTCTCATCCATGCTGCACTGAGAGTCCAGGATGGGACATACCAAAGCCTGCATGTCCACGGGAGGGTCATCGTCCGGTCTGCTTACTCAGATTGTGGTATCACCCTCTGGAGCACCCGTCTGCCGAACGCTGCATCTGCTGAGGCAAATTAGTCCATACAATAGTGCCGGATGAAGGGTGACAGAGATGCCCATGTAGCCGCCCTGCAGATCTCTTCAAGTGAGGCCTGAGTGGGCCAGACGGCAAAGGTTGCAGCGCTTCTGGTGGAGTGAGCCGTTAGGTTCTTGGGCACCGGAAGAGACAAGGTCAGGTAGGCATTAGAAATACATGTCCCGATCCATCTACTTAGAGTAGAAGAGGCCTTGCTCCTCAAGGAGTTTGGAGAGGTCACGAACATGGCCTCAGTTCTTCGAAATGCCGCATTACATTTGATGTAGATACACAGGGTTCTCTTTACATCCAACGTATGCCATTTGCTCTCCAACTCATGGTGTGGCTGAGGGCAGAAATCCGACAACACAATGTCTTGAGCCCGATGGAACCAGGTATTCATTTTTGAGATAAAGGTAGGAGCTAAATGCAGGACAACCCTGTTCTTATGAAAAATAGAGAGATCCTGTCTGACTGAGAGTGCCGCCAGTTGACACTCTCCTGGCTGATGTAATAACCACTACAAAAACCACCTTAAGGGTCATGAATTGAAGTGACACCGATCTGAGGGATTCAAATAGAGGCCTCGTAAGGGCCTGCAATACCTTAGGAAGCTCCCACATGAGGTACCTATCAATAACTGGGGGATGGAGGTTGGAAGCCCCTTTTTAAAAAACCTACAAACTGATGGATGATGGGACAGGGAAGAATATTTTTCCCAGGACAGCATGGATGAAAGGGCCACCGCCTGATGGCGGAGGGTCTTAGGCAAGAGCCCCTTATCCAACCCGTCCTGAAGGAATAGTAACACATCAGTTACAGATGCTGAGATGAGATTACTGTTTTCCTTCAAGCACCAATTGCAGAAAACCTTCCTGGTGGCATTGTAAATGTGAATCATTGAAGGTTTACGGGAAGCCTGGATGATATGGATCACACTATCAGGAAGGCTAGAATCCCTCAGATGTTGCCACTCAAGCGCCACACGGTCAAGCGGAACCACTGGGAGTCTGGATGAAACAAGGCTCCTTGAAAGAGGGAGATTCTGGTGGCCGGGATCCTCCATGGTTGGGCTACAGTCAGGTTCACCAGATGGCAAACCAGGGTCTCCTGGGCCAATATGGTGTCAGGAGAATCAGTTCCTCCTTTTCCTCTAACATCTTCCGAATGACCACCGGAATGATAGGAAGAGGGGGAAAGGTGTAGAGAAGACCCGGAGGCCATCTGCTCCAAAGCACATTGGTCCTCTCCGCTCCCCGAGAACAAAATCTGGTGAAAAATCTGCTTACCTGAGCATTTAGGGGAGTGGCAAAAAGGTTTACTGCTGGTGCTCCGAATCTGAGAGAGATCCCTGAACAGGGAAGGGTGGAGATTCCACTCCAAATGGTCGACCTTGCTTCAACTCAGCCAGTCAGCCTGGGTGTTGTCGACCCCTGAGATGTGGTCCACCCTGATGGACAAAAGGTGCCTTTTCGCCCACCGCCCCAGGCGTTCGGCTTCCCTCATCAAGGCCCTAGACCTCATCCCCTCGTCGGTTGACATGTGCCTTTGTGGCCATATTGTCCGTCATCACCAACATGTGGGACCCTGCAACCCTGGTCTGGAAATGTTTTAGTGCCAGGAAGATGGCCCTGAGCTCTAGCCAATTTATGGGGCAGGCCCTGTCTACCTGAGACCAACTGCCTTGGGCTATCTCGTCAGCCAGATGGGCCCCCCAACCCTCAAGACTGGCATCTGTGGTGATCAGGATTCTGTCCGGTTCTTTGAACAGATGTCCCCCCCAGACTGCCAGAGATTGCCACCACCTGAATGTGCAAAGGATCTGTGGTGGAACCTGAACCTTGGAGGCCTTGCTTTTAACATTCTGACTGATTCCAAGACACTAACTCAATAGACAAGGAGCTGAGTCAAAGCTGGGAGCAAACTAGGGGCTGGCTTTTTATATAGTGGCAGACTCAGCTCTATGACGTCACAGAGAGGAGTCTAACCCATTCCTGGACTCTCGGCGCAGCCTGGATGAGAATGGATGCTTCCTATCTTTTCCATACAGAAATGCCAGAGAAGGAGGAGAAGAAACAAATGTAAGAGCCTAATTCTAGGCCTCAGGGAACATGAAACATTAAGAAATATGAATATCGCAAATCACAACTCACTGAAAGAGGAAATGAAATTATTAAAAATTGATATTTTAGGCATAAGTAAACTGAGTTGGACTGGGAGTGGACTCTTTCAGACAAGACAATCACACCCAGGACATGAAAAACAAACACGGAATGATGATGCTTTCATAACTATGAAAGCTATAGCAAGAACAGTATTTGTCTACAATGCAATCAATGAATAAAACAGTTATTACATTTTGTGGGCAACCCTTTAATATAGCGAATAGCTACTTCTGCTGGCTGCCAGCAGTTTGGCAGTTAAATTCTCACCAGCTCAAAGTTTCCATCCTTCCAAGGTTGTTAAAATGACGACCCAGATTGTTGGTGATATGCTAACTCTGTAAACCACTTAGAGAGGACTGTAAAGCATTGTGGAGCAGTATATAACTCCACAATGCTTTACAGTCCTCTCTAAGTGGTTTACAGAGTTAGCATATCACCAACAATCTGGGTCATTTTAACAACCTTGGAAGGATGGAAACTTTGAGCTGGTGAGAATTTAACTGCCAAACTTCTGGCAGCCAGCAGAAGTAGCCTGCAGTACTGCATTCTAACCACTACGCCACCTCGGCTTAATATGATGATCAACAGAAAGAGCAGAAGAGGCGGCTAGTAAATGTTATGATCAAGTTCAATCTGAAATTGACAGAACATTAAGCCAAATATGCTGCTTGTGACTGGAGAAAGAAAAATGTTGGAAACATGAAAGAGGAAAATGTAGTTGGATAACTTAGAAAATTAAAACAAAGCAGACCAACTTAACAAATTAATAAGTCATTCCAATGATTTCCTCATAGATAACTATCTTCAAAAAACTAAAGACATGCCTCCGTACATGAACATCGCTAGATAGAATATATAGAAATGAATCTGGTATTATTGCTGAAGGGAGATGGAGAAGCTTAACTATAGCATCAAAGAGAAAAAAAAATCTCGGTAAGGACATTACCAGAGTTGCATCAAATTGCAAGATAAGCAGCAAATACAATAAGCAAATACATTAAATAGCAAATATGCCTCCCCCAGTGAGGCACTGCCTTGACACGGTTATGGGACCTGCATGCTATGAGGATGCTGAGAGCTATACCAAAGATTCAACCATATTGGACAGTCTCAGAAGAACCAGACAGAGTGTCTTTCCCATAACAAGTATGGTGAAATGCAATTTACAGAACATACTGTATCAGTCGTCTCCCAGGTCAACGAGGACTGTACTTAGGGGTTGGAGTTCTGGGATATCTGGTGAAAAGTGGGCCATAGGCTATTGGCTCTGCAACTAGGACCAGCAGCTGCAGACCTACTGGAAGAAAATTATCTGTCACAAATATACAAAGACTGAAAACAAAAAAATAATCATCTGTTATTATAGATCAGATGTAACGTGGACTTTTGAAAAGGAAGGAAACCAGATCTGGAGAGAATATCTAAAATCAGAAATAACAGAACAGAATAGCAGATCAATGCCGATTTATAATACAAAATGAAGTATTCACAGAAACAGAACAGGAAGAATCGCAAAATTCTATGTAGGGCAGTGATGTTTTTGGCACCAAATGCCCAAAGCGTGCATGCACCCCCAAAATGCAACTCCCTGTGCATGCTCCCCCACCATGTGCACATGACCCCTTGCGCCCCCGCCCATGCACGGTAGAGACTGGAAGACCAGCTGGCTGGCACGCACACATGCATGGCAGAGCGGAGCTGGGGTGACAGCTCGCGTGTCCAGAGAGAGGACTCTGCATGCCACCTCTGGCACACGTGAAATAGGTTCACCATTATGGACCTAGGGTAAAGAAATCAAAGCCTTGCCAGAAGTAAATCAGACTGTACAGGCAAACCAGGAGGAGTTGGCAGTAGAGGAGGTCAGTACAGCTATTGAACTATTTTCATTCTGAAACCAGATACTTTCTCCTCTGCATCAGAAACAACGAAGACTTCATTTAAAATAAAATAATTGAAATAGTGTAACTGAGCATTTAGAACAGTACAAAAACAATGAAATTGCCCACATTGAAAATTGATCCAAAGAAACAGCTAGCACAAGTGTTAAAAGATGTTAATACTGTCATATCAAATATAAGCACCAGCTCACTGCAAGAACTAACCAACTAATGTAACAGCTGCAGACCTGGAACACAACTGAATACCTGACATGCAAAATCAAAAAGAAGAGGAAAGTAAGATCAGTAAGCTAAGATTAGCTGCAAACAAGCTAGAACAGATTAAAGAAAAGAAGCTGAAGAACACGAAAACCAAAGAATACCTAAATCAAGAAATATCACTTAGAAACAAGGAAGATCAGGGAAGCACTGGAAATAATAAAACAGCAAATAACAGCTATAGCCAAGATCAGCAGATATGAAGCTTGAATTACAAATTATAGACAGAATCTCCAATTTTAATCCAATCAGAAATATTTCTACCAATCCATCAATGGAGAGACTGAAGGGAATCAGTCAACACCCAACAAGGAAGAAACAGTGCAGTTCATGGCATAGATAGGGGATAACCCAAAGAAATACAAGAATGCAACCTGGCTAAAAGGAGGTTGATAAGAAAAAAACAAAGAATATCAAGAATTGGTCAGCACCAAGTGAAGATGAACTGCAGGTTGTTTGGTTGAAACATCTGACTGGTCTACTATACCCACTCATTGCCAAGCAGGTTAACAACATGTTGCAAGGAAATGAAACTGAAGAGTGGCTAACATTTGGCAAAATCTACCTGATAATGAAGATCCAGAAAAAGGGAGAGCACTAAGCAACTACAGACCCACCAATTACCTGCTTACCAACAACTTTCAAACTGCTAACTGGTGCAGTAGCTGATGCAGTCCAAAAGCATCTACTTGAAAAAAAAATCTTTCCACTTAAGAGGAAGCAGCCCCAAAAGTAGAACAACAGATCAAGTCCTGGTGTTTCTAAAAAACTGCAAGAGAAGAAAGACTAACTTGAATGTAGCATGGATTGATTACAAGAAGGCATTCAACTTCCTGCCACATAAATGGATAATCAAGTGCCTGAAACTAACAGTCATAGAAACATCAGAAGCTTTGTGTAAAGATCCATAGCACAATGGAAGACCCAACTGCTGGTCAATGAGGATAGATTGGGATAAGTTAATATCAAGACAGGAATCTTTCAAGGAGACTCCCTATCACCACTACTATTTGTCATTGCACCGATTTCCCTATCAACAATACTGATAGTCCATGGCTATCAAACATCAAAAACATTTACCAGGATATTCCATCTCTTTTTACTTGGATGATTTGAATTAGTACCAAAAAATAACATCTGAAATAGAATTGCTATTCAACACTGTTCATATATACAGCCAAGATGTTACAATGACATTCAGACAGGACAACTATGAATAGAATAGAATACTTTACTGGCCAACTGTGATTGGACACACAAGGAATTTGTCTTGGTGTAAATACTCTCAGTATACATAAAGAAAAGGTACATTCATTAAGAATCAAGAATCATAACGTACAACACTTAATGATAGTCATAGGGTACAATCAACAATCAAATCATACTAAGAAACAGTCAAGTGGGAGAGGATGGGTGATAAGGAGTGGTGAGAAGATTAACAGTAATAGTAGTGTATACTTTGTAAATAGTTGAACAGCGTTGAGGGAATTATTTGTTTAGCAGAGATGGCTTTCGGGGGAAAAACTGTTCTTGTGTCTAGTTGTTCTGGTGTGCAGTGCTCTATAGCGTCGTTTTGAGGGAAGGAGTTGAAACAGTTTATGTCTGGGATGTGAGGGGTCTGTAAATATTTTCACAGCCCTCTTTTTGACTCGTGCAGTATACAGGTCCTCAATTGAAGGCAGGTGCGTAGTAATTGTTTTTTCTGCAGTCCTAATTATCCTCTGAACTCTGTGTCTGTCCTGTTGGGTTGCAGAACCAAACCAGACAGTTATAGAAGTGCAGATGATAGACTCAATCATTCCTCTGTAGAACTGAATCAGCAGCTCCTTGGGCAGTTTGAGCTTTCTGAGTTGGCACAGAAAGAACATTCTTTGTTGTGCTTTTTTGATGATGTTTTTGATGTTAGGTGTCCATTTTAGGTCATGTGATATAGTAGAACCTAGAAATTTGAAGGTCTCTACTGTTGATACTGTGTTGTCTGGTATTGTAAGAGGTGGTAGTATGGGAGGGTTTCTTCTAAAGTCTACCACCATTTCTACAGTTTTGAGTGTGTTCAGTTCCACATTGTTCCGGTTACACCACGAGGCAAGTTGTATAACCTCCTGTCTGTATGCAGATTCATCGTTGTTTCGAGTGAGACCAATCACTGTTGTGTCATCAGCAAACTTCAGTATTTTAACAGATGGATCGTTTGAGATGCAGTCATTGGTATATAGGGAGAACAGAAGTGGAGAGAGCACACAGCGTTGGAGTGCCCCTGTGCTGATTGTACAGGTATTGGATGTGATTCCGCCTAGCTTCACCTGCAGCTTCCTGTCTGTTAGGAAGCTTATGATCCACTTACAAGTGTGTTCAGGTACTGCTAGTTGGTTTAATTTAGTTAGAAGAGTGTCTGGAGTGATGGTATTGAATGCTGAACTGAAGTCTACAAAGAGGACCCTTACGTAGGTATTTGGAGATTCAAGGTGTTGTAGGATGTAATGCAGAACCATGTTAACAGCATCATCTGTCGATCTTATCCAAACAGGAAAAATAGTGAAGCTGAAGGAATCAAAATGCCCTACGGAAATAATATCAAGAGTCTGGGATGAAGATGGTAATTACAAATACTTGGGCATCCTTCAAGCTAACAACATAAAGCACAATGAAATCAAGAAAAGGGTTAGAGGTAAATACAAGAGAGTGAAGATCTTAAAGTCCAAACTCAGTGGAAGAAATATCATCAAGACCATTAACACCTGGGCAATTCCAGTCATTGGATTGCAGGCAACTAATTTTCTATGGGTTTCTACCAATTAACTTAGCTATTCTGTAATCTGTGCCTGGCAGAATATTTAAAATACTAAAGAAAGTTATTTTAGATAAGATGTCTTACCATTCTCCTTAGAGCTGCTCGGAGCATCCAGAGTGGGTGGTGCTTCAGTCTTCTGCTGTTGTAGGCTGAGCTAATTCTTGAGGAACGCTCCTCCTTCCGTCACATGACTCCATTGGAGCGTTCCCCCAGTTTATGCTCAGCCTCTAGCAGAGTAGGCAGTGTTTTTTCACCTCTCTTGGCCGTTTCAAGACTACAGTATTTGGATTGTTTCTCAGGTTGTACTTATTTTATTTTAATTCCTTAGCCTGCGCAGTAGGTTGTTGGGATTCTAAATTCCCCTGGGAGCCTTTAGTCCCGGGGGGGCCAGGGGGAAGACTAGCCAGCTTTCCAGGCTACCCCCCCCCCCGCCTCATTGCCTTCTGCCGGTTTTTCTCTGTTGATTTATTACTCGCATCGTTTCGCTCCGTCCCCCCCCCCCCCGAATGCCGTTTTTCTTCTCTGTCGAAGGTGCTGTTTCTCCTTTGCTTGCCTTCCCCCTGGGGACCTTGCATTGCTTAGAGAGCTGTTTCTTGCTGCTGCTGGAGCCCTGTAAGCCCACGTAACAAGCGGGCGCCATTTTAAGCGCCGCCTCTTGGCCGGGCGCCATTTTGTTTTTTTGCTTATCTTTCCGATCGCTGCAGCGCGCTTGGAATCAGGCAGCAGGACCGGCTGGCCTGCTCAGATTCCGATTAACTGTGATATTGCCTGGTTCTTTCGTTGGAGGCCAGTTTCTCTGCCTCCCTTGTTGGCTTCTTCTGCGGCCTGCCTTAGCTGGCACGGTTTGACTCTCACCACTCCCGCCCGGTTCTGCCTGGGAAGGTAGTTTGGTTAGGCCCAGCTTTTGCCTTAGGACCCGTGGCGTTCCTTGGTCGTCTGGACCAGCTTCCTCGTCTTCCTCTAATCACCTTCGGAAGAGAGTTTTCTAAAAAATCATTTACAACAATAATAGACTAGAGGAATTTAAGAGACAGAGGAAGATCTTATAAATATATAATAATAATAATAATAATAATAATAATAATAATAATAATAATAATAATAATAATAATAATATAATATATATATATATATATGGATCTTTGGTTATTCGGGTTTTCTCCCGCGTAAGATTAGAAGTATCTAGGCAACGTTTCGATGAAGTCTCATTCATCATCTTCAGGCTTCTGTCTTCAGCTCTGTGCTTCTCAGAGTGATGTGAGCTTGCAGCTGCTTCTTCCTTTTAACTGCTAGCGGGGGTGTGACGATTGGGTGGGGGCTTGGCTGTGTTCTGATTGGGTGGGGGTGTGTTCTCATTGGTTGGGGGTTTGGCTGTGTTCTGATTGGTAGGGGGGTTGGCCATGTTCTGATTGGCTGGAGGTATGTTCTGTTCAGGTGGGGGCTTGGTTGTGCTCAGGTTAGTCTTAGTTACTGGGGGATTTGAGCTGGTGAGCTGTGATCTTGCTGTTTGGCTTCGAGTTCGTGGTCGTGCCGCATCTTCATGGTGGGGGTCAGTTCGCTTCATGTATGGCTCGGAGGGGATTGAAGTGGGTAGTGATGCAGCTGCAGTGTGGCTTCTGGTCTGTGGTCGTGTCTCATCTTCTGTGTGGGTTTGAGTCTGCTTTTTACGTGGAAGTGTGGTGGTGGCATCTTCTGTGGCCCTTGTGGGTGTGGGTCTGGTGCCAGCTCAAATCCCCCAGTAACTAAGACCAACCTGAGCACAACCAAGCCCCCACCTGAACAGAACACACCTCCAGCCAATCAGAACATGGCCAACCCCCCAACCAATCAGAACACAGCCAAACCCCCAACCAATGAGAACACACCCCCACCCAATCAGAACACAGCCAAGCCCCCACCCAATCAAGTCACACCCCCGCTAGCAGTTAAAAGGAAGAAGCAGCTGCAAGCTCACATCACTCTGAGAAGCACAGAGCTGAAGACAGAAGCCTGAAGATGATGAATGAGACTTCATCGAAACGTTGCCTAGATACTTCTAATCTTACGCGGGAGAAAACCCGAATAACCAAAGATCCACATACAAATACCCTGAGAACCTCAGAAAACATATATATATATATATATATATATATATATATATATATATATATATATATATATATATATATATATATATATATATATGATACATATTTAAATAAATAAATAAATAAATAGGGGGGCGAAACATTTCCAAGGGCTCCCGGCCTTGTTGTAGGTTGACCCCTAGGCGTGCCAACCGCCACATATTGGTCCTTTTTTCTTACTCAATTATCAAAAAATGGCAGAAGGCAATCCTTCTACAGGCTCTTCCTTGAAGGCCAAATCAAAGACCCACTATCTGCGCAGGCAGACTAAGGAGCCCTCCAAAGCCTCCCAGAGGGATGCCTTAAGACGCCATAAGGCGCTGGAAAAAGAGATCGATAAACGCACCAGGCTCAGTGCCTCCCATACTACCTCCTCCTACCTCTTCTCAACCCCCTCCTCCTGTAGTCCATTCCTCCCTATCCAGGCGCAGCTCGCCCTCTCAGGGTCACCAGGCTCCTGGAACACCGGCCAGACGAACTCCAGAGGCTACCTTCACGCCCACGGCCGCCGGCCTACACCAGGAAGAACCTCTCATTCAGGTGGCTCCGGAGCAACTGAGATCCTGGATGGAGCAGGCTATCCGCCAAGGGATTGCAGAAGGGCTCCAACAGATGGGCAGGCCTGGTCTACCTCCACTGGCCACCGAATCCGAGTCTCATTCAGTAAGATCACTCCCACTCAGATCAGAACCGCCACAGGATCAGGTACTCCATCAGGGGGAAGGTTCCCCCTCAGTAAGGGAGGAGGAGGAGGAGGCGGTAGAGGAACTAGATCCTTACAGGGAGGAGGAGGAGGAGGACTTTGATTTGGGGTCCCTACAATATAATGAACCCCCTTATGACATAGAACCATCAGAGGCAGAGATGTCAGAGGATGAGGGTCTGGCTCCCGACCAACCCGCCTTTGTGGGGCTTTTTAAGACCCAACTATTCAAATCCCTCCTGTTCAAGGCCAGAAACATTTCGGGTCTAAAGACTCAGATCCCCTCTGACCCCCTCCTCTCACTCCAGAAGGTCCAGAGGATTCCATTTTTCAACAGCCTGTCGTGGAAGCCGAGGTCATACCAACCCCCCCATCTTCCTTGGCCTGGTGTCCAAACAACTAGCCTCTTCGGCGGCCCCTCCCGCCCCTCGGCTCATGATAAAAAATTCTTTAACCTAGACCCAGAGCTTTCTAACCTATTGGGTACTCCGGAGGTTGATGAGCCCATCGTGGGCCTGGCCTCTTCCACCACCCTCAGCGACCCCCTAGAGGCCCTGAGACCGGAGGAGAAACGATCCGAACTGGCCTTATGCCGTGCCCACCAGTCAGACGCTTGGGCAATCAGATTGGCCACGGCCGCCTCCTTCTTCATCAGGTCATCCATTCGCTGGCTTCGCCAGCTTAAGCAACATGTCCCAGCCTCCAATGTCCGAGCTCATCAGGACATAGCCAAGATTATGGCCGCGGCCGAGTTCTCGGCCGACGCTACCTATCACTTGGTCAAATTTTCCACCCGGGCCATTTCCTCCCACGTCTCTCCCACGTCTGCTCTGGCTAAAACACTGGCAGGCAGACCTCAAGAACAAGGTTAAATTGGCTTCCGCTCCCCTCGTAGGAACCAAATTGTTTGGACCATCCCTGGATCCCCTTTTAGTAGAAGGAAGGAACAAGAAAAAATTCCTTCCATCCCTCACCCGCAAGTCAGAGCCAAGATCCCTGCAGCCCTTTCGGAGAGCTCCCTTTCGCCCCTATTTCCAGACCCCCCTTCCCAGGTACCAAAGACCCTCCCTTTGGCTCGGGTCAGCCTCAGGACAGGACCGACTCCTCTGACAGGCACAGAAGGGGCGGGGGCTTCAAAAGGCCCTTTCGGGGCATGGGCAGCAGGCCGTTCAGGCGCTCCAGATAAGCCACCAGATTTGATTCCCATTGGCGGGCGTCTCAAGACCTTCGCCAACCAGTGGGACTCCTCAACCTCCGACGCCTGGGTTAGGGACACCATCAGGTTTGGCCTTGCCCTTGAATTTCAATCTCCTCCCCCCGATTTTTTCATGCCATGCCCCCTATCCAAGGACTACACCAAGCGCAGCCTCATGGACTCAGCAATTCAGCACCTACTTGATATACAGGCCATTCAACCCATTCCTCCATCTCAAAGAGGACAGGGATTTTATTCCCACTTATTTGTGGTACCCAAACACTCGGGGGGATGGAGAGCGATTTTGGATTTAAAGAAGCTTAACCGCCATCTCGTATACCGCAAATTCAAAATGAACACGCTGCAATCCATCCTACTGGGTGTTAGGCAGGGAGTCATCCATTGACCTCTCCGAGGCATATCTACACATCCCAATCCGACCCTCCCATTACAATTTCTCCGTTTCTGCTACAATAACCTCCACTTCCAATACGTGGCTCTCCCATTCGGGTTGGCCTCAGCACCCAGAACTTTCACCAAGGTCCTGGCCGCTTTAGCTGCTCACCTCAGAACCCTCCCGGTGCGCCTCCACTGCTACTTGGACGATATTCTCATCCTTTCCACTTCCAGGGAACAGGCAATGAGGGATACCCAAACTACCCTATCCTCTCTCCAGGATCACGGGTTCCTCATCAATTGGAAGAAAAGTCAATTATCTCCCTCCACCAGGATAACTCACCTGGGGATGGTGATCAACACTGTGAAGGGAAAGGTGTTTCTATCTGAGGAGAGAATTCTCAGTATCCAAAAATCTGTAACAAGTATCAGAGGGGTTCCCTTCTGGAACTATCCCAGTTACTGGGTAAAATGATATCTTGTCTTTCCATTATTCCCTGGGCCCGTTTCCACTCCAGATGCCTCCAGTGGTTCCTGCTCCCATGCCAAAGATCCGGATCAAGCAACTCAAAGCGCAAGGTCAGGGTTTCACCAAGGGTGCTCACCTCCCTCCTTTGGTGGAGCAAGGCGTCTATCAACAAGGGCTGCCCCCTCAAGGAGCCCCCAAGAGTCACCGTCACCACAGACGCCAGTCTGTCCGGATGGGGAGCTCATCTCCAGTCCCTTACAGCTCAGGGCAGATGGTCAGCCACGGAGAAACTATGCAACATAAACTGGTTGGAGCTTCGCGCCGTCCATCTGGCCCTCCACACTTTCCTCCCCCAGGTACGCGGCCGCCACATTCTCATCCTTACCAACAACATCACAGCCAAAGCCCACATCAACAAGCAGGGGGGCACTCAATCATTCCGCCTAATGAGGGAGGCCGAGCACCTCTGTCGGTGGGCGGAGTCTCACCTACTTTCTCTCAGGGCGGACCACATCTCGGGCACCTCCAACACCCGAGCAGACTGGTTGAGCAGGGCCACCATAGACCAGTCGGAGTGGCGCCTCCACCCAGCTCTATTCAGGGAGGCGACATCCATCTTCGGGCCACCAGTGGTAGACCTGTTTGCCTCCCCCCTCAATACCCACCTTCCAAGGTTCATTTCAAGATTCCCATCCCCAGGGGCGGAGGACCACAACGCTCTTCGGTGTCCATGGCCCACGGGCCTCCTTTATGCCTTCCCTCCCCTGGCGCTGGTGCCCTTAGTCCTTCAGAAGGTCCTTCAAGAGAGGGCGGAACTGATTCTGGTAGCACCTTATTGGCCCCGTCGCCCTTGGTTTGCGGACCTCCGCAGCCTATCAGTAGCCCCCCCTGGAGGATCCCAGCAGACAGAATCTCCCTGTCCCAAGGTCCCCTCCTCCACCCGAACCCCCAATGGCTTCAACTAGCCGTCTGGAGGTTGAGCGGGAACGTTTGAAGAGGGAAAACCTCTTTAACAAAGTCATCGATACCATTTTAGCAGCCAGGCGACCCTCAACTACAAGGATTTACGACTCCACCTGGACCATTTTTCGTAAATGGTGTGTCAAGCTTCTTATTGACCCAACTAACCCCTCCATTGCCCAAGTGCTTGACTTTCTTCAGGAGAGTCTCAGTAAGGGACTGTCCCCCAACACGCTAAGACGGCAGGTAGCTGCCTTGTCTACAGTCATCTCCGGTGGAGAAGGCAGTTCCCTCTCTCACCATCCCCGTATTCGAGCCTTTCTGAAGGGGGCCACAAATTTGCGTCCCCCGGCCCTTCACCGGTATCCAACCTGGGACCTCAACAGGGTCCTTACCTCCCTCACAAAGCCACCCTTCGAACCCTTAAGAGAGGCTTCGCTTCAGTTCCTATCCTATAAAGTAGTTTTCCTGGTAGCGATCACTTCAGCCCGTAGGATATCAGAGATCGCTGCACTGTCTGTTAGGAAAGACCTTTGCGTCTTCCACCCCGACCATGTGGTCCTCCGGCTTGACCCTTCCTTCTTGCCCAAGATTAATTTGGTCTTCCATAGGGCTCAAGAACTTATCCTCCCCAACTTTTGCCCCAGGCCAACTCATGAAAGGGACAGACTCTGGCACACTCTGGACGTCAGACGTGCCTTGCGGATTTATATTAAACGTATTGAGACCTTCCGTAAATCTGAGGCCCTGTTTGTATCTTTCCAACCAAAGTCACAGGGGCTCAAGGCTCCTCCAACCACCATAGGTTGTTGGATAAGGGCGGCCATCGCCAAAGCATATCAGGCTCAGGCTCTCCAGGTGCCCAGGGGTATCACGGCTCACTCCACTAGGAGCGCGGCTACGTCAGCTGCCTGGGCTACCCAGGCTCCAATAATCGACATTTGCCGGGCAGCGACGTGGGCCTCCCCGTCACCCTTTATTAGGCATTACAGAATTGACAGATATGCCTCAGCTGAGGCTTCCTTCGGTAGGAGGGTTCTTCAGAGGGTTCTCCGGGAACCCGAGGGGACTGCAGACCAGACGGCGCCCCTCCCGTAGGACAGGCCCAGCTTTGGTATGTCCCACTCTCTGGATGCTCCGATCAGCTCTAAGGAGAATGGGCGTTGGTTCTTACCTGACACGCCATTTCTCTTCGAGCTGCGAGGAGCATCCAGCCCCTCCCTTTTCTTTCACCGTCTGGTGGGGTCTTGTTTTGGCCAATGAACCTTAAGTCTAGTCAGATGAGAGCAAGAATTCCTGTTTCCTCTCGTCTTCGCATAAACTGGGGGAACGCTCCAATGGAGTCACGTGACGGAAGGAGGAGCGTTCCTCAAGAATTAGCTCAGCCTACAACAGCGGAAGACTGAAGCACCACCCACTCTCTGGATGCTCCTCGCAGCTCGAAGAGAAATGGCGTGTCAGGTAAGAACCAACGCCCATTTTGTCTGTGAACTAGCAAGACTCCAGAGACACTAGCTCTGACTTCAAGGAGCTGAGACAAAAAGCTGGGGCTCACAGCAGAGGCTGGCTTTTTATACTGTGGCAGATTCAGCTCGATGACATCAGAGGGAGGAAACTTATCCCATTCCTGGAATCTCGTCGCAGCGTGGAGAAAGGGATGGTTGTTAAAAAGAAAATGCCCCATATTAATCCTCCTTTCTTTTGTCAAACTAAAGATTATATAAATGAGCTTGAATTTGACAAGATTTCCCTACTTATAGTTTAGGTACTCTCTCTTTACAAAATTCTGCACATTTATAAAAGAAAGCCAACAGGCCAAAAGCTACCTATTCCATAAGTGTTGCTTCATGATAAACCATCAAATGTCCACAAAGACTCAAAACAGTTTTTCAGTTTATGTTATTAAAATATTATCAATTTTAAATGTGAACAAAATCTAGCACTGACAAAAGAAACTCTGAAGTGTTAAACTTTTTTTATAATATATTGTTAGATCAATGAGAGAATGTATAGACTACATACAATAGTTTAAAATTTAGTTTGAATTACAGTTCGAAAGAAATTTTTTATAAAAATGATGTATCAATGGCATTTGACTTGGGAAAAACTGGCAAAAATGTATAAACTTCTAATAAGTATTGGAAATGTAACCAAACTCCAGGTACATTTTATCACATGTGGTGGTGGTCTTGGAAGTATATTCTAAAATCTAAATCATATTGGATAAACATAATAATGCTGAATATATGAAAATACAAATACTAATGAAACCTGAATCCTTTCTCCTAGGTATTATAGACAAATCAATAGAAACAGTTTGGGACCTGATTTCTTTATACGGCAACTGCTACAAGGGTTGTTTATGCCAAATATTGGAAATAAATGAACAAACAAAAAAAGCCTACTGTTGAGGAATGGTTGTTAACGCTGAATGAAGTGGTAAAGATGGCTTAATTAACTGCACTGATTAGAAACAATGGATTAGATTAAGTTCATATGAGATTAAAAGCTGTTTGTGGACTTTCTGAACGTTAAATACAATAACAAGGTGTTAACTGGGCTTTGAAGACTAGTTCTGTACTTTAGGTTACCTGTTAACTTTTTAAGAGTAGATGGTGGATTGACCTGACAGATAGACAATAGTTTTTGTTTTTTTTAACTACTGGAGCTGCTAGATCTTTTGATTTACTTAGGATGCTTTGGAGGGTTTTGATTGGTTTGTATATTGCAGTTATGCCATACAATTCTAATGATCTGTTGGTGGTTTCTGAGATGTTTTTGATGTTATGACAGTGTTATCTTTTTCACAGTTTATGTTGATTGTGCTGTATAGATAGGCATTTTTTATGAAGTTGCTTTTTTGTCATAATAAAGGACCAACTAGAGAACTATCAACATCTTCAAAGGAATAAAATTCACTATGGGGAAAGAAAACAATAACATGCTACTCTTCCTGGATATCCTTATCAGCAGAAGTAGGGATGGCAAATTAGAAATAACATCTATTGTAAAAACCACCCACATCAACCAGGTGCTCCATCAAAGTAACAACCCAACTTCCCACAAGAAAAGCTGTGTAAGAACACTATTTAGACAAGCACAAACACACTATAGCAACTTTGAGCATTAGAAAAAGGAAGCACATCAGGTATACAACACTTCAACAAAATGAATAGCCATACAACATCAAAGTTCTCCTCATCAGCAATCAGCACCCACATGAGCAGAGATTAACACCAAGATTTGGACAAATAGTCAAGGAGCAAACAATATTCCAATGAAAGAACTCCCAAACAAGTTAATAGTACACAATGGTCTAATCAAGTAACAATCAAAACCACTCCCACCAACACTGACAGGCAAGCCATTTGAATATAAAATGACAGTAAACTATACTGCCTACTAACAATGATGATATTACCTAGTTTGGTAATGAAATGTCTGCAAGAAAACAACCACGCTCAGAAAGCACAGTTCATTCCTGAGCTACAAATATTATCTTCTATCGGTATACCCAAGTATATACAGTAATAAGGAAATGAGCTTAAAATGGATCAGCATACAAGGCATTACAAAAGGCACAACTAAAATCAATTCGAACAAGGCAAAAATAATAAAAACAGAAAACAATGTTATTGCACAGAAATGTTTAATGAAAACCCCAAAGGGTATATATAGTATATGGGAGACCAAAGAGGCAGTATTCACTAAAATGAATACAGATAGCACAAATTTATAAAGATTTAAGAAAATGAAAGCTCAGAATGTGCTTAGTTTGGAAAGTAAAATAATGCTAAAAAGAACAAAATTAATTTTCAGTATGTTTAAAATAAAGGGGAAAAACTCCAGTATAGCAGCTGTGGAGCAATTAAAGGCAATTAACAATTAAAGGCAGAACTTCTAGTTCAATTGTCTTTTCTAAGAAGAGGATGCATATACCCCAGAAAAATTGAAGGCTAAGATTTCAATTCAAATTTTATAGTATAGGTACTCCTTAGTTGTCTGGATAGTAGGTACTCCTTACTTGTATGGATAGGACAAGCAGAAACTATTGGGAAAAGTGAGTTGCTTATACATCCAGGCACTAAGTTATATAGAGTTTTATAGGTAGTGCCCAAGCACCTCTCTTTATTATCCAAGTCAGGCAGAGGTCCAGTGCACAAATGGTAGAAGTGAGAAGGCTTGAAATATAAACCAAAGGTTTTCACTGATTATTGGCTACCTTAATTTTAAAACTGGAATATTTCTTGATTGAACCTCATATAAAAAATTGTGCCTGAGAAACAAACTAATGTATTTAATTAATAGTAAAAGGATTTGCATAGGAATAGCAAAATCAATTATTAAAATTGGCAATGTATATAGGTGGATATAAATGAAGATATGTTGCTTCTCCAATAAATTTTACTGTATTATAAGTTTACACAATATTTTAACACAATGTGAAACAAAAAAAAATCAAGATAGTTTATCTACACTAGTTCTTAAATAACATTTTGCTGTTTTACAGCATATCTTGCTCAGAAAGAATTATTACTAACTACCATTAAGGATACTTTTCCATGTTGAAAACAGGGAATTATAAAAGGGAAAATTATATAATTGAAATGGAGAGTTATCAATAATATAAATGAAATGCAACCATTAATCTAAATCACACACATCCATTGTAGGCATTCTGCTAAACCCAGCTATCAAGTCATCACAAATGCTAGATTATAGGAAATAACACTTTGCATAGCAGTAGAATTATTTATTGATCAAATATGACAAGCTGAAACTATATATATAAAAAAGAGTCTAGAGAAGGATCACTACATTGATCAAAGAGTGAAAGGTTAAAGAATTTGAGTGTTGTTTTTTTTTAATTTAAAAGGATAATTGGGGCAAAGGGAGCAAAAAGCATTAAAAACTCTTGGTTAGAAGGCTTTAGAAAATTTGAAAGAAACCACAATTGCTGTGTTTGCCCATGGTAATTAAATGGAACCTCAATGTTCAAAGATACTATGCCACAGAAAACTAATTACTGGAGAGCAATATTACAATAGCACTATTGCTTTTATTTTTTATTATATAAGCTCTGAGGACCCCGAATGACTGATAATCAGGACCCTGGAGCAGACACCAATCTATTTTTTATTCTATACCCTTTTTATAACACACTCATTAGGAATATTTTTATTTAATTATAAGTATTATGCATATTTGTTTCTGTCTTACCACTGTTGACCTACTCTATTTAAAAGATCTTGCTATACATTTACTGAGAAATACATGTTTCAATTTGGAAAAGATTCATTGAGCATCTAGACATTCACATTATTGAAGCCATAGTTTTCAATCACAGACAAACTGTCCCAGGTTTTTTGACACCATTCTGCAGCAATGTCAGCTGCTTTATCAATTATTCTGGATTATACCTATAAAATGTATAAAGGCTCCGCTTATCAGTGAGACTTTTTAAATATTAAACCAACCAAAATGCATGCTTACCAAAATGGTTTTCTTTTAAGTTACCACTATATAAGATCATTTTTAAATTCTTAATTTCTCAGATCAGTTTTTTGCATGCCTCCCAAAGAAATGACAGAATTAAAATTGTTTAGCTCAAATCAGTACTCTATCTCTGTTCAGTTTCCATTCATTGTTTTTCAAATGATTTATTCCATTTTCATCTCTAGAGTTAATGATAAAGAATTGTATAGTAAGTACTAGCAGCACACAAACTACAATTTCATACTTAATATGCTAACCCTCAAAACCAAACCAAGGTGATTTGTCTTGAGTAAATCACTCATACATGTGCACATCAGCACATTAGAATATCAACCTCAAAGAATACATCCATTTTCAATATAATATAGAGCACTTCTCAACATAATAGATTCAAAACCAGATTTTATTTTCTCAAGACAATAAAACCTAACTCAACATACATATGAGCAATTATGGAATAAGCTCAAAATTTAGTGAGATCCTTGTTTTGTGACAAGAAAAAAATATTTAATATTGCATGAGCTAGTATAAAATGTGAGATTTCAAGCAATACTCTGATAATTGATTGCAGTGGAATCATTATAAGCCCCACCTATATCTTACAATATCACAATGCAAATTAAATACAAGGCCCTTCAGGAAAATGGGAGAAATGTATGACAATCAAAATTTACATTGCTCTATTCAATTCTACTCACAGAGATACATTGTATCTCTCTCTCAATGCAAAAGGGCTTCCTTCATAGAAAGTAAATTTTATAGTGCCTACTGTTCTGATCCTTTTGATGAAAGCTATACATGAGGCTTCATTTAAAAAAAACAACACCTGTTTGGAGGGGGAAAGCCTCATTTTTCTTCCCATATAAATTTCATTTGAAATAACATTGTGTATAAAATATATTCTTCAAAGTCTAAATTGCATTAGTATTTCACCTTGATACTTTTAAACTTAACCTTTTCTAGCAGAGATGAACTACAGTAACAACAGTTTCCTCTGAACTCTGTCATGTTTATAGCATTTGCTTCCCACTGCAATTCAAAACGTAAGAGAACTAAAATAATTATATTTTTGGATGAGGAGACACCCAGACACAAGTGTTATTTAGGTATGTTTTGCCTGAGATTCTGAAACATAAGCCGCTTCCAGAAAAACCCACAAGCTGTTTCATTGATTACTTCAAATCCCTCTTAAAAGCTGCAATGCTGCATTATTTTATTTCTGTGAATCCCTAGAATATAAAGCATTATTAAAATATGCACCTCCCCTTTCCCTGGCCAATCATAACAGCAAGAAAGAATATAAGCACATTTAATGTATGCTAATTTTTGCACCAGAGTTAAAAGCCTCAAAAGACATGAATGTTTTCAGGTAAAGAAAAAGAGAAAAGAGAAGTCTCAGGTGAGATTCTTTACGAAGATCTAATATAGCCAAGCACATTCAGTTAATTATACTCAAAAGGTATTTAAAAGCCATTTAATCTTTCCAGAATTTGCCACGTATATCTTTTAGCGATCTTCTCCAAGATCTGGCAACTGCATTTGAACAAGATCAAACCACTTATGCGAGGCAAACATCGTGCTGCAAAATCAAACGAAGCAGTCAAGGTAATCTGCACAAAAATATTATTTAAACTACTGACCTCATAAAGTGCAACAGTGCTTGAATCCAGCAAGTTGAGGCATATAGGGGTAAAAATGGAAGTGACGAAATCTCAAAAAAAATCTGCTGTATTTCTATTTTCTCAAATTGAAATGTTCAAAAGCCAGCACAAGCTCCGTCGGCCATTTTGAGTTGAACTCGATCACAATCGCGATCGCGCGCCGCCATGCGCGCGCGCGCAACTGCGCGCACACTTCGGCTCCCCTCCCCCGGTATGGAAACTGCTTTTTGTGACCTTCAAATAGAGACGGATCATGTGACCAGCGTATATTGTCAATCAGGAAGAGGGCAGGAAAATTATAATCTTAAGGAGAACGCAGTTCACTTTTCTTTCGTTCCTCTGCAAAGTGCAACTAGTATGCTTCGTTTTCTACTACTTCTCAGCAATATACTCTACAAAGTGCCACATTTTAATAAAGATTGGCAACAGGTTGAAATTATTTTCTCTCAAATCAAACCTTATTTTAATCTTACATTTAATAATCAGCTCACACTTTTTCCATTTCTATTTTCTTATTTAAATGGATAGAAAATACAGACTATATCTAGGTAAATAAGAAGTGTGTGGCAAGACACAATAATATTTACCTGTCATTTAATGCCAAAATGTAAATCTGTATATGCTGAAGTTACAGCTTGTTACTGTTGCAATCCATATTCTTACTCATCCTGTCTACTAAAAGAAAAGCAATTTCAGCATACTGTGCTACTTTTTAGATTAAAAAGCAGTGCACATTTGCAAATTAGGAATTACTTCTTAACAGAAATACTTAAACATTAATTCCTGATTAAGTGAACATAATTTATTTTCTGTAATAATAGATATATTCTGTAATACTATATCACTTCTGTAATATTGTATACGGCAATCACAATAGCTTATAAATATTTGAAAATAAAGCATGCAATATTATAGAAATTACAATCCATGTTGAATACTTAAAAACAGGATGAAACATTACTACCATATCCTAATAATTTATTTAACCAATTAACTGTTTAGCTCCCTTCACTCTCAATGTTCCAAGCCAGTGTCTTCCTGCAGTAAATCCCATTTTGGAAAAGACTTATTGATCAGGGGTGTCAAACTGGTGGCCTGAGGCTGTATGAGTTACACGCAGGCCATGCTCACCCCAGCTCCTCAAAGGGGAAAATGTTGCACCAGCAAGATTAACCAACTCCTTCCCTTCCACCCCAAAATTATTTCACATTTACAGGTAATTTTCAAAGTACTTGTGTCTGTATTTATAGCTATCACAAGTTAATTAAGGAAATAAATAATGAGTTACAACAAAAATTTTAAATGAAAATTTTGAAACCAAGTTCCCTTAAAATATACCTGTCTACTAATGTGTCTCGAAAATCTAAATACAGTTATGACCAGTTGAGCCCAAAATTTATGTTGCTAAGTGAAACATTTGTTAAGTAAGTTTGCCCCATTTTACCACTTTTCTTGCCAGTTGTTAAGTGAATCATTGCATTTAAGTTAGTAACATGCTTGTTAAGTGAATCTGGATTCCCCATTGGCTTTGCTGGTTAAAAGGTTTGTGTGAAAAGGTATCACATGACCCCAGGACACTGCAATCCTCATAAATATGAACCACTTGTCAAGCATTTGAATTTTGATCATGTGACCATGGAGATGTTGCAATAATCATGAATGCGAAAAATGGTCATGTCACTTTTTTCAGTGCCGTTGTAACTTTGAACAGTTCTAAGTCGAGGACTACCTGTACAAGACCCTGATCTACTATATCATGAAGTGCAATATGGGCCAGCCATTGTTAAAAGCATCCATTCAACTACAAGACATTTTATTGATTTTGATTATGTGCCATCAAGATATCAACTATTGGCAACCACATGGATATTATCTTAGCCTGTTTCTTTAACCAGGGATCCCCAACCACCGGGCCGTGGACCGGTACCGGTCCGTGGAACATTTCCTACCAGGCCGCCGGTTTGCTGGGCGCCGCCATCTTGTTTGACGAGAAAGTGCTTCCGGGTGAGCTTTTCTGGTTGGAAAGTGGCGTTTGGGTCCTGAAGGAATCCTCGCGCCTTAGTTTCATTGAAGGGGGGGGGCGGCTTCGAACGAAACTAAGGCGCGAGGATTCTTTCAGCACCCAAGGCAAGGCGAGCCAAGCGACTGTCCCGAAGCCGTCCCGAAGCGAAGCCCATCGACAAAGATATAAAGGACGAGTGGAAGGTTGCGGGGAGAAGCGGGGGACGGCCAGCTGGCCGGTCGCTCGGCTCGCCTTGCCTTGTCATGCGTGCTGATGCCGGTACCGGGCCGCGGATCATTTTGTGATGCCAGTACCGGGCCGTGGCACAAAAAAGGTTGGGGGCCACTGCCTTTAACAAGACATTTTATAAAGGGGGGGGCAACCCACCAGAAACAGCTACATGAATTCTTATATTAACAATGTGTAGGAAGGATAAATATGTTTGAAATACCAATTCACATAGGATATATTTTTGTTCTAATTTGCAATTATACCCAATAAATATTAACGTACAATAACCATATTCAGTCAACAGAAGTAGTGCCAAATATTGGAAATGGTCATGCCTATTTGTTCATTTTGGGGGGGGGGTTGGATGTGTACGTATGGAAACTATAGTTTTTATGTTTCAAAATTCTCTTCTCACCCATTCAGCAATACTGCACATTTCAAATGCTTACAAATAGTTGCTATTTCTGGAAGCTGATCAAAACATATATTTTGTAGTATGCTTATACAGTATTCCTTCACACTCCAACGCACTCATTTCCCCTCCAACTCTACTTCACAGAATTGGAAATCTGCCTTGTGGGTGCACAGTAATCAACTCAGTAAACTCTGTCTTTCATGTTACTAATCATCTCTGATTCCTCTTTCCTAGATTCTTTAATAAATATAACTGATTAGGAAAGAGTCCTTTTGCCTGCCTGGTACTGAACTAGCCTAATATGCCATACTACTTGATGGGAAGGAAGGAAGCTCTGGAAAATAAAGGCACAACTTTCGGGACTGGAATGCTTTGTTTGGACTAAAATTTAATAATATTCATAAATCACACATCAGTTGGCAACAGATTTATCCCCAGAAATATAATACCAAGAGGAATAGGACTTTGGAGGTGACGATACAAGTAGCCCTCAACTAACAATCATTCAACAACAATTGGAATTTACAATGGTGCAAAAAGTGACTTATCACCAGTCCTCAAAGTTACAACAATTGCACTGCCCCTACAGTCACTTGATTGCAATTTGGGTGCTTCAAACTGGCTCACACTTAAAATGGTTGCAGGGTCTTGTGATCACATGATTGTGATCTGTGACCTTTCCATATGGCTTCCAACAAGCAAAATCAGTGGAGGCAACCCAATTGTAAATGGTGATTCATTTAATGACTGTGATGATTCACTGAATGACTGCATCACTTAGTGACCAAAGTATGGTCCCAATGATGGTCGTAAATCAAAAACTACCTGTATCTCCTTGTTGTTAAGGTTTAGTTACAGTTTGGGAAAGTGATGGTATAAATGAGTAGAAGCTGGAGGCATAGTGTTGGTCATCAACTTTAAAGTGTGTGGATTACAACTCAATTTTTCAGTGAGTACATAGGGTACAGATTTGGGGAATTGAAAACCACACATCGTAAAGTTGTGAAAAATACTGATATAGATCATACCTAATATTGCAGGTACTTAATAATGATGAACACACATTTGAAGGAAAACTTGTTTCATTTGTATTTTTTCTAAAGAGCAAGAGGGATTCTCAAAAGACACAGTCCTTTTACTATGCTTTTTAAAGAACTTTTTAAATCTGTTTCTAACACGTAATTTAGTGCGGCATGATACTTACTTGCATGTATTATCAGAATAATATAAAATATATAACTTAAGGATCAGGTTATAAAACATATTTTTATATGTAAAAACGCATATAATAAATGCTATAATCTATTTTTTCAATAAGTGAAGATGCAAATGGAAAAATATTGTTACCTACAATTACCAATTATAGTAGCTTATATTAATGCTCAAGTTAGATAGATGTTTTAAATCTCTCCTATCTATCCATCCATCCACCTACCTACCTACCTATCATATTCAGGGTTTTTCCTCTGTAATTTGGAGCAATGAAGCCAACCACTGGAGAGAGAGAGTTTTTAAAGTTAGTGGACAATGCTTGTTTGAGAAACCACAAAATGCAAACTTCAGAAACCAAGAGAAACCTTTCAAAAATAAGTTTTTACTTTACACAAAACAAAATAAGCACAATTCTGCTTGAGCAATCTAATCTAAACACCATTATAGAAAAATAAATTTAAGAATGGACTCTCTTTGGTCTCCCCTGCCCCCCAAAAAGAGAAGAAAAGGAAGATTTAATGCAATTGAAAGCAAGCAAATAAATGGTTATTGGTTGGTGTGGGCAGCATATGAAAACAGTATGCTTCGCTATGAACCAGTTTCCATGGATTTTGGCTTGAGATATAACTGTCTAAGCCAAGCTAGCTGCTTATGCGTAAACAGTAAAGTATGCAGACCTTTAAAATTAAAACTGTTTCACCACGGAATGGCAGACTTAGTGCTGTGGACTGCTCTCATGTGCTCTTGCATTTTAGGAGGAAAAATATACTTTTCTATTAAATTGCAACACGGTTATGGGAAATGCTATAATTCATCATAGACAAAGCCCAAATAAATTGTATTTCCAGCATTTGCTTCCACAAGATAGCAGCTTTGAACGAGGCTTACAATGCAGATAAAACATTTATTTCAATTTATGCTTGTTCAATCTAAAAATAGATGCCTGAATAATGCTAATCAGGACAAACAACAGCTTTGCAGTCAGATTAAACTACTACAATTGGATATTGAAGTAATATTAAACTTGCTTTAAAAATACCAGTATAATCCTTTTAACATAATAAAAGTATTAAAAAGCCTCATGAGATACATACATCATTGGGCTAATCCCATCAACTGAAAACATTATAGGAAGAACAGAAAATCATTAGTAAACAAAAGAAATACAAGGGAATATATGTACAACCTAGTTTTTACACCAATACTCTATTGTTCTTCTTCATACTCTTTTAACCAGGCTTCTGGCATGTCCACATCCTGCTCAATACATTGCCTTTGCTTTTTTAAACATCTAAGAAGCTCATCAACTCCATCCTGCTATAGATTTACTCTATTTTTCCTTTCTTCTTATCTCACATTCTCTCACTCTCTATATTTGTTTGTGATTCAATCCTCATTCATTTTCTGTTTAAATGACTGAACTAAAAATCCAGTTCACCATCCTATAAAACAACTGTTGAAAAACAGCAAGGAATTTATATCCTAAACATATTACCACTGTAAATAGTTAGCAGCTGCAGAGAATGAATACTTCATTTTTAACAGGTGAACATAACATCTCTTATTTTTAAATTAGGATTGGGTTTTTCTCCCCTTTCTCATTTTTATTATATTATATTGAGTGACAAAATATCCCTAGTAATATTATTGTTGCCAGACACTTCAGTTTTCAGCCGAGAAGTCTTCTATCCTTATTTGTAACTCTTACAATCTATATCTAGAGAGGACAAGTTGCATTACTTTATCTAATTCAATGCAGCCAATTTCATAAGGATTTGAATTTGACCATAATTATTGTTTCAAGTAAACCATGGGTGTGCCATTTTTCTTGGACTGAGAGCTACATCCGACCTTTGACAAGCTGAGGTATATAAGTCAATTAGCTGAATGAGCTAAGACAAAATCTTAATTTCCTTAAATGATTTACAAAACTTTAACTGGAGCCTTGGTTATGATTCCTATGTGTGATCAATGTTTGATTTCTACGGTGATCATTTAAATTTTTTCCTCAAGGCTATAATACCTTTTACTCCCAAGCCATGGAGAAGTACATTCCTGTTTCTAGATAGTGTACACATTTTTCTTCTAATAAAAAAAATACTCAGTATACAGCCTTCATCTGGAAAAGCAGACCAAGACAGACACACATATTTTGACTTGGGAAATACCAACATCACCATG
Organism: Notechis scutatus; assembly: GCF_049901735.1. Lineage (NCBI taxonomy): Eukaryota > Metazoa > Chordata > Lepidosauria > Squamata > Elapidae > Notechis > Notechis scutatus. Next base: position 51,932,937 of record NC_142014.1, read on the forward strand.
TTTAGTAAGGGGAAAGTGAAAATGATGTTTTAGGAAAGGAAAGTCTATGCCTCCCTAAATATACAATCAACATTTTTTCCCTTTCAAATAGTCTGAGGCACTTTAGATCTCCTTGTAGACACATGTAGTCATAGAACCCATCTCTAGCCAATTTATTTTCAGAAAGCCTAAAGGAAGCGGGGATTTTTTATATAAAATTTTTTATATAAAAAAGAGAAATTTTTACCCAAAATCAGGCAAAGCAGGCATGCAGATTGAGTTGCTCACAGAATCATTCAATGATCTATCTGCCATCGGCTAGCTCAGTCTGTCACATAAAATTTGCTTGCCATGAGTCTGCACTGAATAATAGAACCTTCAGTCCTAAGGGAAGTTCGGCTGTGCTTAAAAGCAGAGCTGAAGATCTAAAGTCTAGCTAGAAAGCAAGAAATCCAACCATTTCCTGCTTCCTAGCTAATCTAAAGCTCACAGCTGATGGTTGGAAAAATAGCAATTTAGCAAGCAAGTTTTCCGGGTAAGGAGTGAGTGGGCAGGGAGGGTTCTGGCGGGCCATGTGGGCAGCACAGCCTTGTGTTTCTGCGCAGCCTGGATTAATTGCTTTGGAGGGGGTGCTCTGGGGGTAAGATTTCTCTGTGGCCCACCAAAATTTTCTCATGGCCCACCAGTGGGCTGTAGCCCACCCATTGGCGACCGGTGCCCTAGATGATATAGAAAGCCAAACAGAAACAGATTTGATTAGCATATGGAGGGGAACTATCTGGAAAGTCTAGAAGACAGATTATTTTAGGAAATTAATGGCAAACCACTTCCACTTCACAGGTTTGTCATTATGAAGAAAATAGAGAGGAACATTATGTACGTTGCCTTGAGCTGTATTTAAGAAAAGTGGAATAGTAACCTAATAAGTTACATTTAAAAATTGAGTAGTTATGTCAGTTATCAGGAGTTGCACTTCACCTGAAGGCAATTTTGGAAGAAGGAGGAGAGGAGAAAATAGTATTTTCCAAAGATAAATATTGAGAAACAGAATGGTCTTCAGTAAAAATTTCAGCATATGCCAGGAATGACAGGAATCCAAGGCTGTGCTAGTATCCAGACTTTCCTAAACTAGAGAGTTTGGAAAAATATTAATTACTTGTATGACTAATAGCATATATATTTACAAAAAGTTTTGTAAAACACAAAAAGAGATGGATTTTCAGATATTATTGTTTGGAAGATACATTTCCAGAATGTGTTTTGAAGCAATGAATCTTCTAAAACAGGGCTGTCAAACTCCCGGCCTATGGGCCAGATGCGTCATGCACTGACCACGCTCATGCTCGGTTTAGCGAAGGGGGAAAATGTCCTGATACATCACACGACACTGCCATGACAACATGAGTTTGACACCCCTGTCCTAAAACAAGCCTATTATATTGCAAAAGAAAACCTGGAAATTGTCCTGTTCTCTTTGTAATTAGAATAGCTTGTAGGAAGTATAGAAAAAGTATAATTTATATTATTATTGGAGGGGAGATGGTCTTAAAATGCTTAAAGGAATCATTGCTTCAAAGGAAGATCTTTTGGGCTGAAAAACAGAAATAGTTTATTACAATGTGAGTCTTTGATCAAACAATAAAGTTCATCTTCCCCATTCAAACCATTACCTTAGGACTACTATTCTTTTCAACTACATCTGCCTAGGAAGTATGTTGCAAAGAAAAAAAATGGGAGTGACCTAATTTAAGTCTGTGACGCTGAGGCAAGAGGGCTGCAATGTAAGTATGAATTCTGAATGAATTAATAAAAAAATATCAGTTCTTTCAATATAATTTTGTTCTTAAAAGTACAAATAACAGTCTTTAGATCTTGGTTTTTTTTAGTTTTACACTTGTTACATAAGTCAAACAAATTAAGTTTATATTTGGTATACTGCAAGAACTTTTATGATTTTTCTGTTTCAAATAGAAAGCAATCCAAGTAAATGTATAGGCAATTATTAAAGTTATACATATAACTTTACATACTCATATTAATGCTACATAATAATCTTGTCACAATGTAGCGGAATTCTTTCATCAGTAATGTTCTCAGTAATTGAAATATATTTTTAACATGCTAACACATGGCAGTTTTTAATTCAGTGAATTACACATGAAACACTGTGGTAAAGGTGTGGATTGATTAAAAAAAAGTTTGTAGTAAAGATGCCTAGAAATTATAAATTTCATTAAGAAAACACTCCATATCCTATGGGAAACTAGGAGACAAATGTAATTGACGGAAAAGGAATATATTTTGGATTGTGAGAAGTAAGCAAAAGCCTACCGAGGAGAGAATGTCACCATAGCTCACAGTGATCTGAAAATCTTTCAGTCAAGTCTTACAATTTCTAGATAATGATAATAAAAGTACCAAAGAATTGCTGTGAACTACCTTAAAGCACAGTTGTTTCAGTATGCAGTACTGGGAATCTCTTAAATAAATCAATACCATTTGGATTACAGAATATGTCAAACAAAAACATCCCGTAACAATTAAATTTAACTGCATTATCAAAAGTAATTCACTATGATCTTTATGCACTTTCATCAGATCATAGTATACTGCTGCAGAGTAACACTATAGTTTAATTACGGCTCCTGGTGCATATAATAGTACTTACTTGGATTTGCTGTGGACTGAAATGCTAAGACTCATATTTCAAAACAAATGCACCTGAGATAAATATAGAACATTAATAGAGAGATCTTAGTTTGTATATTACTGCAATTCTATTTGCAAAAGGTCGCAGCTTTTCAATGCTGTTGGCAGTACCTGTACACCATACTATCACACTATATCCATTGAAATACCTTTTAATGGTTTGCTCCAAATCTTATCAGAAGTAAGCCACCAGGTTCAATGATACTTACTTCCTAGTAAGTATATTAAAATTGCATACACTAGCAGTTAAAGTTTAACATTAAAATAACTAAATAATGAATTCCTTAAAAAGGAAGTTAAGAGTTCATCCACAAGTGCTTTGTATCATATTCTATAAAGGCCCTTCTTAAATAAACATGACTCACTGTTTGTTTTCTTCACCAGGAGGTGGAGTCTTGCCATGCCCTTCCATTACAAAATCCTCATGTTCCATCTGCGAAGGCAAGCAGTGTAGGTCAGCACGGATGAAACAAAGTACATGCTGTCCTATGTGCCCCTCTTCCTTGTCAGTCAATTATCGCATATATATGTTAGCCCACTCAAAAGACTGTTAATTCAGTTTAACGAGATCCACTTCAACAGTCATTGTACCAATATCATACATGGTTTTAGTTATGTTGATAGAAGATAAAGACAAGCATGAGGAGTGTTTTAAATAATGGATATAGAATTATTATTTTTTCCATTATAAGGAGGGTGTTCTTTTTGTTATTGTTGCAGCAACGATTATCTCCCTTAACAATATCCAGCAGAGAAAGAGTATGGGCAGAGTATCAAGTATTAAGTGGAGAAGTCTGGGAAAAGATAAAAAACAAAGATGGGATGCTAATATTTACAAAAAGACTGTACGGAAAAGGATTAGTCTACAGGAAGAAGTGACAAAAATCATTTTTTTAAAAAAAATAATTCTTTGCAAATGCTACAGAAGTTTACTGTGAACAAGTTCCACTCTAGTAGACCAAGCTTCACTAACAATCCAAGATTGACTACTCTGAATGTTGTCTATATGGAACATTCTTCGGAATAGGGAATATCATGTCAAGGAAGCGACCAAACTTTTACTCTGATGTTAATATGCATCAGGAGTGAATATGTAAAGTTTATTCATGTTGTGCAATATTGCTTTTGATGTGTGTAAAAGCAAACAGATTTCTCTCTTACAATCCCTTTCTCTCCAAACTCTCTGCTCCACGAAGGAAAGAAATAACTAGACAAAGGAGAGATTCCTACTGAAATCCTTACTTTTTTTCTCTTCCCCACCTCCCAAGCTGAAATACTGGAGAAGAGATTTCAAGAGAGTACTGTAAGATATTTGCATAATGTGCCCACAACTCCCAGCCTGTGTTGCCAACATGACTGCATTGCTTTCAATGTGTTATCAAAACAGTACAGGTACGTATCTATGGAGGTTCTCAATCATCCACGTCATGATTGTCCCAAAGATGCTTTTTCACAACTGGACTTCTTTTTCTTGAAGATGTTTTGCGTCCCATCCAAGAAGCATCCTCAGTTCTAACTGAATGCTGGGGAATGGAAGGATTTATATTCCTTACAATTATGTGGTTGTTAAATGTTCCTACATACACAGGTACATGATTCAACTTACAATAACAGAGCCTGCCCACTACAGTCATAAATGTAGATTGTAAAATAGGTCATATGATCAACCTAAATTTTATAACCTTTTGTTTTTAGAATGATCATTAAATGAACCCTCTGTTTTGCTCTGGGATGTTTTTGCCAAAAAACCTGGAAGTAAATTGCAGTTTTTAACAAGAACATTGTAAACTGCAGTCTTGTAACTGTGGGATGTTGCAAACGGCTGTAAATGTGAGCTGTATGCGGAACGTCTGAAATGCAGCCATGTGACAGTGTGGGGGGCCTTTGTTAGAACTTCAGAACTGGGTCATAATTACCTTTCGGGGCATTCAGAACTTTAAATGATTGCTAAGCAACTGGTTGTAAGTTGAGATCTACTTGTAAGCAGGCACTTGAGTATTCCAAAGAGCAGTGGAAAATAAAGTCATGTTTCTTTTCAACCCAAAGCAAAATTGATGCCATTTACATTTAGTAACTGCTTCATTTAGTCGTGAATTGCTAGCCACAATTAGGGACTACCTGAAGAACAGTTGACAATACCTAAGAAAAGATTGTTCTGCTTACACTTGTGAGATTCAGTCTATCCAGATTATTGTAGTCATCTCCAAATGGATGTTCCACTATGCAAATATGTTTTCTTAATATTCCACAATACTCTGCAAGGGGAAAGGTATCAGGAGAAGGAGACTACAGACAAATATTACTTTTTTCTTTCCCCGATAGCGGAGAGATTGGAGAAAAAGACATTTTAAGAGAGTAAACTGTTCTTTTACATATTGAAAGCAATGTGATCTTATCAACAGGGAGAAAAAGTCAGGCAAAGGAGAAATTGCCCACAGATATCTCTGGTTTCTTTCCTTTCCCCCCAGAGCAGAGAGATTTCAAGAGAAAAACTGTTTGAAATATCGCACCCATAGCTTCCAAACCCTGGGCTGTCAGTGCGATCACACTGCTTTCAATGTATAGAACAGAAAACAATTGACTTGTAATCCCTTTCTCTCCAATCTCTCTCCTCTGAAAGGGATTAAAAAAGTAGAAAAACCTATAGGTCAGGCACAGGACACACATACTGACTATAATGGAGATCATATCAATAGCATTTACACTGATATAGCACTCCATAGTGCTTTATAGCATTCTCTGAGAGGTTTACAATGTCAACAAATTGCCCAGCAATCTGGATGCTTCTTTTTCCAACCTTGGAAGGATGGAAGGGAGACAATCTCAAACCATGTCAGGATTGAACTCCAGGCTGTGGGCACAGTTAGCCTGCTGTACTGTATTCTAACTGCTGCACCAATAGGGCTGACTAAGTACCACCATCATAACTAAGGGACATTGTGAAAAGCTAAATGGTTATAAATGGGCCATAAATTTATTTTTTCAGCAATATTATAACTTTGAATAGTTGCTGAACAAATGATCAGTAACTGAGGACAACTCACACATCTTGGACATTTACACTCAATTTGAAGTATCTTTTGATACCATTTTGTCGGTGAGGCCCAAATATTTTTACATACCATACTGATTGCTCAAAGAAACTGGAATTGCCTGTAGATGAAGTAGACGAAGATTTACTCCACTCCACATTTAACTAGATCTTAGCAAAATGTAAATGCAGTTCTTAAGAGAAACATAATTTTTCTAACAAATTCAAACTAATATGGACACAAATCATTGCACAAGTGCAATGCTAAAGATGGATTATGACAGTTTCTTAATAAAGTGCAGTAGTGTCATTGACACATTTCTGAAGAGATGGAACAGCATCAATGGAAAAACGATAATAATTTCCATCTTTTTTGCGGGCATCAATACAGCATTTGCAGGCACCATGGACATATGATTGTCCAGATGGTACTCATGGAACCCCATGAAAACTGATTTGAACCCTCGTTGTATAGAATAAAATTCACAAAGTTTTACCAATCCATTTTTATGAATGTCAAATGATGTAAATAAATGCCCAGTTAATTTTGCCAGTGTAGTTTTTAAATTATAAATGGAAATAAAATAATTATGAAATACATGTAAGAAGTGTCAGAGTAGTCAGATCTGTTGTAGACTGTTTAAGAAAATGCAATTAAGTATGAGAATTACTAGAAACTAGAAAGTAAATACACATTACAGTATTTCTTCATTTTCTGAACAATGAATGGCTTTAAAAACAGTTCCATTCTTAGCTATCACTTACTTACAAAATTTCACAGTTCATTGGGCTACTACTTCCCTTACCTCTTCATCTTCAAGTATTGACAGAATTCTCAAGACTCATAAAGAGCTATGCTTTGAAGTCTAAGTTATTACTGGGATTAGTGATAAGCCCTTATCTCTAGCAGACAAACATTATTTGGTTGTGTAACATAAGATGGCTAATTTTAAACTCCTCTCTTTCAGAACAGATGGGAAAATTGTTTAAAATGTTAAAAGGTTACAAATATTAGAATCCAATTTATCTGAATTCACTTTAAAAGCAAATTCCAACATTTAGGGAATTGTTATATATGCAACTGCATAGAAAAACATAAGTATGTCTGGTACTTATAACAAATATTATAAAACTGCTAGACACTATATATAAATTATATACCAAAATATACACCCAACACTTTATCATCTGTGGTTTATAATATATTCAAAACATAGAAAGAAGAATGTTAAAAGGGAAAAATAAGAGGAAAGGTTCAATTAAATTAAGATAAGGAGATAGCATTTAAATATTTGAATATAAATAGAATGAAACAGTCTGATTATCATATGTAAGAGCATTTGAGAAGGAAGGAAAGGCACAAGGAAAGAGAGCAGACAGGCAAAAACTTAATTAGAAGACCGACTCCTGCAGAGTAAATTGCTTCAGGGAGAGTATATAAAGAAAACAGGACACAAAAGAGCAAAATCAATAATACATTTTAACAAATGCTTTAATAAAAAAAGGTATAACTACAGTCAGATCCCAAATCAAAATTATTTAATTTCAGGAACTGTCTCTAAAAGCTAAATATTTATGATCATAACATTTAATATTTTTCTCCTTAAATGCAAGGAAAGTTATACTACTAAGTCACTATATACATATTTTAAGACAATTTTCTTAAGGGAGAGGAAGGAATGCAGTGAAGATTATTCTAGAAATGCTTCCCTTTAACATTAAATGGCTAATAAAGAGCCATTAATATCAATTGACATATGCTATGTGTCCTATAGGTTAGTTTGCTTTTAAATACTATTTTTATTATATTTTAAATACCAAATGTTTATCAATGTTTACAAGTTGTTTTAGGAGGATTGTTATGCTAACAAATAATGTATAAGAAATTTATTATTAAAAATAAGAGTTGGAAACCCATACATCCCAGTGCTAAAATATTTTTAATTTTATTCCTGAAGTTCATACTTGCACAAAGAACTACTGTCGTACACAGAGACTACTAAACCAGCTAAAGTGACTGTTTTGCTATGTATAAGATCAAGTATAACTGAAGCAAAAGATAAAGCCTCTGCAATTTTATTAGCCAATGTCATTTAAAATCCTATATTAAAATTTATTTATTTATTTATTGAATTTGTATTGCTGCCTATTTGCCCATGGCGACTCGAGGCGGCTTACAGAATGTAAAACCATATTTAAAATAAAAAACAATAAAAAAACAAAAAGAATCAAATACATTAATAAAGTACAAGTAAAATGCTAGTTAAATGCTCCAATGAGCCGGCTAAGTTAGCTTCCCACCTCCCATTTCAGGAAATACTTTATGCTGTTCTTTGGTATAAATGTCACAAGATTGTCCTATCACAAGTTAAGAAATGATACACATGTCTAGATTTCAAAACAAGATAGAGTTCTATTTTTTAACTAAAAAGATTTGCATATATTGGTCCTTAATAAGATCTGAGAATGAAAAAGCAATTCACCTTTGCAATTTGATTGCATAATATGACTTGAAGTCTTTATTGTATTCAGCTAATATAATAAACTCTGATCGATTAACTAAATCTTCAGAATTTTCAGTTCTACAATCATAAAGAGCAATACGTAGTGAAATTAAACATTCGTATACAGATATCCATTGTCCAACCAATATTCCTCATGAAGTTTTCTAGCTTTAAGTATCATGAAATGTGAATCTAAATATTATTCATTAAATTTTTTTATATCATACATTGATCTATAGCAATCAAAAGTTTTGGGATCAAATATAAAAGTTACACTTTAGAACTTTCGAACTGGAAATGTTATTGGTTTCTCTCCAGTTGAGTTGGATTCCTGTTAACTTGCATAGATACATGTAAGTACTTTTCTTGGCATGATTCATTCTACTGCCTTCTTCGAGGATATATTGTTTACTATGATTTCAGACAAAATCTTCATCTGAGATACTAATGGTCAACCCCAATGTGAGGCATTATAGGAATTATAGGGATGAGGGAAGGTAAATTTTTATACAAATTTTACTGGAAACATGAAAAAGTCCTTAAACACAATTAACACAATGTTCTTTGGATAAATATTAGATTTTTAAAGCAAAGTAATCTAAAATCAACAACAAATATAAATATTGTTTTTAAGCCATTAAATATATTTCAAAAACATTAAAAACATGCAATGAAGGGCAATTTCATAGATTGGAGAAAATATGATATGCAGTATGTAGAAAGCAAGTTATTCTGTACAGAATTTTAAAGAAAATAATGAACTGATTGGTAAAACAGATTTTGAACTTTATTTTTCTCCTCCCACTGTAATATGGTATTTAGGCAATGCTAATTAGTTTGCTTTTATTTTTCCAGGCTAAGTGAAACAAATAATTTTTGCACTATAGATGAGAGCTATAGATAAGTAAAATCATTCCAGAATATCAAGAGGAAATTAAGCTCTAAAACTAAACTGGCTAGTTTGAAAATAAATTCTAGCAGGTCAGGATATCTGTCTGTCTGTCTGTCTGTCTATCTATACACATACATACATACATACGTACATACATTTTAAATCAGAAGAATGTCTAAAATAGTTTGAAAAGTATTTCTATACTTTAAGCTGCTGCAATCCTCCTACAATCAGTAAGAAGTCATGCCAAATGATACATATCTGGTCATTCTCATCAATAGTGCAGGGCAGAAGGAAAGCTGCATAAGTAATGTTCCCAACATCAGTTTTTATTATTGTTATATTTTTATCCCCAGCTATCTATCTATGGTAAACTCAAGACAACAATCATACCTAATGCACCTGATTCTTATTTTCCCAACAACAGCCCTGTGAGATAGGCTGGGTTGAGAGAAAGAGACTGGCCCAAGTTATCAAGATGACTTTCATCCTAGGGGTTCCTGCTTTCTAGAGCTCAGCATTTTAACCACTGCGCTGAAATGGCTCTCCAACTGCAAAAGACAGAACAGATAAGCATTGGATCTGAAAAATTCAGCCCTCACAAAATGATGTCAGGGAGAAATGACATTTATTTCAAATACTTTTATTCCACTTTAAGTTCGCTTAGTCTTGTTTTCAATCAGTTGCCATCATTCTTCCCTTACTCTGACTATGCCAGCAGGTCTTTAAATATGTGGAAGTGTTCTAAGATTTATGAAAGGGTAGATAACACTACTCTGTCTGCCAAATGTTTGCCTCATTCAACTGTTTGCTTAAGCCTATTTAGTTAATCAAATTAATTCCACCATAATATTCAGTTAATTGCTAAGACCTTTAAAACATGGCAACCCATACAGTGTAGTGTATAGCAATTATTTAACAGATAGTTGCTAGTAAAGGTTTTCAATTAGGAGGTAGGGGCAGCAGTGGGGGGAGAATTGAATCTTCTAATCAATGTTGACTTCTGGGAACTTCCTGGACAACTCCCATCAGCTTTCTTAGTAACATTTTTGGAAGTGGTATGTTGTTACCTTCTTTCAAGAGTCTGAGAGAAAACGAATAGCCCAACGTCAGCTGGTTTTGTGCCTTAGGTATAATTAGATAAACTGGGATGGGATAAACTGTTCTCCCAGTTTCTAGCCTGACACTTTAACCACTACAGGAATCTATATCTTAGGAGTATAGTACACAAATCAATTTTTAGATATCCAAAGACTTGCAAAGACTTCGATGTACTTATGTACATGTACATTCTTTCCGCTCCTTTAGTGGGATGGCTGGACAAGTCAAGAAGCAAGGAATTTGGGAAACAGAAAACTGTTATATGATAATTTGAAAAAAGAGCTGAAAAAAATTTACTATGACAAAATGGCAAGAGAAAGAAATTGGTTCTAAACCTTGAGACAAATATACCTACAATTAGTTTTTTAGACTCTACAAAAGCTGTTTTACTTTGCCATTAAGGCTATTTTGTATCACTATTAAGAGATTAACTGTGTAGCTAGTCCTCAGGTTACAACCACTATTGGGACCAGAATTTTGGTTGCTAAGCAATTCAATCACTGAGTCATCACATGACTACATCCTGTGTTACAACCATTTTATCATGCTTAAGTGAATCACAAGGTTGTTAAGCAAATCCTGCTTCCCCAGTTGATTTTATATTTCAGAAGCCAGCTGGGAAGGTCACAAATTGTGGTCATAGGACCACAAGACACTTCAACTGTCAAGCACCCAAACTGTGATTGTGTGTATGTGTTGCTGCGCCTATAACTTAAGTCACTTCTTTTGAGGTCTCCATAACTTTGAACCATTATGAAATGAACAGTTATAACTCAAGGTCTATCTATTGAGGCTTAGCTATAAACTTGATCTTGGGTATCTGACTTCCAACACTATGCTATCCCTAATACTCTAGTTGGTGAACTATAGGAAGCAATATCTTGATGAAAGATCAATGCTTTTTAGTTAGAAAATCATTACAGGTAGTTCTTGATTTACAACTACAGTATTTGTTTAGTGATTGTTTGAAGTTATAATGGCACTGAAAAAAATGGGATAAAACTCACTTCACAACTGTCTTGCTTAATTTTGGGATCAAAATTTTGGGATCAATTGTGGTCATAAGCTGTATGGGAAAATATCTAACTTCAGTGTTGTGCTAATGCAAGTAGACAGTATCAACCCAATTGGATTAATTTTCTGAAATATAAAATACTTTAAATTAGCAATTAATCACAAACAATTGAGTACACAAATATAACATGCTATACTTTAAGACAGGGCAATCTCAATGCCATAAATAACAGAGCAATACTTTTTATTCAATCTTTAAAATGAAGTTTGGAATCTCAACACAGCACTTTTCTGCAACACCTTAAAGTAGTTATTCATTATCCCACAAAAAAAAGGAATATTTTAAGATGTTTCAAGCTAAATGTTATGTTTTCACTCCTGCACACTGGCAGCGTCGATCCTTTTTGACTTAATACAACTACTATTACATCAGGCGTGAATTTCAGATAATACAGAATAAAACTCTCTAGAAATTTAAAGTTTAATGAGAACATAAATGCAAGGAAATAGGGCATATTCTAGAGACTGCAACTTCTCAAAAATTATTAGCAATAAACCATGATATCAAAGCTGCTGTAGAAGTAACACAAAACAATTTGATAATTCTAAGCTGTTTATCACAGCAGCTTAAATGTTTTATGTCAATCTTACAAATCCACAGAAGTTAAAAACTGAATATCCATATGTAGTCCGTGACATACAGCAGTTCGCTTAGAGACTATTTGGCAACTGACTCATATTTATGACTGTTGCTGTATCCTAGATTATGTGATCATCTTTTGTGACTTTCTGACAAGCAAAGTCAATGGGGAAGCCAGATTTACTTAACAACTATGATACAAACTACACAACTGGAAACTGATTCACATAACTGTGGCAGAAAGGTCATAAAATGAGGCAAAACTCACTTAACTGTCTTGCTTAGCAACAGAAATTTTGGGCTTAATTGTACTTGTAAGTCAAGGACTACCTGTAATTTGTCTTAGCAATTTCAATTTTACTGGAAAGATAGTAAGTGGGTAAGTGGAGGTATGTCCTGTGTAACACTATTTCAGATACTTGATAAGTATATCCCTCTCATTGTTCTTAAACTTGAACATTCCTAATTTCTTGTCTTTCTTCCCAAGATTTAATTTCTAGTTCTCTGATCATCCCTATTGTCCTTTCTTTGCTTCTATTCCCATTTACCCTTTTTTCTCTCCCCATAATATGCTATCTAAATATTCAAAGTGGATATGATCAATGAAAACAGAATGGAAGAATTGCTTTGCATATTTGGAAAATGTATTTCTATTAATGTATTCTAAAACTAAATTTGCCTTTTTAACAGCAACATCACAATGCAGTTTGTGATCGGTATAATTCTAAGATCTTTATTCCACAACTTTCAGAGCCAGACACACCCTCTTTATCTATACATTAGTTCCCCCAAATGATGTTAATTTATTCATTATTTTTTCAAGCTATTCCTGCAACCAAGAGCATTTTGAACTACAATTTTTCTAGAGTTCATTTTGATTCTATAAATTGCAAAATTGATGAATATTTCTCCCATCACTTTGTTCAAACAATGAAGAAAAATACTGAAGAATATTCTAGATGAAGCCCCCTGGTGGTCCAGTGTGAAGAGGAATCACTGACAACCTTAAATAGCCTTAAAGTCAAATATTATCCAACTTTTAAAATCTTATTTTTTAAATAAAAAAATTAAAAAATCACAATAGTGGAACAATTGTGTATTATGACCTTGTAAATTATCTGCTTCTTTCTTCCCCTTGTCAGTCAACATTAAACAATTTATACATCATCTTTTCCTCCCATTTGCTCTCCTTTCCAGTGATCTGTGTAATACTTTGCCATTTCAAATATCTGGTAACAGAAGATATAACCTGAGTGAATTTAAAACTGAGTTACCTGCTCAGGACTTACTGGATCTAAACTAATTCCCTCCCTGGCATATATATTGCTTACTAGAAAGTTGATGGTCTCAGTTACAAACACCAGAAGGAACAATGTCTTAAGAAAAGTTTTTTTTTCAACAGAGCTTCTCTAGACATACCCCTCTTTTCAGTTTTCAACCTCCACTACAATGAGGAGAGGGATAACATAGGCAAAAATAAGGAATGCATATAATCCCCTGAACAATTTTTTTTGGTAATATTTCTTTTGTAATACTGGGAGGAGTGAAAACCTGTCAGCCAAATGTTTAACTCATGTGCTGATGGCACCTAAAAAGATGAGAAAATTGACTGTAAGAGAGGATAGATGTTTCATTTGCCAGGTATGTACAAGCATACAACCCAGCCCACATATAACTAATTACCTAATCAGAGTGGTATGGGACACTAACTTTTTCTGTAACTGGGCTAGTCTAGGTTAGATTCAATTATATAAATTTTGTCTGCATCAGTGCATGGAATATTATTTGGAAACAAGTTGCAATCTGGAAATCAAATTCATATAAGAACAATGAAATTTACCACAACCTCATTCTACTATTTTACTGACCTTGGAACTGCCTTCTTCCAAAATTTCTCCCTCATCAGTTTGCATGGAAACAGAATCTGTGCAAAATTCTGCTGAAATATGAAATTCTGCCAAAGAAAAAGAATGGAAGGAAAATATATTTAAAATATATACAATTTTGAGTATACTATAATACAAAAATACCATTAAAAATTCACACAACATGTGGCTTTTCATACACTGGACAATCAGTGCATACCAGTACTTCAGAGCAAAATAAAAGGCCATTCGGGGGGAAAAGCACATATGCAGAAATGTTATCAAGAAATTTAAAAATGGGGTGGAGTCTATATGTATTCTAATTAAATTAATTCCTCAATGAATTAGTCACAATAATCATGAACCTATTTTATTTATTCATTAATTTAACTAATTTTTAGGAAACTTTAATGTTTGTAATACATATCATGGACTTATTTCTAGAGATAAAAATGAAGTTATCAAACCCAAGAAGATTGAAAGGTACAGAATCTTAAATTATAAAATTCAAGAAACATCCTGTCCCATCAATCAAAATAAAATAAAAAATAAAAAGGTCTTCCACAAACATCTAGCTTATTAGTGATTGCTTTGTTCCTACTGTAGAAGTACATCTAGATCTTCCACTATGGATTAGTGAACAGACATAATAACTTTATATTTTTGTGTTTTTTGTATTGATTTTTGTTCTTAAAGTTTACAACTGTAAATGGCTCAGAGTTGCTGAGAGTTAGGCTGACTATGAGTTTAATAAATCATCATTATGTTTTTTAAATCTGCATTCTTACTAAAAAAAAGTTGACCAAGTATGGTGAATTGAACAGCCAGTGTGGCCTTAACAAGGCAAAGGAAAATGGAATACAGCAAAACAAAGATGACATATCCCATCTTTTTCCCTTCCTTCATATTATAAGCAATATTATATCCAAAGCACCATTAAGGCTAATTTAACTTTCAAAATTCCCATAAAAAACTGTATGCGACTGCTATTATTGGGTTTATGGGATACCTGCACAATATGGTAACAGATATGGGATATTTTTTTTTATAAGATCGAGTAACAGCAAGGAATCATACAGCTCTAAAAAAGTATATCCAACCTAGATTTTAATTCCCCCCCACCATCTTTTATTGTGTTGGCTAGAACTGGAAAGAGTTAAATTCCGTAACATATGGAAATATTTAAGTTGAAGAACTACTACTTGAGAGGACCTGATCCTCTGCCAGGTATATAATACTGTGCCATACTTTAACTATACCATTTCAGCTGTTGAACAAAGTAACTAGGAGAATTGTCATATGTTAATACTGATCTGGAGATCTGTCTTAAGTAAAACCTTTGTATTCACTTAGGATAGCCAAAGTTTAAAGGAATGGTATTTCTATACTGAAACAACTCTTCTGTGGAACTCTTTTAAATTATGATCAATATATTCAGCAAAAAGAAATGAGCACAAAAATCAGTGTTGTCTACACATTTTCCGTATGTACAATGTTATGCAGTTGTATATTTGTATTTTAACCAATTTACCTTGACAGCTTCTTAGGGCTATTGAAGCCCACTAGGACCTGTCCTGGCTACATTCAGTGCAAAAGTCAAATTACTGTAGAAAGAAAAACAAAAACAAACCAGCATTTTTCTATTGTTCATAACAAGGGAACAATTATTACATTATAATGACAGTTCATTATTAATAATGTTACTTCAGCACTAAAAAAGCCTTTGAAATAAGAAGGCAGCACAATAAATACCAGTATTATTTTATTTTGACAAATATCTCAACGGTAACAATTGTTGATTTGGAAAAAGAAGCATAGACATTTATGCACTATGTTACTATTTTTAATTAGTCCTTGACTTATAACTGTAACAGAGCCCAGACATTTGGTCATTAGGCATTGTGGTCACATCAAGTCACCATGTGATTGGACTTAATTTTACAACTGTTTTTACAACAGTTATTTAGGAGTCAGGGGGTAATTGAATCATGTGGTTGTATACTTGAATCCAGCTTATCCAAAGGGCAATTTTTTCCCAGAAAATGGCACAAAAAGCAACCACATGACTGCAGGACACTGCAACTGATTATGAATTCAAGCCAGCTGCCAAGTGCCCAAAATGCAATCATGTGACTGCTTGGGTGGTACAGCAATCGTAACTTTGAGGCAGGTTATAACTAACTTTTTTCAAGTCAGTGGTAACTTTGAACAATCTTTAAGCATCTGGTTGTATGTTGAGGACTATCTTGTACAATAATAAATAGTCTGATAAAATATAGAATAACTATGATTAGCAGAAGGCTCCATATACTGGAAAACTAATGTATACATACATAATATAACATAGATAAAAGCAGAAGGCTCCACATACTGGAAAACTAATTTATATCCCATAGTAGAAAATAAAGAATAAGCAAAACAATCTAAAGGTGCCAAGTAGCAAGCCATGATATTAATTCTGAATGGCAGTTGGCAAAATGTCATCAGTAAGAAGGATCAAATTGAAGTTCTTGTTCCAGAGATCAGAATTAGCAAAGCAGCCCTGAAAACCATTCAGAACATCAGCTGGTCTAGAATACAGTGGCTCAGGCATTGATGGGTATGTATGTCTGGGTATGTTCATGAGACACCTCCGCTTCACGAGCTGCACAGGCTACCAGTATGCTTTCTGGTGCAAATCCTGGCCTATTAAGTCCTACATATCATATGGCCAGGTTATATGAGGGATTGCCTATTTTCATAGATTCTCTCTGGTTACCATGTAGTGGAAGAAGGCATGCTCAGAGTACCTTTGATCAAGTATTGCCAAATATCAAGATCTAGGAAATGTGCTTTATCTATCATAGTGCCTATCCTCTGAAACAAGATTCTCCACTGAAATCCCTGTGATTCCTATCCAACTGCTATTCCCTAAGGCCCTAAAGACCTGTTTTCCCTGATCTCCGGTTAGGGCGACTAGAGTCCCTTTGTTGAGCGTGTTTTATTAGTTTTTTGTACTGTTTGATCAGATCCCCAACTTCTTTTGTTGCATTTTCATTGTTGATAGTATAATGAGTTCCTTACAGTCTGCTTGAAGTTGAGCAGCGCCTAAACTAAATTAAATCAAAATCTAATCAACCAGTACTTAAGTATCAGCCACAAATAAAATAAAAAGGTGATCCATTTCAGCAATTACAATAGAAATCAGAATACAGAAATAACCATCTTAGACCACTCTTTGTCAGATACACCATTTATTCATTTCTAAGCTGCCAACCTTGCCAAAGCCTGTTCTATAGACTGTTGTATAGTTAACAGTACTTTTAAAACACAGCTGTACTAGAGGGCATAGTGATTTAACAGATGTTATATTTAATCTTGTGTGCTTTCATTTCTACAATATACTCTGATCTATGTAAAACACATTATATAATTGCCAGGTGTCAGTCCAAGGGCCACATAATGCCCTCCAAAACCAGCTATTAAGGATCTTTAAATATTGCTGCCAAATTGTGGCTTTTAATATGAAAGAGAAGATTATTAATACAAGTAAAATGCTCACATTAAATACATACATTCAATCTTAAATTTAATTTGAATCAAATACAATTTCCACTGTCTATTTGATGTGTGTTGAGAGAGGGGTGGGGTGGGAGAATGGGATAGAGAGATCCCTGGCAAATCAATCATATGACAACTATTTTGTCACCAATGCTGTCATTTCCTATGCACAGCAAAGGAGCACAAGCATGAACTAAGCAAAACTGAGCAGCTACCATATGTAGACATAGCCGGTAATTCTGTGGAAAAATCCTTATATCCTAGTAATGCCACAGTAAAAACTTCCCTTGAATAGATGCTTTCTATCAATTAAAACCTATCCAAAAGCATTTGCAAAATTTGCTTCTCCTGACTGAGAATATGTAAACACAGCATAGGAAATTCATGCACTTAGATGTTGACAAAATCATATAAGCTAACAAGAAATGTATCCTATAGCATCTAAATTAGTATAACAGGAATTTAACTGATAAGATTTTTCAAAAGAAACTATTAACTTCATAATTTGTTATATTCTTGTAAAACAAACTTGAATAAATCAATCATCTAAATTGTTTACCTACATTAAAATCCTGGTCTCATCAACAGCAGCTATTATCTATTTTATATAATAAAAAGCATTTCACTAGAAATTCAATATTAGCACATTTTTCTCTTTGCTTTATAAAATATATATCTTAATATATGGATACTACAGATTCATACGCTTTTCTAAGTCAGAGAAGGCTACTCTAAACATTTTACAATTTACACATTACAAGACAATGTTTAGAAGTGGGATAACTAATGCTACCTTTGTACATGAAATCCATTGTTTATTTAACAGCATTTTATTTTTTAATCATCAGGTAACTTGGGAATAGTTCAAACTAAAGAGATTTTTGCAGAAACTTGTCATCTCATAGAATGCTCAAAATCCAGGAAGGCCATGTAGATGCTGAAGTGGATATCTCTGGAAATCAGCAGTTCTTGGTGAAAATCTCACTTTCCTCCAACAAAAAGAAAAACTCTATTGTTGCTGCTTCGGAAGAAGGGTAAATTGGGATGGCAACTAGGGACAGCTGGGAAGTATGCAGTAGGAGGAAGCAGCATGACATAACCAGACGACACACAAAGAATAAGAAAAATGGGATTTGGATAGGCAGTGTTGTACAGAACAAGTTGATATAGGAAAAACTGGGACATTCCAATTTGGTAAGGGGATTCTATGTAATGGCTATGGAACAAAGTAAAAATAAGGGAGGAACAGAGATAATCCCAAATAAAGAGAAATAAGTACAGTTTCAAAGGAGAGCATTTGTATTCTGAGATTTAGACATCTTTCTAATTTGTACTTGGATTCATAAGCAAATTGCTTATTTTAACCAAACCTTTCCATCTTTTAAGAAACATTTTTTGCATTCCAGAAATAGTTTTTTTTTAAAAGGGTATGCTCTGCCCATAGTGGTTCAAATTATTTGTTATATTACTAAAAGACAATTATCAAATTCTATAACATAAATTAATCATAGAACGAATTTTATCTAAGCAACACAGGAGAGCAGGATCCAATTTAATTAATGTGTATTATTTCTACAATCTTTCACTCCATATTTAGCAATAATTAAGGGATGTTATTATCCCTTAAAGCTAACATCAATTTTAATCCTTGCTAGCATAGCAAATACTAGTTTTACATTCCGGTTTATAAAGAACTGTGCTAATATTAAATGTTCTTCCAAACACAACCTGACTCTTCAACTACAGGTGAATCTTTATTTTATTTATTTATTTATTTGATTTGCCAATTGTTTACAAGATAATAAGTATAAGTGTATACATAGTTGTGAATACATGAAATGGGTACATATAACAAAAATAAAAGAATAAGAGAAACAATAGGACAGGGACAGGGTGCGCTTATGCACGCCCCCTACAGACCTCTTAGGAAAGGGGTGAGGTCAATAGTAGACAGTCTAAGGTTAAAGTTTTTGGGGTTTGGGGAAGAGACTACAGAGTCGGGTAGAGTATTCCAGACATTGACCACTCTATTGCTGAAGTCGTATTTCCTGCAATCAAGTTTGGTGCGGTTTACTTTGAGTTTGTATCTATTGTGTGCTCTTGTGTTGTTATGGTTGAAGCTGAAGTATTCACTGACAGGTAGGACATTGCAATGTATGATTTTATATACCATGCTTAAGTCAGACCGAATCTTCCCCTTAATTTTTTAAAAGCTAGCCAATGCAGCCAATAATTGCCTAATTACAGCTCATACTAGTTGATTATATTGATAAGGTGCAGCACCATACTACGGATCATAAAGGGAAAGGAGCACCTAAAGCTGCACTTTCCTTGCATGGCAGGTAGTAATCTTGCTTCAGCAAACATTTAACACCCACTAGAAGGAATCCATCAGACGTTTGTTACGCCTCTTTCGTACCATCCCATCATCTGCGTGAGTTGATCCAGCGTGAGTCTATATGCTACATTTAAATGTTATGACTTTCATTTGAGCTCTTCCTTGTCTTGTTAGTACAACTGAGGGAAACGTGCTGCCTTCAGTGCCAATATTTCTTAGCAGGACCAAATAAATATTACAAGTTAACGCTCTAAACTAGCGGCAGCGAGAGTCCCGCCGATGGAAGAAGGAAACAGAAACCTAGCCAGGCGATGACACTTATTTATATCTTTTAGGATCGTTTTTCACGCTGTATTTAAAGGACCAGGAACCTCTACAACCAACGCTGCTATAAATAAGACTTTACACCAACATTCAGGGTAGTCCGGCTGGCTTCGGAAGCAACTCCCGGACTTCACCGATAATAGAGACGTGCAAAGCTCGGCTCCAGAAGCGGGTGAGACCGAAAAGGAGCCGGGAGGTTGCCGACGATTTTGCAAAACCTCTCGCTCCTTTCACTCCTCTTCCAAGCGGGGAAGTCAAGGTGCTACGGAAATCGCATTCGTGGGTTCTGGGGGAAACTTTTCCTCCGGGTTCAGCTCGCAAAAAAAAAGGGGGGGGGGGAAGAGGGAGGGGAACCGTCCCTTTAAGTACTCGACGATCTACTTACTACGAATACCCTCGGATAAGCCGTCAGTGCGCAGGCGCAGCTGCGGAAACGCCTCTATGCCCCCCCCCCCCCCGCAGAAGCCAAATAGCTCCGATTCAGGGAAGCTTTTGCGGCTACAGGCGTGAAAAAAGACAGACACCACCACCCCGACCTGTTATCAAAAGGCAAAATAAAAAAAATCTAGTGACAAATACGACTGGCGACTGAGTAAAAGGGAAGGGAGATGAAAGCGAGGGAGCCGTTGGGTTTCCCTTCAGGATTTATGATCGTTCCCGGTGGAACGGCAAGGATGCTGTGGAAAGGCTCCACGGCGTTACCTCAAGACGCCCTGTTTTACTGAAACCGAGCACGGACCCGTATCCCCGAGGCCTGCGTCGCCACTCACCCAAAAGAAGCCACGATCGTCGCCTCTCCGTTCGCCGCGGTGCAGCCGCGAAGCCCACCGCCTCCTCCTCGGCGCTTCTGCAGGAGCCGCTTTACCCGCCTTACCAGCTTATCTCAAGATCCAAACAAATGGCAGGGGAAGGAGGGAAACACCGCCTCCAAAAAATAAACTTTCCTCGTCGCCGCCGTCTCACTCCCTGGAGAAGCACGAACCCAAACACATAGA
This sequence comes from Notechis scutatus, assembly GCF_049901735.1. Taxonomy (NCBI): domain Eukaryota; kingdom Metazoa; phylum Chordata; class Lepidosauria; order Squamata; family Elapidae; genus Notechis; species Notechis scutatus. The sequence continues at coordinate 51,953,869 of NC_142014.1, forward strand.
GGCCCGCCTTCCGAGCCGCCCATTGGTAGCCCTGCAATAACGCTCGAGGCCATTGGTTTCGTTTCCTGGCTGTCTTTAATACGACCTTCCCCTTTCTCCCGCCTTTCCCTCTTTTCCATTGGCTAACCGCCTAACTATCCCACGATACAGTGGTTTAAAGTTTATGTCTATCAATTTTAACTCCGCCCTCTAAGTTTGTGATGATAATTGGACGGTGTGTAAGCCATCCGGTGTCTTATTGGCGAGGCCAACTACGTATATTGCTTTAAACTTGAACCTTTTCACTTTTTTTCTCCTGGCCTTTCTCTAATTCGCTAAAAATACAGTCCGTCAAGTTAAACTGCATATTGTCCCACCCAAAACCGAAAACGATTGGTTATATATTTCGTCACCATAACTAATCCCCAGCACTCATGGAAGCCGCTACAAAATCAGAAAAAGGACGTTCAGCGCGCTTAGGCCGTGGGCTTTTATGGCTTGTAATTTGAAACTTTTTGCTTTTGACGTTCATAAATATCGTAACCGGCTGCTTTGTATGCGCCCACCCATTAACTACTTGAAAATGGTTAGCATAACGGGATGGTTAAGATAATGAAAATGCCACCATGATTCCCCTGCGTTCAAACGTAGAACGGCAGGAGTTCTCTAGGCGTAAGTAAAGCTGTCACTTGATTCCTAACCGGAATCATGCTGTTTCCACAATAAAAGGCAAGAGGCAATTATTCCGTGTCGCGTTTTCTTCGCTCAAATTGTTTATTTTTTTTTAAAGCCTTCCAATACTTTCGCCTTCCTGTCAGCCTCGCGCAAGCGCAGTGCCAAGTGCTCTGCGCAGCTGTGGGACCACGTGGGCGTTTGTTGCTGATCCGGCACGTGGCCTCGGGGCAGCGTCCGCGTGACTATGACAGCAGGAGACCTTCAGGGCGACGCTGTTACGGTGTAATCCTGACTGGCGGGAGTCCTCTCGCCCCCCCCCCCACTGCCTCCCCCCCCCACCGGTTTGGATTTACTTCGTGAGCTGGGGAATGGCTGTTGGTGCCGTCGTGGCAAGTTTTAGGGCAGAGGTGAAGCCCCCGCCCCCGGTTAACAGAACAAACGGGAGGGGAGCGCAAGTGCAGCAGAAAAAAAAGCCAAGGGACAGTTAGTGTCTCCCCTGCTTCGCGTTCTGGGTTAGCAACCCTAAACTTCCCCAGCGGATGCATTTATGTAGCATTCAAATCCCTCTGGAGTTGAGCTCTGCTTCTTAGTGACTTGGGTAGATGTGAGTATTCCCAAAGAGACAACATTGGAACTGTTACATTCAAGGAAGTTGACATGAAACCCAAGAATTTAAACAAAATGAACATTAGAAAACCAATAGCCAAAAGAATTTTAGCAGTTGTCATTTTAAAAAGCCTTATATATAGAAACAAATGTTCAAATATATTCCTCCACCATCCCATGTAATATTTCATTACTTAATCCACACTGTTGAGTTGGTTGTTCTTTTTTTTTCACCTGTCCCTCCAATTTTTGTAATTGCCCGATTTGGTCTATTTTTGAGTCTATTCTAGTTTATATATTTTAGGCTTTCTGATACTTTCCCATTCATTAGTCAGGTTGTTTGCTATTTAAATGTTTCTGGATTAGCCAAGGTTGCCCAAGTGTTGTTTAGCCACACACACACACCTTACAAAAGTAAATAGGAACTAAGTTTAATATGTAATGTTAATGCATATGGTAGGGTTTTACCAGGCCTTGAAGCATGTTTTTTATTCATGCCCATTAGCTCAGATCCAAAAAGTTGTGTCTAGAGTAGACCCACTGAAACCAGTCCAATTTCAGCTAATAACTAAACTTTAATTGGTTTCAGGAGCTGTATTATATACAATATGTTGAAATCCAAACCAATTCTGTTACTACCAAAATGAAAATGATGAGGCCATTGAATATCGTGTCCAGTAGGCATAATGTTCTGATGGCTATGCTACATGGTTCTTCATAGATCCTCCTGATTTGTCACTTGCCAAATTGCCAAATTTAACATGAAGTACAGGTTTCCATAATGCATGATAAACATGATTAATAGTTTCTTATTGTTGTTAAGCTTCAAGTATGTACATGGCATTCATTCAATATCTAATCTTTTATTATGTTTATAGACCAGCACAAAAATGTACACGACATATTACAAAATAATATAGTTTCCTTACATTTATAACTTTCCTCTCTTCAGAAGAATCCTTCTGCCTTTTATTTAAAGATGGAATAAAATAGATAAATCATGTTTATATAACACTTGCTTTTATGTTGAAATATTAGCAATTTAGCTTTGAATATTGCTATAAGATAATGATTATCAAGAAGAGAACAAGAAATGTGAAGTTTACCAGAGGTCCCTCAGAAATTTTCCTTCTGAAATCCTCTTTTTCCTTTTTGCAAGTAGTTGTAGATCAAAATATTCATATAGTCAGTTAAAGAACATTTCCTTACTTGCAAAAATATTTTTTCATTGTTGATGGCAATAATTCAGTTTAAATGTAGTTAATTATATATTTACTATAGTTTGAATGTATACATTCTTACATTTTGTAATTACTTGGCTTAATCAAGGCTGATATGTTTACATTATTGAACTGTGAAACATTTGAAACACTCAATATTATTTGCTTAAGTCAAAAATCTCATCTATTTGCAAGCAGTTAAGCAAATGTCATTGATACTCCCATTACTAGAATCTGTTATTGCATCCAGAAACCATAATCAGACATGGTGAGCTCATCTCTGATATTTCTTCCTTCAGCTCCTGCTTCATTTCTTTTATTTGTTAAAACTAAGATGTAATTATCCACCTTTCCTTTAGGAGCTGAAAATGTCCTGCAATATTTTCCCTTAAGAACAAGCCTATAAAGTAGACTGATCTGGGAGAGTAAGATTGTGGAGCAGTTTAGAAATGCACAGAGGTGGAAGTAAACACTAAAGTAATACAAGGCAAATCTGTTTGCAGCTTATTTCACAAATAACAATTCAGTTGAGATGGCAATATATGTAAAAAGAAGCATTTGAGATCATTCAAAGGGATTCCACCTGTCTATTGATGAGGCTTGGAAGTTCTTATAGTTTCCAAGATTATTTATCAGAGATTACCATTAAAGATATTTGAAATATGTATTTCCAGCTTTCTTGATTTCAAGAAAATCAAAGTTCAAATGTGTATACTAACCCAGTGAACTTCTGAGGTGATTGATAAATTTGAGTCTCCCAAATCCTAGGCCTGAGCCTTAATCATTATATCACCAAGAAGGCCTACAACTGCAATTCTCAATGTAATGGTGGTGACATATTTGTTTTCCTTCACAAGATGCACAAACTCCAGGCAATGGGATATTCTTGATTTATATACCATTTTTCTAGCCAATCATTGTTTAAATTGTATTTCTCAACCTCCACCATAAAAAAGAGGTAAGTTATTTGCAAGGAAAACAGGTGCAGAATTGGAAAGATAAGAATCAGGTTGGAAGAATAAATAGCAATACTAGCTTGCTTCAGTAACTAAGAAATTCCTAGACTCTAAGGCAATAGGCTGAGCTGAAAAAAATAGGATTGCCAGTCCTAAAATGGAGATATTTATTCCTGGAAGGAACTGTTCTAATCATGATTTTAACTGATATAAAATATAGAATCAAAGGGCTGAAAGGGAATTTGGAGGTCTTCTAGATCTAGTCAAGCTCAAGGCAGGAGACTTTGTACCATCTCACTCAAATGGTGGTTCATTCAATTTTTGAAAACCTCCAGTGATGAAGCAGCACCCACAACTCAGAGGCAAGCTGTTCCATTGATAGTTCCCTCTGTCAGAAATTTTTTTCTTATTCTAGATTGGATCTCTCTTTAACAAGCTTCCACTCTTTACTTCTTTTCCTGCTCTCTGGTGCTTTATAAATGAGTCAATTTCCTCTTCTCTGTCACATCACTTCAAGTGCCGGAAGATAGTTATCATGTCCCCTCTAATTCTTCTCATCAATAGGCTGGACATACTTGGCTGCCTCAACTGTTCATCATATGATTTAGCTCCATGATTTAATCCATCCCTCCTGCCTGTGTGCTTCTCTCCATGTAGATATAGTTCCATTCAGGACTACAAGTTAGATGCAGTTGGTCAGACGATTGTGAATATATCTGGTGGTGGTATTGCCTATCCCCATAATATTTTTATCTTATAAAGAAGTATTTTATTTTTATTTGTCAATTGCTTACAAGATAATAGGTATAAGTAAAAAACATAGTTATGAATACATGGATACATATAAGAAAAATAAAAATAAAATAAAAGAAACAATAGGACAGGGATGGTAGGCACATTGGTGCGCTTATGCTTATATAGTCCTCTTAGGAAAGGGGTGAGGTCAATAGTAGACAGTCTAAGGTTAAAGTTGGGGTTGGGAGAAAAAAACCACAGAGTCAGGTAGAGTATTCCAGACATTGACCATTCTGTTGCTGAAGTCGTATTTCCTGCAATCAAGTTTGGTGCGATTAACCTTGAGTTTGTATTTATTGTTTGCTCTAGTGTTATGGTTGAAGCTGAAGTATTCATTGACAGATAGGACATTGCAATGTATGATTTTATATACTATACTTAGATTGGACCGAAGGCGGCGTAGTTCTAGGTTTTCTAGGTCTAGAATTTCGAGTCTGGTGGCATATGGTATTCTGCAATGAGTAGAGGAGTGGAGAACTCTTCTTGTGAAATATTTCTGGACTTTCTCAACTGTGTTAATATCAGATACGTAATGTGGGTTCCAGACTGATGAGCTGTATTCGAGTATTGGTCTAGCAAATGTTTTGTATGCTCTAGTTATTAGTGTAATATTACCAGAGAAAAAACTACGTAAGATTAGGTTAACAGCTCTTAATGCCTTTTTGGCTATGTAGTTACTCTAGCACTTAGGTCATTTGAGATGAGTACTCCAAGATCCTTGACAGAGTTTGGATCATCAACAAGGTCTTGACTATTCAGCCTGTATTTTATTTTCTGATTTTTTTTGCCAATATGTAGGACAGATCATTTATTTGTTGAGATTTGAAGTTGCCATTTGTTTGACCATTCTGATACATAGTCAAGGTCTTTTTGAAGGGTAGCAGTATTGTCTGTGGTGTTGAATAGCTTTACATCATCAGCGAAGAGAACGCAGTTGCTCTTGGTATGATCATAGAGGTCATTTATGTAGAGTATGAAGAGAGTTGGTCCTAGAACACTGACTTGGGGGACACCACTGTTGACAGGTACAGAATTTGATAGGATGCTCCCAATTTTGACCATTTGTTGTCTGCTTTTTTTTTGTTTTTTTTGCATTTGTTGGCTGCTGTGTCGATTGTCTTACTGCCCATGCATTTCTTTGATCGACTAATTTAGTCACTTTATCAAAGAAAGCAATAAGATTTGTCTGGCATGATCTGTTTTTAAGAACTTGGCTGACTCTGAAGGACCTTCTATCCCTGCCTGCACTTGAATGCTGCCCCACGCCTGCTATTTTTTCTCTCGAATGATTGTTAATTTTCTTAAGGGGGTGAAGAGGAGACCTTATGTGTAATTGAATATGGTGGCAGAGACAGTATTGGTAAAAGGAATTATTCTTTTTATTTATTCAGATTATTATTTATTATTATAAGAGTTTGTTTATTATTATATGAATTGTAAATAGTGTCCCTTCAGCATGAACAGGTCAAGTCAGCGTTAAATCACACGGTTCAGCAATAGAGGCAAGTTTGGCAACAGTAGTCATTATTCCAGGTTTGCTAACACCACCACATTTCTTTAAAGTGACTCAGAGATTTGAAATTTCAGTTGGTACAGAATGCAGCAAGCTGATTATGGGTGAGAACCATCACATTGCATCTGTATTGTAGGTTCTACATTGGCTGCATGAATGCTTCCAAATGCAATTTAAAGTGCTGGTTATGACCTATAAAGTATTTTACAGCTTGAATTCAGGTTACCTATTGGACGGTCTTCTTGTGCAGTTTGACTTTTATGTGCAATGAGCTCAGATAGGATGCTTTGGATCCCTGCTCTTTGATAGATGAGAAAGACCAGATCCAGGGTTCTCTGCTGCTTCCCCAATTCTGTAAAATAGCTTGTCCAGCAATCCCTGGTAAAAACAGTATTTTATCAACATGTCTTTGCTGGTCCCTTTTAGTAATTTTTTAATATTTATCATAGTAATGTATATATTGTATATTATAAATAAATACAATATTTTACTATAATAAAATTAATGTTAATTTTAATTGTTTTAATTCAATTTGATTTTAAAAATTATTTTAGAAGTTGCATTCTTGTGATCCTAATGAAAGCAACCAGGAGCAGATTGAATGAGACAGAGTACAAGTTAGCAAATACCGTGTTTCATCAACAATATGCCCCCCCAATAGGAAGGCCCATCATGTTTTCTAGGCATGAGGTAAAATTAAGCCCCTTCCCCAAAATTTAGGCCGATTTAAAAAAATGTGAAATGGGAAGGGCGGGGAAGGAACTTGCCATTAGGAGCGCCCTGCGGGCAGCCATGCCTCGCCACCAGCCGCTCCTAACGTCTCATCATGGTGGAGCGTGGAGAGCTCCCTACTCCCACCAAGCGCCTTTACTGCAGACCCTGGTATGATGCTGGCTGCAGGTCGAATCAGCGGGCAGGCAGTGGCAGCAGCGTGGATGGCAGCCTCAGTGGCGGCAGGGCACTTTGCGCTGCTTCCTCTGCCACCGTCACTTTCCCTTCTGCCATCGCCGTGGCTTATGCCACATTCAGAGTGCTGCCATTGGGCAACGCGTAGAGGCCGGAGTCCCTGCTGGACATTGCAGCGTGGTGGTAGTGGAGAAGTGGCCCTTCCAGCAGGTGGAGGAATGGTTCAAGTGCATTCCTCCACCAGCGGCATTTCAACCGCTTCTCAGGCGGGGGAGCCACCTCTGTAGCTTCCACGGTTCCCGCTTGTGGTGGCACCTCTCTCACCAGCGCCGTCTCCAACAGCAGCGGCAGCAGCGACGAGACAGACCCTGCTGCTGACGAGAATCACCTGCCCTCCTGCAGGGGCATCACTTTGCTTGACGTCGGCTGCGTCGACAATGTCCTGCAAGTCGGTGAGTCATTTGGGCTTCGGTGGGTGGACGCGGCAGTGGGAGGGTGATGCCATCATTTCTCTCCCCCCCCCCCAATACCTCGCTTTGCTTCCCGTCCCAGAGCTTTGGGTCGTGGTCTCGTCCCCTGTATGGTCGGGCGCTCTCCTCTTGCTCCAGCCACCCGAAACGCCCCCGTGGACCTTTTCCTCCACCCGCTGGAAGGGCCACTTCTCTGCTACCGCCACGCTGCGATGTCCAGCAGGGACTCCGGCCTCTGCCCCAATGGCAGCACTCCGAAGGTTGCATAAGCCGCAGTGAGGGCAGAAGAGAAAGCGACAGTGGCGGAGGAAGTGGCGCAAAGTGCCCCGCTGCTGCTGAGACCAACATCCATGCTGCTGCCCGCCCGCTGATCTGGCCTGCAGCCAGCACCATACCCAGGTCTGCAGCAAAGGTGCTTGGCAGGGGTAGGGAGCTCTCCGCGCTCCGCCATGATGGGCTGTTAGGAGTGGCTGGTGGTGAGGCATGGCTGCCCGCAGGGGCTCTAGGCAAGGGTGCGTGGGGGGGAATTAAGTCACCCCCAAAAAGACGGCCTAGCCATTTTTTCAGGGGTCAAAAGAAAATGCCCGCCTTATTTTCTGAGAAACACAGTAGATAAATAATAAACATAATACTAGTGAAGGAACTTGGAAGATAAACCACAGCCTTGACAGAACATAGAACCCATTTTTCTTAATACGGTTAGAATAATTTATTGAACTATCCAAGATTTTGTGTAGAACAGGAGATATTACCTAAGATCCTAGTGCATTTTATATTAATTGTATGCACTGAACACCACCTAGGAACACCACCTGCATATGGATATGCAGAATAGGTGTGATTCTCATTAGGACTACTATATAAAAAGTGGTTTAATCCTTTTTTCCATAATTTCCAATTAACATATTGACAGTGCCAACTGAAAATTCTAGAAGTCATGATTCCTATAATAGGAAGAAATCGGTTTAGTTAAAGTTGATTTCCAGATTAAATGAAACCACCTGGGATAGTAGTTTTTATTTTGTATTACTATTGTAATATGCCTATGCCAGGAGAATAGTTTTTTGTAATTTACAAATTTTATACTGCCAGTAGCTTGAAGATTGATCTCACTGAAATATGATAAGTTTGATTCATTTGTTGTATTGCTTTTCCTTATGGAAAGAAAAAATGTTGGTTTTTCTTTAACCACTGCGTGTCACTATTGTTCTATAGGATAGTAACTGCTACATTTTCAAATAATTTGTGGTTTAGCCTATCTTGAAATAGATGAGAGCAACAGATTATGCAAGCATCACCAGCAAAGGAGACTGGAAGTCCAAGTTTTATAATACTGTGAAAGGAGGAAATAAACCTTCCTCTGTAAGAAAACTCTTTTGTTAATCTCAGTCAGATAGTTTTCATATAGCTTACAACACTATATAGTTTATTTGTCATATTTAAATCTTTCCTTCCAGGGAGCTTAAGGCAATATGTGAATTTCCCTTGTGCGTTTCTGTCGCCATAACAACTCTGAGTCGTAGATCCAAATGAAAGATAGAGGCTGGCTCAAAGCCACCAAGTGAGCCTGGCATCTGAGTGAAGATTTGAATGCTATTCAATCCTAGTCCTAGTCATCTGATGTTCTGAGGTAAAAGCATAATAGCTCTCACAATGCCTGAAGAACAAATTGGCCAGCTGTTACACCTTCTATATGCTACTAAAGTTGTCTTCATTATCATTAAGTAGGCAAAACAATTTTTGAATCATTTTTTGAATTCTGTATTTTGAATACAGAATGCATCCAAAATCTGGGACTCATGACTCCCAAGGAAATGAAATTTGGGTAAGTTATACTACTTCAAGCTGCTGTTGTGGTTGGGCTGCTGTTATGGTCACATGATGGTCATTTGAATATTCTGTGACAGTTTCCCTGCCATTCTTGCAATCCTTTGCTCCTTCCCCCACCTAGAATCAAGGTACTGACTCAACATGTGACTTTTAAAGAAACAACTTTAAGATACAAAAGAAAGCTTGGGATATTTTTATTGCTTTATATTTCTCTGACATATAAACATGCACCTGTATCTATATCTCATCTTTGTTAGGCCCTCAAGGTACATACATAGTGCTCCATTGGCCTGTATTTCTTCACAGCAACCATGTGAGATAGGTTGGCCACCGTTACTCTATGGTTGCAGATAGAATAGAAACTGGATCTCACTGGTGTCAGTCAAATACATTAGCCACTATACCTTAATCCTTAGCCATCCTGTTTCATTTTTCAACCGTTTCCTACTCTGAAACTGAATGCAGACTGGCCCCTCCTTCAGCCATGGAAGATCAGATAGACTGTCCTGCCTTAGCCCTCATGCAGTCATGTGATCGTCTCTGAAGACTTCCTAGAATTCATTGGAAAAGCCAGCCAGGAATAAACTTTTCTGAAATGAGAATGGCAATGTATCATTTAATTTTGTGTGGTAAAAATAAAATATCAGTATAATAATGCCATGTGCAAAGAAAGGGGAGATGACATGGTCAGCACCAAATGTCAGGATGTGACAAGGAAGGAGAATGAAGAAGCAGGATAAAAGGGCTGCATGTTTCCAGAATCACAAAGAAAGAGTAAGGGTGCTCCCTGCCAAGGAAATCAATGGGGAAGCCTGTTGAAAGTTAGAAGTTGCTACTGCTTGCACTGATTTTTTTGCCCACCAGTAGCCATTCTGTTTCACTATTTAATTAAGGAAATACCTGTGTAACAATGACCCAACTAGGCATGTGTTGTCTAGTAACATAATAAATGGCTTCAGACTTTACATTTAAAATATTCACCTGAACATTTCAGTCCTCCAAGGTACATTGCTCATAATTTAGAAAATCTAGAAGAGTCCTGCAACACTGAAATCAACAAAAGCTAGCATTAAAATGTGCAATGGGAAAAGAACAAAATCCTTTTTTGGATGTCCTTATCAAATAACAAGAATTACCTACTTCTAGGAGCCATGGTGACACAGTGGTTAGAATGCAATATTGAATCTGACTCTACCCACAGCCAGGAGTTTGACCCTGACCAGCTCAAGGTTAGCTCAGCCTTCCATCCTTCAGAGATCTGTAAAATGAGGATGCAGATTGCTGGGGGCGATATGATGGCATTTGTAAACTGCACAGAGCTCTGTAAAGTGCTATATATAAGTTTAAGTGCTATTGCTATTACTACTAATGCCTAATGTTCAGAAAAAGCAACCGACATTGTTCAATGTCTCAGCTGTTATTCAATCCTGAAAGAAGCATGATTGGGACAGTAGGCATGAAACTACTGGTAAGATTAGATACAATATGTAGTAACATGGTAAGGCATGGGAAACCAAAACAAAGTTTCAAAAAAAATATTAGGTTTCAAGGACAATTGAGAGAACATGAAAAGGCTCCCTGCAACAAAATAATAAAGAATGTATTATGGCAGTCACATACCATAAAGTGTGTAAGGTATACATGGAAAAAAATGAGGGAATTTTCTGTAAGTACAAAAGTTTGCCTAGTAGCAATGAATCAAAATACAAGTAAAAATTGATTTAATAAAGTATGGCCCCCAAATCTGAAAGAACTGGAATAAGGTGCCATTTCTCTGATCCCCATGTTACACTGCAAGAAAGCATATATCAAAAATGGGTGGGTTTCTATATTAATTTCTATATGAAAGATTCCATACAAAGGGGATAAAGGTATATTGCTATAACGATTTCTGCTGCTGTTAAAGTATATTAAATGCCTTGAGACACCTCAGGGAGACAGTAGAAAATAAATTCATATATGTGGGAATATATCTGTTCAGAGTATTTGTCTGCTCAGCCCACAACTCTCATTAACAGTTCCCTAATTAAAAGCTTCTTAAAAAAATAACCTGGGATGTTTTTAGCCAGTTATATTGGGAAATTGACTGTCTGTGGAGATTTTCAATCATCCAGGTCATTATTTGAAAAGCGCTTTTAGGAACTGGAATGTTTTACATTTACGGTAGCTTCTGTAACAGCTATGATGCCTCTCCATATCTATAATACGTTGTAGAAAGTCCTCATTTGATGATATTTGAAATCAGACTACTGCAGAAAACAATAAATGACACACTCTCTCTCACTCCCTCTCCCCTGCCCTCCCTCCCTCCTTATTTATCTAATCCACCCATTCATCTTGTGGTTTGATTAGCATAGGTGTTAGAAGATGCACTCAAGGAAAGTTCACCACCTAGATATGGCAGAAAATGCAATGTAATGTTTATTACTATTGGTTCCCAATGGCCATTTATATAATGAGTTATACATGCATTATACCTGAATATAGTTGTACAAGTCCTGGCCTATTTGTCTGGAATATATCATATTATTCATAAGTATGAAAGTACAAAGTTGCAATGTCCATATAAAGCTGCATCTATTGGGCATAAAATAGCAGGAATCTTTGTGAATATTTAAATGGAAATTTTAGCCATGTAATAAATACATTTTAAAAAGAATAAGGAAGGATGAGAAGGATTCAGTATTATTTATAATAGCCAATACTTACATCATTTATTACTTGCAGCTTGTTACAGTCAATTCTATTTATGGAGGCTATGTCGAATTTTATTTATGCTGTACATCTCAACAGGCATCTCTTGTACTCTTACCTCCTATGTTGGCTTAAGAGTCAAGTTCTCCATAGAATGAAAGGAATTTGTACAGTAATATCATTGTTGAATTTCTCCCTCATTAATAGCCCTCAAATCTATGAATGTAGGTCTATCTGCTACTCTGAGTATGGTACTCTTGAGAAGGCTATCCACACATTAATATTACTGAAAAGGTTGAAAAACAGGACAGAGGTTTTAATAAGCTTTTAAGAAAATATAGAGATGTTATACATTTTTAAAAATATTTTATTCAAACTAGTTTTATTTTTCATTTTCTATCCCAGAAAGTTAATAAAATACAGTGCAGTTATCAATGATGCAACATTCTTTTAAGTCTGAAGCCTGACAAACTAAAACATCACTAAAAGAAGAGAAGCACTTTGACATATTATTTATTTAGAAATTTATAAGGCCACCCAACTCTTCAACAGCTATTAGAGTTAAATTGCAATAGAGTTAAATAGAAAATGCAGTTGTCATGCTTTTTTTAAAAAAATAATATTGCTACCATTATGCAAGGATCTTCCAGACATACAATTTTACTCAGTAGGTATGCTTTAACTGGCAATACCAGCTCTGTCTTGGAAACTGCAGTGGTTACATGCAGCATTGTGAGAATGTCAGACTGAAAGTTTGAAAGAATGTACTTATTGTATATTCCAGTGGATGCCTTTTGAATTCTAATTTTCCAGTAGTTTTTCTTCAGTCATGAGACCACACAGATTGACTGTTTGTTTTTCCCCCCTGGGAGAGAACTTGGACTTGTATTACCTGCAATAGAAAATACATAAATAAAGTTTCTAAAAGTAGTCATATATAATTTTAAAAATAAAACACTGATATTTTGCTATCCTAAATTATATAGGCAAGAGTCTCACTTTTTGTTTCTGCTCAGGTATTCCTGACCCAGTTTGTAAGAGAAACAAACTCAACACACATTCACCACTGAGCATCTTTCTTGCAGCTATTCCTAATTTGTACATTAATACACATTTACAGACTTTCAAAATATTACGAGAACTGTAAGTATCTTTGAGACTCTTTAATGAATAAAATTTTTATAGATAAGAGTATGCAATTCTCTGGTTCTGAAGTGTTATTTTAAAACATTAGACCAAACTTTTTCAACCTGATGTCCCCTCAACACCTTTCATTCTTGCTGGAAACCCTGGGTATGCTAGCTGAACAAACCTAGGAAAGACGACAGCAGCAGCCCACCCACATTAGTTCCACCTAAGATCACCCCCAGGCTGTTCCTTTCATCTAGAGCTGTTGCCTCAGCAACTGTGATGCTTGCTTATTGCTGCCAACAATTTTGCCTAATTATTCCCTACAAGTAAGCCACAGGCATTGGTTCTGGGAAAGGCCCCCAACTGAGCAAGCAGGAAGAGAGGCGGTGAAGCCTGAGCCACACATTCAGCAAGCTGTTCATGTGACACTAATGCCACAACTGCTGCATTGCAGCACTTCCTTGTAAAGCCTACAGACAGATTTGTTTATTTCTTTACAATATGGATTTGTAAGGCTGCTTAACTCAGCAACGACTCTGGGAACTGTATAAGTAAAACCATCATTTCTGCAACTAAAACTAAAACCATATGAACACAACATGAAGAACAAACATGCACCATAAGATTGTCATAATATGATCTGGGTAGACAGAGCCTCGTATCCAGCTACAGTGGAACCTCTCGTCACAAAACGCTTCTGACCATGACCAAATCTTGTTTTGACCAAAAAATCCATAATATTTTTGAATTGGGTCATGATTCAAAAATCAGGTGGCAATCAAACACGGCTGCGGCCGATTCCCTTTCTGCGCTGATTTCCCCTTCAGCACCATTTGTTTTTGGTAGGTGCATGCGCAGTCAGTCTCACTTCTGGTCACCACCAAATCAGGTTGCAACCGAAGTTACGGAATGAATTCTGGTCGTGACCTGAGGTTTCACAGTAATTAGTTTTCTGGCTTATTGGAACTCCGGTGATGGGGAAGGATCATAGATGAATGTTTAAACAAGCAGAGTGGCTGAATCACTTTACTTGGATGTCCAGTTAACAGGATTTGTTAATGGAGAGTATCTTACAAGATAATAAGTATAAGCGTATACATAGTTGTGAATACATGAAATGGGTACATATAAGAAAAATAAAAGAATAAGAGAAACAATAGGACAGGGACGGTAGGCACGTTGGTGCGCTTATGCACGCCCCCTAGCTGAAGAGCTTAGCACAGCATCTGTCAGTTACAACAGAACACTGCCAATCTGATTTTATTCACATGTTTTCAATTTCATCTTCCTTCATAATCTTGAACCAACAGTACAGTCCTCAATTTACAACCACAATTTAGACCTAAATTTCCATTGCTAAGCAAGACAGTTGTTAAGTGAGTTTTACCCCATTTTATACCACAGTTTTTAAAGTGAATCTCTGCAGTTGTTAACTTAGTAACATGGTTGGTGAGTGAATCTGGTTTCCCCATTAACATTGCTTGTCAGAGGGTTGCAGAAGGTGATCATATGACCCTAGGACACTGCAACTGTCATAAATACATGCCGATTGCCCAAGCATCTGAATTTTGGTCATGTGACCATAGGGATGTTGCCATAGTTGTAAGTGTGAAAAACAGTCACAAGTCACCTTTTCAGAACTGTTGTAACTTCAAACAGTCACTAAATGAATGATTGTAAGTCAAGGACTACCTGTGTAGACAAAAGACTGTAGTACCTGTATAGTACTTCCAGTAAATAACAGCAGCTAGATAGATCAACTTTTTTCCAAGTGATGGCCATATGGACTATCATAGTGAGCTCAGGCTAGCAGCCTGCTCTAGACTTAATAGGTCAGCCACTGCCTTAGGATCTACAGGCATTTGAGGTGAGACTGTCTGGTAATCAACAACAACCAGTCATTGGTCTCTGAAGTTGAGGAGTCTGAGCTGCTGTCTCCACCCAGCGCAAGAGCTCACCAAGCAAAGAAGAGCAAGTACTCTACAAATTTCCTTGCAAGAATGGAGCTGCATCCTCCCATAATGAGCAATACCCACATTGGTTCTACTTAAGTAGAGCAGTAACCCCAAGCCTCTCCATTGGAACCAACTGTTGCTAACCCAAACTGTGTGTCATTAAATACTGATTCTTGAATCTTTTAACTCTGACTTTGGATCTTGGATCACCTGCTACATCACCTAGCAATAGCACTTAGACTTAGACTGTTTCACAGTGCTTTATAGCCTTCTCTAAGCAATTCACAGAGCAGCATATTGCCCCCAACAATCTGGGTCCTCATTTTACCAACCTCGGAGGGATGGAAGGCTGAGTCAACCTTGAGCCAGTGAGAATTGAACTGCCAAACTGTTGGCAGCTGGCAGTCAGCAGAAGTAGCCTGCAGTACTGCATTCTAACCACTGTGCCACCATGGCTCTTGGTGAATAAAAATAAATAAAAATATCTTGCTGTGTTAGTATTCAATTGTTAAAGTCCTACAATATTTTCTAGGCTTTGTCTTGGACCTTATTCCAACTAATCTTTTGCTTACTGCTTTGACCTTGGAAAGGTCAAGGAATTAATGAAGCTGAAATTAACACATCTGTGGGACATTACAGTAGATTGGCAAGGATGAATTAAGTCCATACTGTACATAAGATATTTTCATCTAAGAATCCAATTTAATTAATGGTCAAACAACCTCTAAAAAGAAAATAATTGTCTTTGAGTATTAATCAAACATGAATAAAAATATTTTGCTGTGTTAGTATTCAGTTATTAGACTCCTACAATATTTTCAGCTATTCTGAGCAACTACCGTTGATCTTTAACTTTTATATAAACATATTTTATTGATCACCGGTGCTGTTATACAAACTTAGCCACTAGACAGCAGCATTGAAAAAAATTATAATGCCAGTTTATGGATTTCTCCTTCAAGCTGACCACTGGTTACTTTGTGGAAATATTCATGTACTTTATCTGGCAACAATATGGAAATAATTTGGCACTGACTTTTTCCAGGATGTTTTTCTTCTTCCTAGTCTAGTTTAGCCCTAGTATTTCATGGAAGTTTCTTACCAAGCACCAATTAGACAAGATTGGACTCTCTCTCTCTCCCTCTCTCTCTTTCTCTATCTCTCTCTCTCTCTCTCTCTATCTATCTATCTATCTATCTATCTATCTAATAAGAATATGTTATGGAGTAGAAAGCAGTATAGCTTATCTGATAGATATCAAATACACATTTATTAGGAAAGCTAGGCAGACAGAGACATAGCCCCTGTTATCTTGTAATTCTGTCACAAGGGGTTGCTACATGCCCTCTGGTCAATTAAATAAAACACATTTACTTAAAAAACTTAGTTGCAGTTTGTGCTATAAAGATTTCTAGTCAAACAAGATAGACTGTCAATTTCCAAAAGAGGCCTTAAGAGCAGTCAACTGAAACAAACTCTGCAACTCACTTAAGTTTTAATAGTATTTTCCATACAACAATGTAAAGGGAACTTTAACCCCTTGGCCGCTTTTTTATGATTTGAATCTGCTGCCTCCCATACACAGCAATGTAATTTTTATTACCAAAAATGATTCTTCATATTTCCATCAATTATATTTCGCAAAGTAGGATATATAGATATGTTTATTTTAGACTGATCAGATCTAATTTATCATTTATTACAAAGTTGTAGAGGCAAAAATCTCTCTTCAGAATGAAAAAAATAGAATGTCACCAAGTACATTCATATGAATTTATCTTCAGTACCATATCTAAACTGAGTTGAGAAATGAGATTAGCTAAACTGCTTCTTTTGTAGCCCTAGAATTTAAATGTTGTGAGGGGTTCCATAGGTCACTTTTAAGATTTTTGCACAAGCTAATGTATTACTAGCTAGCTACTACAGGTAACTCATTTGTGGCTTCATTGTTTTTTGTTTTCTCCCAAGTCCCTTGCACAAATTCCTTGGCAATTAGGAAGGAAATTATCTCATTTGTATTAGATTGTGGAAAACTAAAAAGACAAAAGGGAACTTTTCTAGTATTATTATCTTCCCCAAGCTGTTATACAAAATAGAACAACAAAAAGAGGATTTGTTTTCTGTGGAATCTATTCATTATAGGATAAAATGGATGAGAGTTACAGTCTCCACAGGTGTGAACCTGCCTGATTTATCTTGTTTCTAATCCCATGTAACCTTTTACCATTAATAATGGATAAACAAGCCAAAATTATTTTATTCACACTTTTGGGTGTAAGAAAGCAGAAGATTTAAATAAGAGAAAATAAATCTACTTAAAATTCAGCTGCAGAGTCTCAAAGCATTTGCTGAATGCCAATAACACCAAAATCTGCATCAGCAATTCTAACTGAAGTCCTTTACAGCACTTTAAGGACATATACTGTATACTATATGATTCCTATTCACAGAACTCTAGTTGACAATCTACCATACTTCCTTCTTAAAACCAAAAGGATAGTTATTGTATTTAGCTTCTGTTCTGCTCACTTAAAAACAAAGTTATTGAATGAGGTCAATAGTGCCAGGCTTACAGAATATATTTCAATACAGCCACCCTCTTCTCTCTGAATTCCTACTGTTCAGTAAGATAAATTTAGAAAAAGAAAGGGTAAAAGGGAGGGAGGAAGGAAGGAAATGAAAGCCTGATTGTGTAACGTGCATTCATTGACAGAAACAAAACAAGTCATAATATTTTCCAGGAAAATTTACCTGAATTGTCTCCAATACTATGAAAACTACTGTGGCATTCCTTTGGTACCTTAATGCCTATCAAGTCTTCAGCAATCTCACTAGTAGCAGAATTGGCATCAGCATTCAAAGGTGGAGGTCGCTTGGCCCTTCTGAAAAATCCACTGCCAAACTTCTTTTCTTGTTTGGAATTGACTGCCCTATCAGAAAATTCATCCTTCCTATGGTCACAGAGAGACTCTTTGGATTTGGATTTATGTTTCAGTTCTAAGTGGAATCGGGAAAAAAACTTTTGAGGTTCTGCTATGTTCAAGTTCTGAAGTGGAGGTTCTATATCCGGCAGTACCTGCTTGACTGTTACAAGGTCATTAAGAAAACTATCTAGTCGTTTATTTGATTCACTTTGTTCTTCTCGTCCTTCAGGTTTCTCTTGTGATTTGTCCCTCTGACGGCGCATCATTTCACCTGGAGGAATACCTACCACCAGTCCATATTTTGGGTTGATAAGTTTCCGGGCCACAGTAGAGGAAGAAAAACCAGGGTTCTCAATACCATGACAGAAAGGAGAGGGAATCTTCAATTCCTTGTAAAGATTGACCTCCTCTGAAATGGCATAGAGCTCACGGAATTCAGTGTCAAACATTTCAACGTGCTGCCCACTCAGGCACAAAAGAATATTTCTGTTTATGTGGGATGAGGTCCACGTGAAACTGTAAAACAAGGGAAAACCTGTCAGTCTTTTGCTGTCAGGGGAAAAAAAACTGCAATCAGAAATCACTATTAAACTTTTAACCTCTTGCTATTCAGAAATACATAATATTTTAATTGATTTGACCCAATCAAGTACTTAGGAAAAAAATGATTTTTTTTATTTGTTATCAAAAGAATCACATGAAATATTTCATAAGACTAGATGTATGGCAATCAGTGTATCTGTCTTTGAACTAAAAAGCCCCCGCCCCCAAATCCCGATATAAGGAGGAAATGCAAAAAAAGAATGCCTTTATGGTGTATTTTGCTTCCTTCTTCCCTTTTACTTTCACACTTATTAAGTCCTCGTTCCTTCCAAGTGACTGTAGTGAAGAGTGTTAATATAGAATATGATAGCAGGAAGATAAGTATGGTGTTTTTACATTTCTGTTATCCTGTTTTTTTCAGTAATTATTTTTGTTGCATTTGTGTATCTTCCTGTGATACCTGCTTGAGTTTTAGTTTCTTTTATTTTTAAACAGCTATTTAACACTGATTTTAGATTTTTGCAATTTTTACTGTATGTCATCTTCTGTGCTTTTAACTGTAAGGTTAATAAAGGTATATATGATGCCCAACACAGTGGTCCCCAACTTTTCCAGCTTGGCAGCCTGGCCTGGTGCGGGGGGGGGAGAGTATGTGTGTGTGTCAGGTGCATACACACACGCACGCACACAGCTCTGTTTGTGTGAATGGCACGGACATCCTCCATTTGCACAAATGGAGCTTCACACATGAGCGGAAGGTGCTTGTGCTCAAGCATGAAACTCCACTCGCACTACCAGCAAGCACTTGCTCTCGTGCATGAAGCTCCACTCGTGCAAGCAGAGGGCACTTGAGCAGAGGGTGCTTGTGCACATGGACAAAACTCTGCCCACTCTCCGCTTGTGCAAGTGGAGCTTCACATGTGCATACTTGCCCATCTCTCCCGCACAGCCTGGGGGTTGGGGACCCCTGTCCTAATCTTTTGCAGTATTAGCCTTAGTATAATGCTAGGTGTGATAATAGGTTTTTGTCTCTACAGCAGTGTTTCTTAACCTGGGAACTTTTAAGGTATGTGGACTTCAACCCCATTCTGGCTGTGGAATTCTAGGAATTGAAGTCCACGTGTCTTAAGATTGCCAAGGTTGAGAAACTGCTCTACAGCATAGATTGACAATCTTTTCAGGCAGACAGCATCCCTGCTGATCTTGGCTACCTAGAAATTTAAAATCATGGCTAAATTTTGTGAGATTTCAATGTACTGAGAACACTAAAATCTTCTGAAATTTTACCACTCATTCTTTAACATTTTTATTTAGTTTTTTACATTGTTATTGAATTTTCAAATTTTAAAACAAATTTTAAAACTGCCTATCTCCATACATTGTCTCTAGATTGGGGGGGGGCACCAATTAGTTTTAGAGTGAGGGAGGTATCTAGAGATGTTGAATTCAGAAACATTTTCTGCTCTAAAGTTTGGTTTCGGGTTCAAATAACATTAACATCCAAAATCTGATATAATCAATGCTTTTCAGCCTTCTGTAACAAACATTCGGCTGCAAACTTTCAATTATGTTTTCTAAACTGGGGCATGTTTAATATTGATTGCTGCTCTTCTAGATGCTCCCTATTTGCTTTTCCATTTATGTGAATGTGTATATATTATTTTAGTTGATTCTTATGTGTTGTAGCTGCTGTGTATCAGATGTACATAATAGAATTTTTTCCAGAAAGGTTTGTGCTCAGTTTAACATATACAGAGAAATCTAACATATCTGTTTACTTTTCTCCTCATAAGAAAGCTTATTATTGTTTATGATGAAATCTACAAATTTAGGAAAAAATGGTACACTAACATTTTGTGGTTTTTTAAAAAATGTTGTCCTGCATTGTTACACAGTGATTTTTTTATTTGAACTGGGTTCAGTTTTTTTAGAAGCAATGTCACCCAAAATACTACAGTAGAATAGCAAAATGTATATTGCAAGCATAACATCCTTCCAAGTATTAATTGCCTATGAGAGGTCCACAGTCAGGACTTAAGAACAGCAACACCCATATGTATTTGCACCCTACAAACTGTTCTTGAAAGAATTCTACTTTGGAAAACGGAAACCATATATAATTATCATAACTTACTGTTTAGCCTTCAATAGCTCTATCATAGAAGAAACCAGCAGGCAAAAAGATTATAAGTCCATTCTCAAATTATTTAAGAGATCTCAGATAGAAGGACTAGGAAAGATGCAGATACAGGATACACAATCCGGAATCCTACCAATGTTATTGGATTGGAACTCTGATCAGCATCAGTCAGAATGCCAATGATAAAAATAGGAGTTGCAGCCCAAAGCTATCTGGAAAATCCAGAAAGAGAGAAAAGGGTGGGAAAGGACTGACAAAAGATTGTTTGAGCCATAGTAAATGGCTCAAACAATGTTTTGTCAGTCCTTTCCCACCCTACTAGTAAATGGATAATTGTCCGATTTTAAATGCTAAATATTTTGGGGAAAATGGAAGATGCCAAGTTTCTAACATTTAAATATAAATCTGGTTTTCAGCTCTGGTTTCCTAAAGGCAAGCTATATATACCTATAAGATCCAGTTAGGACTTTTTCACCATCTACCATTAAGAAACGAGAGGCCAAATTGCCTTGGATCTTCCCTGATGGCATGTAGAACCCAACTCCAGTCACACAACGTACACGAATATTCTGATGGAAAGAAAAGATACATTAAATAATGTACAAAGGGAGGTTATGATCTCTTATGTTGAAGATAGGCAAATATCTTGGGTTAAGAGCACATTTGGAGTTTTGGGAAAATATGGTACGTATGCTCACAAAATGACTGCTGTGGTAACCAAGCACCCATCTATCAGAATTAGTTTTCCCAATCTTATCACTTGATCATTACATCATACCGACTTAGGTAGATTAAGATCCCGAGTGAGCATCAAGACAGATGTGTGCAGGTAAAAAGTAATCACACCTGTTTGAACTTTTTGAGCAGGATCATAAAATGTCTAAGAGAAGACGGGTTCCTCTTTACAGTTAGTCCTTGACTTACGACCACAACTGAACACAAAATTTTGGTTGCTAAATGAGTTTTGTCCCATTTTATGATCCTGCTTCCTTGCCACAGTTGTTAAGAGAATCATTACAGTTGTTAAGTCAATCTGGTTTTCCCATTGACTTTGCTTGTCAGAAGGTTGTGAAAAGTGATCACATGCCCCTGAGACACTGCAACTGTCATGAATATCAGTCAGTTGTTAGACGTCTGAATTTTGATCACATGAACATTGGAATGCTGCAATGGCTGTAAGTGAAAAACGATCATGTCACTTCCTTCAGTGCTGTTATAACTTTAGACATCACTAAACTAACTGTTGTAAGTCGAGGACTACCTGTATTTAAAGGAGGCAATCATTATACTTTTTCTTAAGAAACCTGCTTTGGACAGCCTCAGAGATAAGCAATTATGACCAGTATCTAACCAACCATGATCTGGTAAGATGATTGAGAATAGTGGCTTCTAAATTGCATGGAGTACTGGAGAAAGTTATTGCACCCATTTGAAACTGACTTAAGGATGGGCACGGGGGGAGGAATGCCCATGCCAGTCTAATAGATGGGGGCTGGGAAATGACAGAGGGAATGCAACTCTTAGCTTTGATTCATCTTTCAGCTATAATATTCCACTGGATAGGTTTGACAACTGGAATAGCAGTTTTTAAGTGTTTCCCTTCCTCTCTCTCAGGTACATTTCAGATAGTATCAAAAACTGTTCTTCCTTGAAATAGGAGCTATTATATGGCGTCCCTGAGGGTTCCGTTCTGCTTGCAGTGTCTTTCAATATCTACATAGAGCCAGATGATCAGGAGATACAAAGCCAGGGGCTATCAGTATGCTGCTGATTCTATGTCTTTTTTTCCTCTGTGATACCTTCAGGAAACAGTAATGCTTCCCTGAACATCTGCAGCACGCAGTAGAGGGCTAGATGAGGGAGAATAATCTGAAACTGAATCCAGATGAAATAAGGATTGTGAAGAGCAATTAGGCAGAAAAGTAATAATTTTTCTTGTTCGGAACAAATGTCACCCTCTCATAAAGAGTAGGGTTATAATTTCAGGTATTTCTAGATCTAAATTCCTCTGTTTGGTTTCCTAGATTGAGGCAAAGGTCCAAAGTATTTTTCAACAGTAGTAATTTATATGCCAAGGACATCCTTTTCTGGAAGATAATGATCTTAAACCTGTGGTGCATGCTACTACTCTCCAGGTTTAACTGTGGTAATGTATTCTACATGGGGCTGAATTGTTCAGTTGATAGAAAACACAGCAGCCAAGTTGGCTTTGAAAAAAATCAGCTAGATCATATTATGCCTGTGCTTAAAGCATTACAGTGACTATCAGTTCATTTCTGGACAAAATCAAAAATAGTTGCTGCTATCTTCAGACTGTCCATGTTAAATTTATGTATGTATTTATTGGCTGTCCATCTTACCACAGGGTAACTCTGGGCGGCTTACAGGTACATATACAGTTAAAACATAAAAAATTAAAATCAGACATCAAAACCAAGAACACATGTGGAGGGTGGGGGCTGAGTGGGAGAAGGTGGGATTTATTATTATTCGATCAACCCCCTCCATTGTCCTGTTCCCCAACTAGCACCCCAAGCTGACTGTCTTTAGAACCTTATGAAAAGATAGGAGGGTTGAGCCAACCTCACAAGGGCAAGATGTTCCCAAGGGCAGGAGCAACAGCAGAGAAGGTCCTCCTCCTGGACCCTGTCAGCTGAAATAATTGGGCTGATGGCAGAGGTGGGTATTCAGCAGGTTCTGACCATTTCTGGAGAACCGGTAGCAGAAATTTTGAGTAGTTTGGAGAACCGGCAAATGCCACCTCTGACTGGCCCCGCCTTATTTATTCTCTGCCTCCTGAGTCCCAGCTGATTTTGTTGCCCTGCACAGAAGAATGGAGCTGGGAAGCAGGTTAGTGGCGGTGGGGAGGGAATGAGATTTTGCAGTAATCTTCCCCCAGGAGTGGGGAGAGAGTGGAAATTTTACAGTATCCTTCCTTTGCCACGCCCACCAAGCCATGCCTACAGAACCGGTACAAATGGAACAGGCCAGTTCCAGTGGGGTAAGACGATCCCTCAAGCAACCTGGACCTATGCCATGAAGGTAATCACCAATATCTTGAATTGCATCTTGAAGCAGACTGGAACCCAATGCAGCTCGCAGAGCAGTGGAGTTACAGGGCCATTGTTGGGGCCCCAAAACTGTCCAGTGTCTTTGAGAGAATGCATCATTCTGTAGCAAACCATAGCTACATGTGATGGAGGTTTTTATTTAATTGCTCATACTAGTCTCTATTAAGACCTGTGATTACATTTCAGACTAGTTTGAGTCTGTAGAGTAATAAGAATGACCGGGCATTGATGAGCAGCTGTTTGCTCCAGCCTCTGAGCCTCTCAGGATCAAGACTGCCTTGTTTCTAAAGAAGCCAAATTTAGAACGTTTAGGGAATCTGTTTGCAAAATATCCCCTTTCCTCCCCAAAATGAACTTTGAAGCTGCTCTGAGAAAAGAGGATGCATGAAGTCTTAGCCAAGCATTCATATTGAAAATGCCCAGTGTCTAAATTGTGCAGAACTTGTGCACAGCTTTTCTCAAATAGAATGGAATTGTGGTGTCTTTCCTACTTGTTTTTTTCTTGGAATTATCGTATATCCAGTTTATCAGAATTAATTCAAACTATGTTCTGTTTAATTCATCTCATATTTGTCCCTGTTGATGAAGTGGGGGGAGATGCACCACGAGGCACTAGCCTGACATTTCAGACCTCTTCCCACCTCCCATACTGTGTGGCACATGGGAAAAGTGCAACCCTGTGTTCCACTGCAGTTTACTTAAGCCAATAATGGGGTCAGAGCTGAGGCCAGTAGCAAGGATAGCTCCAGGTCCAATCATAGTGGAAGAGAAGACGCACTACAAGGTAAAGAGGATCTTGGATTCCAGGCTGTACAAGGGAAGACTTCAATACCTAGTCCAGTGGAAGGGATATCCAATGCCAAAAGCTAGATGGGTAAAAGCACAGGATATTAAAGATCGATTAATCGGGAAGTTTCACAAGAAATACCCCCAGAAACCTGAAGGACCTCCCTAGGGATAGAGGGGATCCTGGCTTTCATTAATGTGTGTGTGTGTGTGTTTGTGTTTGATGTTTTCCACGTGCTTCTAGGTGGATCTGACTACTGTCAATTTTAAAACAGATCAGGCCTGTTGCAGCCATCATTCAATTTCTCAGCTTGCCACACAGTATGGGAGGGAAGCTGAGAAACAGAAAGATGGCAGGCCTGATCCGTTTTGAAGTTGACACTTCTTTCAGTCAGCCCAAATCCTGAACTAAAAGTTGGGAATCAGCAGCATAATCTTGTATTGCTTATTCTGTCAGAAGCAATGGATTTTATGGGTGGCGATCATTTTCTTGACTGGGTCATCAAAGATAGTCTTTGGATTTGCCAAGGTAGATCCAGTGATTCAGGTTTGGTGTGGGGTTGCTCATTTTATAACTTCTTCCCTTACTGATTGATTAAGTGCCATCAAGTTGTTGCCAATTCCTAGCAATCAAATAGACATTCTTCACCATGATCTTCCTTTACCTGGTTTTTCAGTGCACTCATTTCTACTGTAACTCCATCCGCCTTGCTGCTGGTTCTTTTTCCTTTCACCTTTCCCAGCATTAGAGGCTTCTCTGGAGAATAACAGCATTGTATAATTGGAATATTTTTTTTATTAATGGATCTAAAGCAGAATAATTTGAGCCTGGTCATTTGTGGCTTTAGTGATAACTTTATGATGATTTGTTCATTGATCCATTTGTTTTCTTTACTGCCTACAGTATTCTCGGGAATCTTCTGCATCATTAGGTTAATTATAAGCTCTATCTAGGATTTCCATTGGCTTTCTCAGTGAAAAACCCCCAGGTCTAAGATGTGTGGGATTCTCATAAGGAAACAGCTTATCTTTTTACTAGAACAAAAGACAGGTGTTGTCTTGCTTGCTTTCAATAAAGTGGCTTCAAACCAGATACACTACAGGTGAAAGAAAAGAGGCACAGAACGTAACTCTGGCTTTCTCTATAAATAGGGCTTATTTTTGGGACACTTGTATTGGAATTCTTTACTGACTTCATTAGATTTTCTACAACAAATCTACTTATCAGACACCTTTATGTCCTTGAACTTATTACATTTATTTCCAGTGTCATTTGTTATAATTGATAGGTATTGTTAGGGTAATAAATAAAGGAAAGAAATAAAAAATATTATAGAGAGAGAGTAGAGAGTTACTCTATAAGCATGTGTTATCTTGATGTTAGGCAGTTGTTTTCCTATGTATATAGAAGTATTTATGTCTATAGGCATTTCTTATCTTGCTGTTGTGGAAAATATTTCTCTAACCTTTGTGTTGTAAAACTAGCCTGCAATTAGTTACATCTCTCTCATATGAAGACACATGATTATCCCATCTAAATCAATCTGAATGGAACATACTCCCTGGAAACTCCCTGGGAACATAACTCCCTACATCTGGAGCAATATACACCTTTTGAAGTATGCTGTTAATAGCCCTCTTAAATGGTCAGTTGTGATCGATTAACAGATAATAGGAGAAAGGATACTGAAAGATAAACAAGTGCCAGGAGGACATTTGTCTTTTTGCAGGAAAGATGTAAATCTAACTTAAGAGTGTTTTACAATGCAATTACTCTACTTCTAAAAGAATCTTAAGGTATAAGAAGAGTTACTTTCGCCTATATGCTTTGTAACTTTCCTCACATATTTGTGTGTATGAGAGGAGAGGTCTTACCCTTGTATTGATCAATAAAAGTTAGATTTTGTTCTTCAAAGCCTCTGCTTAAGTTCATTTTTGGCACATCGTGATCTTAAGTTCTAGCTGAACCTTACAGTATGTTGTTTATTTTGAACAAGCATTAAATTTGCTTTAAATCTATCGTATTTATCACATAGGGGACAGGTTCTCAATATTGAAGAGCAGCAGTGGCTGCCGCTGCTCCAGTAATGGTTTCCATTGTTAGGTCAGGGTTGGTCCTAGAACTGTCAATTGTGCTAGATCAGGGGTGTCAAACTGGTGCCCAAGGGGCAAATGTGTCACTTGCAGGCCATGTCCACCCCAGCTCCGTGAATGTGATATGGCGAGTTTGACACCCATGTGCTAGATTGTGTCTTGTTGTTTGGCTAATTAGTTCACTGTCTGTACTGACTAATCCATCTGGATCAATATTGGTTTGGTTACTGGCAACTTGAGAATTTGGAGAGATGTCAGGGGTTGCAAGAGAAGCTATCCTTAGTCTACTAGAACAAGTTCTCCTCCTGTAACGTCAGCAACAACCAGATCTAGGCAGGGCTAGAAATCTTGGCTTTCTAGAGTAGTGTTTCTCAGCTGTGGAAATTCTAAAAATCTGTGCACTTCAGTTCCCAGAATTCCCCAATCCCTTCTTAGAGTTTCCAAGATTGAGAAACACTGCTCTAAACCCTGACCACTTACTCAGGAACTGGTTTCTCAACAGAAGGTTTGTAGACATGACTCAGCAGAATTAGCTACTTTATTGCAGACTATTATAAAA
The DNA here is from genome assembly GCF_049901735.1 of Notechis scutatus. Taxonomy (NCBI): domain Eukaryota; kingdom Metazoa; phylum Chordata; class Lepidosauria; order Squamata; family Elapidae; genus Notechis; species Notechis scutatus. The sequence continues at coordinate 51,980,716 of NC_142014.1, forward strand.
GACATATATTATAAACATTGCATGCTGTGGTCAAATATATGTATCTGTGCTCTAGGGTTTAAAGCCTAGCTTTGTTCCTCCCATCTTCCTGGAAGAAGAGATTTTGTTCCTTTTTTTAGGCCATAGGAAGCCTTAAGTATTTTGACCTAAGGTTCTCTGCCTAAGAAAGGCCATGGAGGTAAGAAAAGAGCGATTAAGGTTCTTCTTTCTCTCCAAGTCTCAAGATGATTTGATAAAAATAGATGAAATATATTACAGGTACATAATTATCTGTAACTAAGATGGCACTATGTTCTGCTGTAGTTGTAGGAAAAGTGCTGGGAATTAGTAAAATATATTGTCATATTGTCCCAGCCTAAAAATCTAGATCATGTTATTTTGTTGCTTTGTGCAAACCAGCTACAATCCTACCCCAGGATTGTGAGATCCTCAAATTCCTATGAATTCTAACAATTTTATGTTACATCGGGATTAAAATTCAATTTAATCACTGTCCTTTATTACAAAACTACCTACAAGATGGTTTTACAACTTCCACTCCCCTCCTAAATTCAAGTAGGTTTGTTCCCACAGGGACCAACTATCCAACACTTCTACCCAAAATTTTCCTTCTGAATAAAATCTTTAACTTGACATATCATAAATTAAACCTGTGTCCTCTCTTAACAAATTGTAGGATTGTTCAGCATAAAATTATATGAATTATAAGAGACTGGGCAAGATGAAGCAGAAATTTAGAATGAGTGATTTATGATCAGGTTATTTCAGAAGGGTTTTGCAATTTCTTTCAAACTCTCCTTAGATAAGATGCCTTAAGACTTTCTGACCATCATCAAGGTTATTTTAGACTTTTGCATGGACAATATTTTCTATCTCTGATGAAACATGACAAAAAGCAAACTGTTTAAATGTTACTTAACTGTAGAAACTTTCTTGACTTGTAGCGTATATGAAATGCTGTTAACATGGAAGTTGATACAACTGATACTTGAAAGTTATCATATCAAATGTTGATGTGAAAGAACAATGTGGATGCTTACAAATCCCACTGTGACATTTTAAAAATGTATTTAATTTTCTTTTTATTTAACTTAACAGAGGAAAGAAAAACTGATAATGATTTTTGCAATTAAAATCACAACTAATTTTTATTAACTATAATCAGCTGTGAATTCCCACAAATCAATAAAACAGTCTATTTACTTTGTCATGAAATTTGAAATAACTTTATGATTTCAAAAGAATTAATATTTTCCCTCTACATTTGTCTTCACCTTGTGGTTGGCCTATAAATACATTACACACTGAAATATTATAGATCTCATCATTGTCACTATCACAATTTTCCTTTTCCTTTAATAAAGGAAAAGGATGAGAGAGAAAAACAAAGGGAAAATAGAGATGGCAAAAGGAGGAAATTTGAAAGTCAAAGTGAGAATTTTTTTAAAAAAAGAACTACATAATAGATCTGGTTGAATTGTGATTTTAAAAATAAGCTGTAGTCTGTTGTATTTATTTGTATTAAACTATCATATTTGGTAATCACAACATCTATAAAATTTTATGGAAGATTCAAACCCGCTGTCAAGGCAATAGTTCTTGAATCTGTCCTAGATAAACATGAACAGTATGTTGCAGTATTAATCAGGCATGAATTGTATTAATTATTGCACAGTAAATATACCCTTACCCTGATATGGAAATCATTTAGGTCCATGCATTTGCACATCTCCAGGAAGAGTATGGAGCCCTCTTCATCTAAGATCATATAGACTGGGATCCGACGTTTGTATGCTGCATCTACTATATCTCGGAAGATGTCCCTGTCAGTGAACTGATCCATGACTATTGCAATTATCTGAACATGCACAAGAAGAGAACACACATTTACTTTAAAAAATGTTGAAAAAAGGTGATGTAGGTGATGTCATATCATACATATCCACACTCCGTGCAATGAGAAACAAATGCTTTAACTTATTCAAGAACTCATCACTTCATAGCATAAGTCTTCCTTCCTGTAGAAACCAGTTTATTCTTGTTAAGAGTCATCCTGGGACTTGCATGGATTGTTCTGTGTTAAATACTATCTAAAGAACACCAAAATAATATGTTTCAATCTCTTTGCAATACAGTGCAAACCAACCCCACCTCATCCCATTCCTTAGAATAATTAAATAATTTATATTTGGGAAGATCCCTTTTCCATTCACCAATGTATCAACAGGGTACTTCTGCATCTAACAATGATTATAATTTTTTAAAATATACTTCACATATTTAAAAATAGTCATTTAGACTCTTATTTGGCCTCAGATAAAAAGTACAGGTTAGTTAATAATGGTAGAGCACATGTTTTGCATGCAGAAAATGGCAGGTTCTTTAGTATTGTGCATCTCAATCTTAGCAATTATAAGATATTGGACTTCAACTCCCAAATCCTGCCCCCAGCACTGGCCTACCATGTTTTTTGACAATAAGACCCAATCTTATTTTCTTTTGGGCCCCAAAATAAGCAGTAGGGCTTATTTTTGGGGAGGGTCTTAACAACTTCTGCTTGCTTGAGAGGCAGGTGAGTGGAGCTACCCCACACACCCCATGCTGGCTTACCTCAGAGCCCCCACAGTCAGGCCACCGATGCCATGATTCCTGCCTTGCCTTGCAGCGGCGGCTCCAGCAGCCTCGTCTAGCAGGATCCTGCATGGCCTCTAGCCCACTTCTTCTGCTTACTCCGGCCGCAACGGAGCAGGAGGCTGAGCAACACGCCATTGCCACAGTGAGAGAGGAGTGGAGCTGCCCCACATGCTCAACACTGGTTTACCTCAGTGCCCTGACAGCCAGGCTATCCACGCCCAGACACCTGCCTCGCCTCGCGGCTGCAGCACCAACACACCATTTGGCCTCCTGCTCCATTGTGGTTGTGAGCAAGCAGAAGTAGGCCGGTGGCCATGTGGGCTCCTGCTGCACATGGTTGCTGGTGCTGCCACCACAAGGCAGTTGTCGGGGCATGGATGGCCTGGCTGCGGGGGCCCTGAGGTAAATCGATATGGGGTCTGTGGGGTAGGTTTGGGAAAACACAGTACTATCACAATCAGTGGCAAATAATGCAAAAGATCTTTGACTTTCGAACAACTATCAATCAAAAGGAACTGTACTGGGACAAATAATCTAAACAGAAGTAAGGCAGATTCAAAATCAAATATGGATGATACTATATTGCAGTGAAATATACATTCAAATATATGAAATAAATTTCAAATATCCATCCCCCCTTGTAAATTGGTTAGGGTTCTTTTATGTATGGTGCCTTTGGTCAATCTTGAATGCCAGTGAGTGGCTGGACAAGCCCCTGCAGTTTTCCTAACAAGATTTTGGAAGTGATTTGCCATTTCCTGCTTCCTAGAGCTGAGTGTGTGTGACTGGCCCAAGGTCACGCAGTTGGCTTCATGCATAAGGCAGGATTAGAATTCATAGTCTCCCAGTTTCTAGCCTGATGCCTTAACCACTACACCAAACTGGCTTTAAGTTTTTAAAAAAGTGTTTAAAGTAAATGTATTTATAAACGTAAGCATTAATACACACCATCTTGGTTTTACTCATTTTTCATAAAATACTATTTTGAATGTTATTAAAATGGTTATTTATCGAGAATCTTTTTTGTTGTAATAGCCTATCTTTTTTGCTCTTTTTTATTAAAAAAGGTTAAACTATAAAACTCCAACAAAATAAAAAAACACAAAACAAATATATTGAAAAAATGCATTAAAAAGACAGACTCCCCACACATATACACAGATTACACCCCCCCAGATGAATAATGATTTAATACATTACTACAATATTGGTTGTAAGGTAAAGGTAAAGGTTCCCCTCGCACATACGTGATAGTCGTTTCTGGCTCTAGGGTAGGGGTCGCCAACCTTTTGGACCTCAGGGACCACAAAACTCATAATTTTAAATCCCAGGGACCACTAACTGGTTCTGTGGGCGTGGCCTAATTTGTGGGTATAGCTTGGTGATCATGTGACTGGCTAGGCATTGCTTGTATGTAAATATTATAAATATTTATATAAATATTGAATTTTTTTATTAAAAAAGAGCTACTTTTATCCAAAATCAGACAAAGCAGGCAGGCAGATTGAGTTGCTCACAGAATCACAGATTCATTCAGAGATCTATCTATCTGCCATCGGCTAGCTCAGTCTGTCACATAAAATTTGCTTGCAAGCAAACTCACAAAATTAATTCACAACACACCATGTATGTAAATATTGATTTTTTTTATAAAAAAAGGAGCAACTTTTACCCAAAATCAGGCAAAGCAGGCAGGCAGATTGAGTTGCTCACAGAATCATTCAGTGATCTATCTATCTGCCATCAGCTAACTCAGTCTGTCACATAAAATTTGCTTACAGTGAGTCTGCACTGAATAATAAAATCTTCAGTCCTAAAGGAGGTTCGGCTGTGCTTAAAAGCAGAGCCAAAGATCTAAAGACTAGCTAGAAAGCAAAAAATCCAACCATTTCCTGCTTCCTAGCTAATCTAAATCTCCTGGCACAACAGAACAGATGATGGTTGGAAAAAGGAAAAATAGCAATTTAGCAGGCAAGTTTGCTGGGTAAGGAGTGAGTGGGCGGGGAGTGTTCCTGTGGGCCATATGGGCAGTGCAGCTTTGCGTTTCTGTGCAGCCTGGATTAAATGCTTGGGGGTGCTCTGGGGTGAGATTTCTCTGTGGCCCACCAAAATTTTCTCACGGCCCACCAGTTGGCAACTGCTGCCCTAGGGGGGCAGTGCTCATCTCAGTTACAAAGCTGAAGAGCCAGTGCTGTCTGAAGACGTCTCTGTGGTCATGTGGCCAGCATGACTAAACACTGAAGGTGCACGAAACGCTGTTTTGTACTGCTAGGTTGACAGAAGCTGGGACAAGTAATGGGAACTCACTCTGTTATACTACAATACAGTGGTCCCCAACCTTTTTTGTACCAGGGACCAGTTTCATGCAGAAACACTTTTTCAAGGACCGGGGGAGGAGTCGAGTTTGGTGGTTTGCTTGCAGACGTTTCATTTCCTGATTAGGTAACATCTGATGTTGTTACCTAGTCGGGTAATAAAACATCTGCCAGCAAACCACCAAGTTCAGGGAGCACCAATGCCGCCTCATTGCAACCCTGAGCGACAGATATTCTCTTCTATTGGGACATTTAAAACGGAGGGTTTCAGCTGCAGATTCAGGAACTGCGCCTGGCTGAGGAGCGCCTTCAAAACTGAGCGCTGGGTGGCGGCGGCCTGCGGCTGTCTCCGCGGCTGCAGGACAAGTCCCTGCAGGACGGCTGAGAAGCCCCGCCTCTCGGCCCTGCCTCCCTCAGCCTCATCCCTCAGGTGTCTGCCTCGTCCTCCCTCGCTCAGTCGCTCTCTCTCCTCCACTAGCCCAGGAAGAAACTGCTTCAAAGAAGCCGGCAGGGTGGCTTTTCCTGTCAGTGCAGCTCCTCCAAGCGCCCGTTCACCCCCACCCACCCCCGCCGCGGTTCAATCCAAGTGCTCCGTTCTGCCTGCCTGCCTTCGTTTCTGGTTGTTTCGAGCAGCTTGGCTGAGAAAAAGAGGTGAATAGTTATTATTCTCAGTAAGCTGCTCCAAACAACCAGAAACGAAGGCAGGCAGGCAGGCAGAACGGAGCACTGGATTGAACCTGGATTGATTGGCGGCGGGTGGGGGTGAACGGGTGCTTTGGGGAGCTGCGCTGACAGGAAAAGCCACCCTGCTGGCTTCTTTGAAGCAGTTTCTTCCTGGGCTGGTGGAGGAGCGAGAGAGCGACTGAGAGGAACGAGGCGGAGGAAACCGAAGCTGCTGAGCCGGAGAGCAGGACAGGCTTCGGTTGCTTCCTCCCTCCCCTTCTTTCATTTGTGTTCTTGATCCCTGATCCCAGCAGCATTCACCAAGGCGAAGAAAGCCGCCATTTTTATTTTATTTTTATTTTTATTTTCTTTGCGGCCCGGTGCAAAGTGATCCACGGCCCGGTACCGGTCCGCGGCCCGGTGGTTGGGGACCCCTGCTACAATACAATTACTACAATAACAGCATTACGTGTGCCTTTGGCGCTTAGTCATGCCGGCCACATGACCACGGAGACTTCTTCGGACAGTGCTGGCTCTTCGGCTTTGTAATGGAGATGAGCACTGCCCCCTGGAGCAGGAAATGACTAGCACATATGTGCGAGGGGAACCTTTACCTTACAACCAATATTGTAGTAATGTATAGCTCCCAAAACAGTGTTGCTATTGTACCAGGGTGTTCTGTCTCACCTTTCTTCTTTTCTCAAAAGATGAAAGAGTACAAACTCACACAAACACAGGCAGGCAGGCTGGCTCGGACTTCACAGAGTTAATTGTTTGGAACTGATAACGTCCTTGGCATTCCAACACGCTCTGCCTGCCAAGTCCGAACTGATAACAAGTAAAAAGCTACTTACAGAAAAGTACAAGGCAGACCACAAGAATCATTCCCAAAGAAAACCTGAAGTAAGATCGAACTTTGTCTGGTACAAAGTTCCAGCCGATAGCACACCCACTTTTATCCCGTGGGGTGTGGCTCAATGACTCAGCTCACTCTCTGACCCTCCCATGCCTCCTACATTGCTGCTCACGTTTCTCCCTATGATGCTGCCTAAGATCAAGCCAACATTCTTCCTCTTGACTGCCTGTCAGGGGCTGCTCTGATATGCCTTCCTCCTGATTAATCTCAGGCTGTTCCTCTCGGTTGTCTGATGAAACCTGAGGCATTATCAGGGAGGAAGGCATTGCCAGAGAGGAAGGTCCTGGGGAGGAAGGCATTCCCAGTTCCTCCTCCTCATCTTCCAAGTCCTCTTCCTCTAGCAGCACAGGCTTGGGAATTGGAGCCACAACACCAGGGTATGAACATAACTACATATGGCAATGCATTCTGGAGAAATTATGGCTTCTGTCCTCTAGGGCAGTCCCATATAAAGTACATTACAGTAATGCAATTGGAAAGTGATAGTAAATGTGATAGCAAGCAGAGCCTTCTGATTCAGGGACAGGCACAACTGGTGCATAAGATGAAGCTGTGTATAGGCCCTTCTGGCTACCGCTGTCATCTGCTCTTCAAGCAGAAAAGGTGAATGTACAAATTGCACACTGGCTTTGAACGGGGAGCACAATCTTCTCAGAATCAAAGATGGAAAACTTCCAGTGTAAAAGCCAGAAGACCCAAACCCCACAGCCATTTATCATTACTAATCTCAGACATACCAGTATTACTTCTAATGTCCCTTATAACATGTTAATATAAGATATGAGTATGTAAATTTCTAAGTGTTGCTCCATTCAACATAAACTCCAGTGGCTTTTCCTGACTACTGATAGCAAGCAATCCAACTACTGAGTGTATATTAACTGCCAGGTTTTCAAAATACATTAGTTCGTGGATGCTATATGCCAGTGGTGGCTAACCTTTTTGAACTCCTGTGCCAAAAATTGTGTACATGCCAGCACATGCACACTCGCGTGCCAGCACCCAGAATACAATGCATGCCCCCCCCCATGCCCCTTGCGCATGCGCGCACAATCCCCACCCCCCTGCCACCCCCTTACCTGCACTGCGCCTCACAGCTGATTTTTTGGCTGGTTTGAGGCCTTTTTTGGCCTCCCAGAGGCTTGGAAAAAGCCTCTGCCAGGCCGAATAATAGGCCCATCACAGGCCTATTACTTGTCCTGAAAAGCCTTGCAGAGGCTTTTTCCAAGCCTCTGGGAGGCCGAAAAAGGCCTCAAACCAGCCAAAAAATCAGCTGTGAGGCACGCGCATGCGCAGTGAGGTAAATTTGCTTGCAGTTCGCGTGCTGGTACAAATGGCTTTGTGTGCCACTTGTGGCACGGATGCCATAGGTTCGCCATCACGGCTATATGCAAACACAGTCTTTGCTACTTCTATAACAACTGGCATCACCTAACCCATAATCCCTTTAGAAACTCTATTTATTAAAGACTTTATAGTTTCTACATAAACATTGCTTTGTTACTGTAATAAACAGCCTAATGAACTTAAAAGCAGTTTTAATATTGTGACACATTGCCAAGATCTTGCCCTCAAATTCTAAAAGTGATAATGGTAAAGTACTGGAGTACTAGATTCAAGGAGAACTTTTATCTTCTTCCAGAGAACTCTGTTTAGTATTTAGTAATGTCTGATCCTAATTATTTCCTTAGCCCAAACACGATCAACCAGATACTCTCATTTGGTAGGATAATTGCATTCAAATGTTCTTAGAGGGTATCTTTTATATCTTGTAAAATCATTATGGGCAATATATAAAAATGAGCTATCAGAAGAAAGAGATGAAAGTGTGGTTTAATAATTTAAAAAATATTGACACAATCTACGAATTCTTAATGTCACTACCATTTATTTCAATTTGGTTGAATGCATAAGGAAAATGGTTGCACTTTATAATAATTAAAATAATTCACCTGATTTTTTAAAAAGTAAATTTAGGATCTGTGTACACTGAGTCAGAGAAATTTCCATGGAATAATGAAAAATTTGCTTTTGAAAATTAAAAACACAGATCACTTCAAAGAACATGTTAGGACTTGTTCTGTAGAGTTGCTTGATACTATAAGCTCCTTCCAGAGGCAAATTAAGCAATCTTTCTTTAAAATAAACAGAACTTTTGTCAGCTTTAAGCAGAAAAAAGATAAAGTGCTGATTTATTAGAGAAGGGACTTTAGTGGACATGAAATGTTTAGGGCCTGGAACAACATTCATTCAACTGATTTTTGTCCATCTAAATTAAACTTTCTATCGATGTCCCACAATGCTTGTTGCACAGACCCGCGCACACCATAGTTTATGCAGCTACTGTATATAATTTACCGGATAAATTAGAGCGGCAGGTTTCACAACATGCTGAAATTGATTAAACAAGATTTCGATTCCTGGCGAGGTGCAAACGCTACCTTTTTGAGAGGTAACGTCCGCGTCGGTGAAGGAAAGGAAGAGATCCCTCACTCAAGTTGGAGGAATTAGGGGGCAAGTTAGCTCTTACGTCGAGGTAGGTCATAACGGAAGAAGACTTCGCTGGCCCTTGCTTGGCTGGCTGGCTGCCCTCAGATCGGAAAGGCGCAAAGGCGAACTACCCACCTTCTTCGCTTGCTGAATCGTTTCGCGCACCACTTGCTTGACGTGAGGCGCCTTGTCTTCCTTGCGCGGGTGCGTGTACAGAGCCAGACGCGTGGCTCCTCGGTAGAAATAGTTATGAGTCCACCCCATGTCCAGCGGAGGGATCTCCGTGTCGGAGCGTTCGGGCCAGTAAGACAGCGACAGGGGTTTCCCCGAAGGTCCGGTGACCGTTTTGCCAGCCTCCAGGTGGGCATCGTAAGCACGCCAGCCGTCCCGCAAGACCTCCAACTCTTTGCTGGAAAGGAAGTCAGGCAGCTGCCCTGTCTTCAGCTGCGACTTATATGCTTTCTCCCCGCCGGTCACGAGGACCTCCAGTGCCCGCCGTTGTTCCTCGCTGTAGTAGTACCGCGGATTATGTTCACTGACCCGTTCATTCACGTGAGCATCCTCTAGGCAAAGAACCTGCGACTCCGCCATGCTCCACGTCGGCGCGATTCACTCACTGGACCTGGATCCGGGCAGGGCGGGAGGAGCTTTAGTAAACCGCCTCCCCATACCTTGAAAGGTGAAGCTGACTCGGCCTACGTAACTTGTTCTCGAATCTGCCAAGTCAGCTGTTCTCCTCACTCATGCGAAGGTTTTTGTTCCAAGAACAAACTTAAAACTTGAGCAGGCAGATTACTCTTAAGTCAGTATTGCTCAACTTCAGCAACTTTAAACTGTGAACTTCAACTCCTAGAATCCCCCAGTCACAAAAGTTTTTTGAAAAACGTTGCAGCTTGTTTAATAAAAGTACAGACACTGACAAGAAAGGGAACACATAATTTATTTAAAAATGAATCTGTTTTTTAAATTAAAAGACTTATATTGTTTCAATTTGAAAAAGCTAAACTTGGGGGAGGGATGTGGAGGAGCATTAGCTGAATCAGAAGGGGGGCGTGCATAAGCGCACCAACGTGCCTACTGTCCCTGTCCTATTGTTTCTTTTATTTTTCTTATATGTACCCATTTCGTGTATTCATAACTATGTATATACTTATACCTATTATCTTGTAAGCGATTGACAAATCAAATAAATAAAAATAAATATTCTCATCACCACCTAAGACCACTGAATACTAATACATAGATTTAAATCGTCTGGTCTTTTAAGGTTTTAAACATTCAAGACTGATTTTTGTAGTCTGGCTCTATAATGTCATTATAAACCAGAATGTGTGCCACTTGATTTCTAAGGTTATAATGAAGCTACTGATGTTGGTTTATAAACTACTGTGTGAATTCAGATAATTGCCTTGTTCAGTAACCTATGCCAAACAGCCTAGTTTACTGTGATGTGTGACACTAAGACCACATCAGGCAGAATATTTCATTAAAGGTTGGACAAATTGCCTTCTATAGTTAAAACATTTCTAACAACAGTATAAAATATTATAGTGAGATAGTATCATATGAGATTAATGGGTCTATAGTAATTCAAATGCAATTGCTAATATTTACCATGTTGAATTAAGGCTATAAATGAGGGAAATCATGAATTTCAGCTAATTTACTAAACACAGTACCTGAGTCTTAATTGCTTACAAGTATTTAACAAAATTTTAGTTTTGTTTTTACAATTATTTTAATATTTTGTAGAAAGCTTTGTTATAAACCCGTTCTTTACCATTGTTTAAATAAACAATCCTATTTGTGACTGTCATCTATTTGACATGTTTGTATAAATTGGGGTTGCTGCAGTAAGTTAGGTTTTGTGATATGGTGAAATTCATTAAAGGAACTCTTCTGAGTAGTTTATAAAAACACAGCCATTTGCTGGGGGTTCCAGGAGAAAAGAAGTTAGAAGTTGCTTTTTTTCTGAGTGAGTAAAGTAAAAGTTGTTGTAGGGCTAAGTTTGAGGAATCAGATCTAAAACCGAGAAAGGGGAAGCAATAAGGTAAAATTGGCAGAGAACATTTATTTAGTTGTGTGAAGATTGCCTTCTGCGGTTTTGAGTGCTTCATAACTGGAGATTTTCAAAAATAGATTGGACAACCATTTGACTGGGATGGTATGAGACTCCTGCCTTGAGCAGGAGGTTGGGCTAGAACAGTGGTCGCCAACCGGTGGGCCGGAGACCACTGGTGGTCCATGAGAAAATTTTGGTGGTCCGCAGAGAAATGTCCCCCCTAAAGCACTCCCCCCAAAGCAATTAATCCAGGCTGCGCGGGAATACAAGGCTGTGCCGCCCACATAGCCCGCCCACCCGCTGCCCCCCACCCTTTGGCTGAGCGCAAACCTTACCTTGAGTAGAGCCATGCGAGCTAGAACTGGAAGGTGAGACCAATGGTGGGAGAAGGAAATCCGCCCCAGGGTGGCTTGCTGACATTGGTGGGAAAGTCGGTCCCATATCCCAGAGCTGCAGTAGTCACAGGACTGGCCCTTTGGTCATCCCACAGCAGCTCCTCCAGTCCATGGCAGGCCGGTGCACCGGGTGGAGAAGCAGCTGCTTCGGGATGACCAAAGGGCCAGTCCTGTGACTACTGCAGCTCTGGAATATGGGACCGACTTTCCCACCAACATCAGCAAGCTACTGTCAGTCAGAATTCATCTTAGTGGTCTGCAGGATTTAAAATTATGAGTTTGGTGGTCCCTGAGGTCCAAAAGGTTGGTGACCCCTGGGCTAGATGACCTCAAAGGTCCCTTTTTTATCCCATGATACTGTGATTGAAAGATTGATTGATTGACGGATGTGGAAGAGTTGTTATTAGTTCTACTCTGAGCAGCACATTTGATTTTTGGGTATTTTTGCATCTCCTCCAACTCCCTCCCCCCCTCCCCTCCCCCTCCCCCTCCCTCCTCTCTCCTCCCCCCCAAACTGCTGGTTTTAGGATGCAGATCTTAGGCACAGGCAATCTACTGCATTAAACTATTTTAAATCCCAATAATACTATTTTTATTCAAAAATCTCTGATAAAACTGGGATGGGGTGGTACAACTCTCTTAGTGCTTCTTGAACTCTTGATGGCTTCCAACAACAGTTACCTTTTGGATGAATTTCAGGGTTTATGGACCAGTTGTATCTTTTGTATTTTTAATTCTTCCTCCTGTTTAAGAATAGATAGGGGTTTTAAACATCTATCTCTGGAGGCTAGCCATGAGATCCTAGGAAAAGGCACATATATTTTAAGGCATTGCTGATATATACAACATGAGCACCTTTGCCTTGTCAAAGAATTTGTTTTCATTAAATCCAACTGCAAAGTATAGAATTCAAAGTGCTATAGTGCTATAAAACTATTCTATATTATTATATGTTAAATTTTAAATACCATTCTGATGTTGTACCATTGCACAAAACAGTTGATAAATCAGCAGTATTTTCTGTATTGATAATCTTCCTTCCTTTTCTTGAATGAGAAAGAACCCTCTTTCTCCTTTTGAAGGTTATGTGTTTCTTGCTTTCAGACGTGCATTGGACATAGCTATTAGAGCAAAGTTTGAATGAATTATATGAATAGCCTCTAACAATAACAAAAAAGAACAAATGGGAGATGAATTAAAATTGTATCTTTATAGTAAATAATATTAATTTAACTATTATTTGAAAATCACATCAATTTTGGCTTTATTCCCCCACTAAAACAGGGGTGTCAAATCTGATCACATCACAGGCCATATTGGGATGTATCGAGATTGTTTTTGCCCTTGTGGGGTCGGGGTGGGTGTGGCCTATGCAGGCGGTATCTGGCCCATGGGCCGCATTTGACATGCCTCCCTAAAAGATTTGCTTCATATGTTCACACCTAATTAGTTCAGTAGCTATTCCAATAAATTAATTGAATATAATTAAAAATGCATCGATTTACACTTTTTGCAAAAGTATTTACATGGATTAACAAGTATTTGGATGCTTGTATATCTAAATGTCAATGTCAATGTAAGCATGGGTGGCTGTGGAATTTTGGGGTTGAAACCCACACATCTTAAAGTTACCAAGTTTGAGAAATATTGATTTTTTTATTTTTTTATTTTATTTGGTTTGTCAATTGCTTACAAGATCATAGGTATAAGTAAAAACATAGTTATGAATACATGGATACATATAAGAAAAATAAAAGAAACAATAGGACAGGGACGGTAGGCACGTTGGTGCGCTTATGCACACCCTCTACAGACCTCTTAGGAAAGGGGTGAGGTCAATAGTAGAAAGTCTAAGGTTAAAGTTTTTGGGGTTTGGGGAAGAAACCACAGTCAGGTAGAGTATTCCAGACATTGACCACTCTGTTGCTGAAGTCGTATTTCCTGCAATCAAGTTTGGTGCGATTAACCTTGAGTTTGTATCTATTGTTTGCTCTTGTATTGTTATGGTTGAAGCTGAAGTATTCATTGACAGGTAGGACATTGCAATGTATGATTTTATATACTATACTTAGATCGGACCGAAGGCGGCTTAGTTGTAGGTTTTCTAGGTCTAGAATTTCAAGTCTGGTGGCATTTCAAGTCTCGTCTGCAACGAGTAGAGGAGTGGAGAACTCTTCTTGTGAAATATTTCTGGACTTTCTCAACTGTGTTAATATCTGATACATAATGTGGGTTCCAGACTGATGAGCTGTATTCGAGTATTGGTCTAGCAAATGTTTTGTATGCTCTAGTTAGTAGTGTAATATTACCAGAGAAAAAGCTACGTAAGATTAGGTTAACAACTCTTAATGCTCTTCTAAACTGTTCAACTACCTTTCTTCAACATTTTCTCCTTTGTCTTCCCTAGGTTGAAAGTTGCTCTGGTTGTCAGAGAAATAAGAAAGAATACTGGGAGATAATTTCCTCTTTTTTTGTAGAAAAGCTACAACATAAAGAGAACCAGTGGGTAGCTTAGCCATGACCTCAGGATATAGGGTTCTGTGGCCTACCTTGTTTCAACTGCCTTGTTCCCCTGAGCTTGCAGAAATATAAGGACATTGTTAAACGTTTTGGAGTTCATGTCTGAAATAAATGAAAAAAAAATTGTCTAAGTGTCCCCTTCTTTCAGCTCCTGTCCAGTTCTCTTTAACATATAATCAACTCATCTCTGTATCTGCCATTCCCAAATTGTGTATGTTGGCATTCTGAGAGCTCCACACTAAAGACCACCTGATTGAGTAAAGATGCAATTTTAGTACAAACCAGCATAAAAATTGCTTCCTGTTTCCTTATTTTGAATTTTTCATTACTGCACGAAAGAATGTTCTCTGCCTAAAAACCTGAGCAAGTCGTGAATTTGCAAGGCTGGCAGCCTTTATAAGTAAGAAATGTTTAAAACGCTGCAAATATATTGTCTTGTTTCATTTTTATTTTAACTAGTGTCATGATTGTTTCCTGTTAAGGTCTTGAGCCAGCACTGCTGTTTTCATCCAATAAATATACATTTGAAAATAACAGGATTAGATTAGGAATGCAGCAAAAATACATCTCTATGTCATTCAATTTTCCTTACTGTGAAATACAAATTAGTTATTTTGATATGAATGAAATGCAAATTCTAGAATCTAGAATTAGCATTTGGCATTTCTGTCAGAAGTGACTGAGATGCCTTTTTAAACCATTGCGGTAAAGTTATTTTATTTGTCAGTTTTACATGATGCCATCTTCTTGTGATAGCAGGTACTTGTGGAAAAAAACTCAGTATGTCTACTTTAATAATTCAGAAGAGGAAACCTATATCACAGAATATAGCTCACTTTGAAATATTAATACACAATGTATGGTGTGCTGTAATGTAAAACTCTGGACTCCAGATTTCTACTGAATCATTGATAACAGACGTTTATGTTAAAGTTTAGATCAGGGAAACCTCATTTTGGCTCTCCAGTCCCTTAACATGTAAGACTCCTCTGCTTTTATGAGAGTTTCTTCTAAGAGCAGGTTGAGAAAGGGATTTGCAGTTATCTCTCTTTTGTTAAAAGATTGTACAGGTGGTCCTCGACTTACAACTACAATTAAGCCCAAAGTTTCTGTTGTTAAGTGAGACATTTGTTAAGTGAGTTTTGCTCCCTTTTACAACCTTTCTTGCCACTGTTGTTAAGTGAATCACCACAGGCATTAGTAACACAGTTGTTAAGTGAATCTGGCTTCCCCATTGAGTTTTCTTGTCAGAAGGCCGCAAAAGGTGATCACATGATCCTGGAACACTCAACCGTCATAAATATGAATCAGTTGCCAAGAGTCTGAATTTTGATCACATTACCATGGGGATGCTAGAAAAGTCTGAAAAATGGTCATGTCACTTTTTTCATTGTAACTGTTGTAAGTCAAGGAGTACCTGTACTACCCTATTTTCTTTTGTGGTCTCTCTCCTTTCTACATTACAGTTCCTAGCTGAAAACTCAGTATAGGAAGAAACTGTGAATTTGGGGCTTTTGTGATAAATAGAAGTTCATGGTACAAGGAGGAATTTCTAGGCAGATCCTCCAGCCCAAGAGGACCTCAGTTCCCTGAAAGTGAGCAATTGTTTGGGATTTATGCATTTTATGAATTTATATCCAGGAACTAGAATTAAATAACAGGAATAGGGAAAGGAGGAAAGAAACACATGTATATTCAAGTGAATAATTTAAATATGTAAATCACAAATAGGGAAGAGAGCCAAATAATGAAATGATCCGTGGTTCTTAACCTCCCTACCAAAAGCAGTCATGTTTGGTTCCACGGAGGCTGAGATGCCCATACTGTAGTCACTGTGGTGCAACCCTGCTAGAGGACCAAAAGATGGCAGCTTTATCTCACTGTCACTGTTAATCCTTTTCAGAGTCTCTCAATATTATTAACATTAGAAGTCCTCTCTGTACTGCTGCATACCTCCTTATGGCAGTCTCATTCTGATAAAAAGGAGAAAAGTTAGAGAAGCATTCTCTAAAAATTAGGCATAAGAAATGCATTTACTTCAACATACAGGTAAGGGGTGAGGGTGATGGGCCAAGAAAAACTACCAAGAACTATCTAAATTATCCTCTGCAACATGAGAAAGACAAAGTGAAGAAACAAGGACAAAAGCTGTCAAACTAAAAGTTTGACACTAAAAGGCTTTTCAACAATGCAGTAGGCTAAAATGGTCTCCCTTCCCCCAAATCAGCTTATATTCTGAATATAAACCTGCACTGACAGGAATGAAACCAGAATTATATACATTTATCTCTTTTGCTTTCAGTCATACATTGACAAATCCACATCCAGAGTGACATTGGAGGAAATACTCAAATATGAGTGTTGAAGGCTCAGGTGTAAAAATAGAAAAGAAACGGGGAAAATGCTAATTAATGAAAAGTGCCAGCCAATTTAGCTTGTCATTGAGATATTATTCACCTACCTCATTTTTATTTGTTTTAATTCTTTAATACAGTCTCTACTTTTCATCCTATTGCCTTTGACGAGCTGTGTTGAATAAAATAGGAAATTAAAAAGGTTCTTTCATGCCCCTATATTATGCTAGATTTTTCTGAGGCAAACCTTGTTTTATGTTTTTGGTTTTTTTCAGGTATATTTTGAAGTCATTACAGTGGATTTAGAAGTAATAAATGTTTCAGTTTGGAATTTTCCCTTTATACCCATTTGTTATCTTTGAACTTTCATGATATGTCTCCCACATACATGTTAGTTCCTAGGCCCTTATTACTTCACTTTTTAGGACTTTGCAGGTCAAATGCTATATAAAAGATGTGACAGCTTATATTTAAGGTTTAATTGTAGCTGTGTTTGCCTCTAATGCATATCCTTTGCCAACTTCTGCCCCGTAATTTCACTCTCCAAATAGATGGTCTCGTGCTATAGTTTTAGATAAATTTCCTAATGTTTTTGCTCCTTGCAATTGCAGTGTCTCTTGCAAATACTTAATTTTAAATAAATCTTTGTTCATTTAATAAGACAAAGTAAAGAGGGGGGGAATAAAACAATGGCATATAGAAGAGAAAAAAGCAAAATAACAACAATAAAAGATGTCATATAATTAGTATAACACAACAAATTCAACAAGGGATAAACAAACAAGCAGCATTAGCACTGAATAATTGGATCATACATCTATTTTTCCAATGTTGAAGGCCTAGTCCCTTAGCAATAAAAAGGTGCAATTTCAGATCCTAGGTGTGTATGCAAAATCTTCATTTATTGTGTTTTAACTTTATGGTTTTCTGTTTCATACCAGTTTTATCACTAATCATAGAAAATCTGTTTCTATGTTGGCTAATGACATTGTGCGCAGGCCAATGAACAGTGAAAGTTAAAAAGAGTAGAGAATTCATGGTCAGGATAAGTTATAAAATTGAAGAAAATAAGATTCTATATCCTGCTGTATCCATGATCTGATTTGTATATAATCAACAAATATAAAGTTTTGACTTCTGATGGCACTTCCATCGAAGTCGGTTCGGAGTCTGTGATCATGCATGGCTTTGATCCGAATTCAACCTGTTGGATGGTCCCTAATGGGACCAAAACCACCTTGCAGGGGTGGTGAAGAAAGGAGTACTGCCTGTCAGGTCGAGGGGAGCCGTATCTCCTCCCCTGGCTAGGAACACCCTCTCCGAAGATGGGCTGTAGCAGTAGTCTAAAATGGGAAGCTCTCCGGGAAACCAAGGTTGTACTGGAACGGTGAAGTGGTGAATGGTGTGTGGACCAGTAAAATATTTTGGACTATTAAAAGTAACCCTGGGAAATAGTAGGAAAGAATTCTCATTAAGGATTGTATCAGCAGTGATTTGAAAGAGAGAGAATGATTGAAAAACGCAAAGAAACTGGATCGGAGAAAGACTTTTAACTATAACTGATTAAGAGACTGAATTTGGTGCTTATATGGAATTTGGCACTAATTAGGCATTGATTAAAATGCGGGAATTGACTATTTCAAAAAGAAAATAACAGCTAATAATTGGGAATTAGCGGAGTTAAAAAAGCTTAAAAAGCGGAAAATTAAAAGGTGGAAAGTGGAAACTGATTTAAAAGTACCACCTAATGGTAAAGGAAATTTGTTACAGACTTTATAAAAAGTGTGTGGTCTAACTAAGGTGTGAATTTAAAATGAAATAAAAGGAACTTAATACAATAAAACCCCCAAAAGTGGAATATTAAATACTACAATAAAAGGATACATGAAGATATTACCTTAGGATTGACTGGTGATTTGAAATTGTTTGATTAGGAACAGATGGATTAAAACTGGGAAATAAAGACTTATGGACATTGATTGTAAAAATTAAAAATAAAAAGATGCTGGTTTAAACAAACTACAGGATAATCAGATTGGATATAACTATTAAAGAAGATAAAAAGTAAAGTAAAATGAGTGAAATATGCAAGGAAATAAGACTGGAACTGCAAAGCATGAAGGAAATGATAAAAGCTTGGAAATATGGAGAATTATAACAGAAAAACTAGAAATGGCAATGCAAATCACAGAAGAACAACGAAAGCCCAAGGGGGAAGAGTTAAACAAAGAATAA
This sequence comes from Notechis scutatus, assembly GCF_049901735.1. Lineage (NCBI taxonomy): Eukaryota > Metazoa > Chordata > Lepidosauria > Squamata > Elapidae > Notechis > Notechis scutatus. The sequence continues at coordinate 51,999,300 of NC_142014.1, forward strand.
ATCAGCTTAAAAGAACAAAGGGAACAACAAATATTAGGGAAGGACAAAAAGGGAATTAAACTTAAGACTTTAAGGATTGATGTGATAAAGGGGAAAATATTTTGAAGGTTAAATAAAGGAAGAGGGAATCACAGAAGAGGAAATTACAGAGAAAAGACCAGGAGACGAAGGGGGTCACAACAAATAATTGGGGGAAGAAACTGTGGAAAGAAACAGGAAAAGAGAAAATCAAGAGAAAGGACCAAAAAATGATAGAAAATGGGAAGCAAGCTAAAATGAGATGAAATTACATAGTCAGGAGAGTAAGAGATGATGGTTAAAGATGGGAAGGATGGGGGATTCTGCATGGAAATGTATTTTGGTATTTAAGAATATAGAGATACAGGTTAAGGAATTTGGAATTAATATTTCATTAAGAATTATTGTTAAAAATAGATAAATTTAATGGTTTAATTATTGAAATAGATAAATGTAATTGATACAGACATGGAAATAAGAACTTACTATAAGATTGTTATTTAAGATATATTAACATGATGCTGAAAGTGAATATAGAGTATGAGAAATAAGAATGATTATATTCTTATTAGTTTTTATAATTAGTCAAACGGAAATAAAATGAAAAATATAATTTGTTATATAAATGTTTTTGGAACATATAAAGAAATCAATATGTTATAGGAAAAAGGATAACATGGAATCTGATAGAAAAAATATGTGCATATAATATGTAGTAAATAGGGGATTATTGTTATTAGAGAAGTTAAAGGGGGAAATGGCTATATCATTATTAGTTTTTATAATTGGTTAAAGGGAATAAAATAGGGAAAATATGTTACAAAGTAAAGAAGGTGGCAAGATTGAAGTGATAATGAAAGGGGATAAATATTGGATAATATAAATTAAGGTGAATTTTTGGAAATGATTGGAATAACAGTGTGATAAAACCTGCAAATATGACGAATAGCAGAAAATGTGCAGGGGTGGGCTTAAATTTTTTTACCAACAGATTCTCTGCCCGGTTGCTGGGTGGACATGGCCTTGGTGGACGTGGCCTAGTTGGCTTCCTGCACCACGGGGGGGGGGGTTGCCCTCCCTGGGCTGCGGAGGCTTTCCTCGAGCCTCTGGGAGGGTGAAAACGGCCTCCCCAGGCCCCAGAGGCTCTCTGGAAGCTCTCTGGAAACTCCTGGGAGGCCTGCTTTTCATCCTCACTGAGCTTCCGTGCATGCCCTGCACTTACCTGCATCCAAACCGGGCCACGTGGAGACTCCTGGGAGGGGAGGGGTGGAATGGGCAGGGGCAGTCAGGAGTGGGATTTGGGGATTCTCTGAACTGTGTAGAATCTTAGCTAGAGGATTTTCTGAGCCCCCACAAACCCCCAGCAGCCCACCTCTGTTGTTAAGCAGGTTACTACAGAGTCACTGTTTTCAGATTCCAGTAATACAGGAAATGTTTCTTTCTTGGCATAAGAACAAGAGCCCTGAAACGTCCTCTGTATGAACCTATGAGAATGAAAATTAATAACCTTAGTATTACCCTTGCACAAGGTTATTGCAATCTTTATAAGCTTTGTAGTTTGTAAAATGTGGTAATCCTATATGGTAATGGCATGGAAACATGGTGATCTTAACTAGGTAGCAGAACTGTCAATTTCTCTAACTTTCCATATTTCTATTATATACTTCCATGGCAAATTTCAGATGCACTTTTGTTAAAAGTCACATTTTTTAAAAAATGTTAAAATTACTTTTTACATACTAAATGAAAATTTAAAAGCAAAGCAATTCACACCAAAAATATAATACAACAAAAGTAAGAAAAGTCTTAAATTGTTTTTATATGTGGCCCTTTAACTTGGGTATTGAAAAAAAATAAAACATCCCTATGGTGCATCAATGAAAGTATCAACAAAAATAATCTTACTCACAAACCTTGACTTTTTTTTACCAAAATTATCAATAATTGTTACGTGAATATAATCATTTTCTTGTTGTGTATTTTTAAAAAATATGCCACTTCATGACATACCGACTATGAGATTTGATTCAGATTTGTCAAAACAGTTAACTAACTAAAAAGATTTTCCATTATGACAATATGCCACAAGCACTTTTTTAGACCTGCTTTGGGGTTGAAAGACATGCCTGAACTGCCTTCAAAGATGGAATGATTCCACAGTTCCATCTCCATGTTTAGACTACTGCCAAGAATAAGAAAGATCCACAAATTCTGTGTTCTGTCTATTAAACCTAACATTAATCTTTGCCAATGGATGAACCATGAAGGGCCTAAACATCTCTGAATGGAAAAATATCTATGATATTGTCATTTTAAGTGTTGTCACAGTGGGTTTTTTTATGTGCCATTGCTCACCAAAACAAATCCAGAAATGCTGATACAGGTTCAGCCTAAGTCAAAAATGTGTCCTCCTCCTGCTCTTTTCTCTCTATTTATTTTAAGTTTGTCATTTTTGAGAGAGTTAAATAAGTCATAGCTTGGATCTGACTTTGAATCAAGCATAATTGCTTCCAGAGCAAATTAGGCATAAACATCTGTACAATCAGTGAATTAGAACACGCAGCAAACTTGTCTGAGAATTGCCAGTAGCTGAATGACTCAGCTTATTATGAAACAATATAATGCAGCACTAATATAACATAATGGTTATGCATCAAGCATGTCAAATTCTATACAGACATGTAATTGTTTTAACCTTTTTCTTCCAGAACTAAAAGATGTTAAGTCACATCCAAGGAAACAAAGTATTTTTCTGGGTCACTTCCTTTGTTGCTACCCCCTTAAACAGTTTTATGGGCCATGCACTCCAATAAAGGAGAAGACAGAACTGTTTTAAGTCCTCTCTCAGGCAGCATTGAAATATCTGAAAGGGGAAGGAGAAAAACCTCATTCTGAGTTCAACATTCCATATAAAAAAAATGAAATTAGGCCATAGTTTCTATAAATCTTCTGAAAGAAATGCATATCTTATGATGGCTAGGCTAAGCTCCTTCAGTAGAAAGATGGGAAAGGTATAATTTTATGGGAAATAAAAATATCACCAGTTATAGATAGAGATGCTCAAGGCATATATTTAATTTGCAGGACATTGCATGATATAGGATTATCAATCAAATAAGGCAGATTGTTCCTTATGCTATTATATATAAAACCTCTATCATTTAGATATTATGAGAGGTAAGATTTTCTCAGTCCAGGCCTTCACAAAATAATGTGTCCACACCATAGAATTAACTTCTATTTTATTCTAACCAAAAAACCCCCAGCAAAACAATATCCACATCTTAATACTGTATATATAGTATATTTAAGCTTTATCATAAGCATTATCTTCAAATTATTAATTTACTCTTAGAACATTGCTATATGACAATTAAATGTCATCTTTTTACATATGAGAAACTGTAAAATATACATTTGTTGTACAGCTACTTTTTTACATTAAAACTTCTGCTATCAACTAAATGAATACTATGTAATCAAAATAAAATTTCACCCAGTAGGAAAAATATGCAGAAATCATTAATTCAGAAAAGATGACACAGGATACAAGATGCTTCATTGCTATTCAAAAGGCCAGTCTTGAATAGTTTCGTCACTGTATTTCCCTTTTCTTCTTCTTCTTCTTCTTCTTCTTCTTCTTCTTCTTCTTCTTCTTCTTCTTCTTCTTCTTCTTCTTCTTCTTCTTCTTCTTCTTCTTCTTCTTCTTCTTCTTCTTCTTCTTCTTCTTCTTCTTCTTCTTCTTCTTCTTCTTCTTCTTCTTCTTCTTCTTCTTCTTCTTCTCCTCCTCCTCCTCCTCCTCCTCCTCCTCCTCCTCCTCCTGCCAATTTTTAAGCCCTCCAGTCTAGATATCTGAATTTTTGTCACAGCCTTTTATATATCAATCTTTTCTTTTATCTCTACAACTGTGTGTGGATTATGTATATAGATTACATATGATTTGCTTTTAAAGAACTAATTGCTCTTTTTGAGAGGAAAAAGTATGACAAATTTCCAAGAGCCAACTTATTTATATAATTAATTTGTGTGTTACCTCAGTCACAAGTTCAACTCTAGGCAGGTTATATATCAGAATTAACAATTTTGACAAACTTATATCTAACAGCACATTGGCAGAAAAGGCAAGACACAATATCAAATGTAATCCGACAACAGGGAGCAGATTATAATACAAACAGCTCCTGGAAAAGCTATGTCTTTAAAAATTTATGAAAAATTAGAAGTCCGTCCTCCCAAATCCTGCTGTGCTGATCAACCTGATGGTGGGTGATGGAGTGTTTTTAGGAGGGATGAGGGAAAACCCTTGGAGTGCATAGCGATAGTATATACTTCAGCAGATTTCACCCAGCTGATCCCATTTTAAAGCAAATAAGCACCTATATTCTGGAGTAGTGATATGAAGATGTTCGAGGCAAATGATCATTTTAGTGACAATGGCAAATGCATCATTTGATATTGCATGGGAGAATGCCACAATAAAACAATCGATTTAAACCCCCCCCCCCATGTGCATAGATAAGATAAAGCAGTGTCTTTAAAATCTGGCAAGTTTAACACGTGGACTTCAAGTTCCAGAATTCCCCAGTTGTCGGAAGCCAAGTTTGAAAAACGCTGAGATGAAGCAATTGACAATAGACAATATAGTACTAGATTACGAGTCCCTCAGGCCTGATGGCATTCAACGTACTACTGAGAAGAGGCTGAGCATCTTTCAGGATATTAATGGTTATACATGACATGACTACATTAAAGTCTTCAGAACTCATTTAGAAGGACAACATTGGGAATTTATTTGAAATCATGAACCTGCTTGATACAGGACCAGTAGAATGAATTTAAATACAGTGGATATAAAAGGTTTATACACGCTTGTTAAAATACCAGTTGTAAAAAGATGTAAAAAAAACACCAGACCAAGATAAACTACTTCAGAATTTTTTCACCTTTATTATAACATATAAGCTGTGCAATTAAATTGAAAAACAGACCTTTTGGTGGGGGGGAATAAAAAAAACTTACAAATTTGTGGTGGCATAAGTGTGCACACCCTTCAAATCTGCTGCTTTAAAGAATCTTCCCAAAGTTAATGTGTTTGAAAGGCAGCATTTTTTTTTCAGGTTCAAACAAACACCTAAGCAAGTTCGGCTTCTTTAATGAATAGTGAAGAGCCATCCTTCCAAAAAGTCCAAAGAACTTTTAATCATTTTCAAAACATGCTCAGCTCTACAATTCGTGTTTTTTCAGAGTAAGGCAGAATATGTTCAGCAGGACCTAATCTAAAGTAATTGTGTTTATTATTGCAACTGAAAACTCATAACAAGTTAATTAAGTGGCTTACCCGAACACAGGCAGCAATTGTAGCTGATACTTTACCTTGATTTGTGGTTCTACATCAGAAGTTACAATAAAATATTAGGGCTGTAGCAATGTTTTTGGAAAGATGAAACTATTTCAAATCCCAGATGATAATCTCTAGGTATAATCTTGCTCATGCTTTGTGAAAATCACTGGAAGAATTTTACAAACTGATCTGGAGAAATAGATGCACCCAACCCAGAACAGTATTGTCAACCAGAAATACTGGTTTAGCATGTCAAAAGAAGAATCAGAATTATAATACTTTGGATATATGGAATTTGGAGTACACATTTGTAGAAATACATTTGAAATTCTACTGATTTGATTTTATATTTTAAATAGGATTATAATTCTATGGGGATGCTATGCTATTGGAGAGGGGACTGTGGTGGTAGGGCTACCATACTAGGCTGCAAAACTCCAGTTGATCATGTTAATTTCCACAATTCTACAGCCAGTGTGCTAGTGGTCTAATGTATACTGTATAAGGAGAGAAGACCTATCAAAAAATGACCAAATGCTGCATATGCGTTCATAGTCTGGAACCAAAATCAGGAAAGAAGTCCTCCATTGGGGATAACACCAATCTGCAGTTTGTGAGATGGTAGCAAAGAGGACTAATGGAGTTTATTCTACTTTTACTTATCCTGATTACTTCATGTGCACAGTAAAACTTGAACTATGTATTACTTTTAACAATAATGTGGTTTGTTTGATTTTAGTTTGTGCAATCTATTAATTTAGCCATTACAGTTCGTAAACTGAGAGAAGAGAATATCTGTAGCTCGGGATTGAACTGTGGAGTCCTTGGTGTTCTCTGAACTTGATTGTTTTCTTGCAGTTATTCCATTTCCAAATTGGATAACATGATGGTAATTTGTGGCTTACTCAGTAAGCCATGGTTAAACAAAATTATGGGTTAACATAATGCATGAATTTGATTTGTGTATAATGGTAGGTATCTAGTGCTAAATGATCCTTAAACTGGAAGGCAGCACCTCCTTCAGAAGCACTGTATGTAGGATTTACATTGTGTTAGGGGCTGAAGTTCTATAAAAGGGTAGGGAAGGACAAGTTTCTGAGACAGTGCCTGCCTTCCTTGCTAACAAAGCCATAAAGCACCGTTAACCAGGTATGTTGGTCACAGAATTCCTAAGCAATGTTACAGAAAGCTTTTTTAGGTGGGAATTCTTGAAGTCTTAGTCTTAACATAACAGGATAGTACTAATTTGGGGAAGACCGTTTGAAGGTTAGGATTAACATTCAGTCCATAGGTATTT